>NC_091828.1:31413214-31718928 GCF_038994185.2 Dermacentor albipictus | reverse complement strand
GCGTGCCTGCGAATATTTTTTCAGTTCAGGGAACCTAGTGTGTAGAGCCTTTAATTTCATCTCGGTAAACAAAGGTGACGTTTGACCCTCTTTTTTCGGCACACGAACATTACATTTGTTGAGCCGCAATAAGGGCATGATAGAAACCATGTGGACAGGACCTCACCTCATTGCCCCTCAAGGACATTACACCATGTACCAAATGGGCCAACAGTCAAGGCTTCTGAGCCTCTCTTTAGCTTGTTAGTAGTTTTCCGGATAATGAAATGGCAAAAGTTGTTTTCTTTCTTAGGAACCAGCAGAGCCACTTCAACCTACGGGCTGAACAGGCTACAACACCGGGACCCTAACTGCCAGGTAGGACCACAAAAAAAAAAAGAAGTTTCCTTGGCAGGCGTCTCAACAACTTGAAAAGGCCCCTCGCCAGGGCCCGATTGGAAATGCTCATCATGCACTAGAAGCTGCAACACACCGTCCGGGGAGCGTTTCCCCACAAGAATACCTGCGACTGCGCTCATTTTCCCCTTCTTCTTGTTCTTTTGCGTTTATTTTTTGTTGTTGTAGTTTTGTTTGACCTTTTGTGTATTTTACGATATGCTTCAATGTTGCTTCAAATGTGAAGTTTCTTTATTCTTACAATGAGTACATGGCGAGGACCGAGGTAGACTGATGTATGAATAGCTTGACATGCCCACTGGACCTTATAAAATGAGCGGCTCTCTGCGACTTGCCCAAAAATTGCTTTCGAACAATCTGCGTCACAGTGAAGGATTAACAACAAGGCAAAACCAATTCCTATATACATGAGTACACCTAGTTAAGGAAGCTGTATCAAGATATATATATATATATATATATATATTGTTACAAGCACGGGGAAAAGGGGTTTATTGAGGCGTGCGAGAGCAGGAACGGCAGGCTACGAACAACAGGAATGGCCGCTGCACAGTCTTCGTTCTCCTCTTCCCCTCTCTTCTTGATCCCCGCGTCCCTTTGACGCGCTTGGACGTAACATGCCTCCCCTCGCAGACAAAGCCCCCTGGGCGAGTCAACTAGCTTGTCGTGGCGTGCATGATTTCAACCGTGCGACATGTGCGACTTGTGTCCTAGCAGAACGTCTACCAGTGTTCGTGAGGCGCGCGAGAGTATAGTTAACTTCGCTGACTTTGTCGATGACAACATACGGTCCATCGTAGTTTGCCAGCAGCTTTTGACACAAACCGCGCTTCCTTGTGGGAGTCCAAAGCCAAACGAGATCACCAGGGTGATATGTAACAGGCCGATGTCGTGCGTCGTAGCGGGCTTTGGAGTTTTCTTGTGATGCCAAAGTCCGAAGACGCGCAAGTCGCCGAGCCTCTTCAGCGAGGCATAGCGCATCGGCGACCGTAGGATTGTCGTGGTCGTAAAAAGGGAGGACAGTGTCGAGCGTACACCGGGGCGGCCGAGCATATAGAAGGAAGAAGGGGCTGTAGCCGGTTGTCTCGTGCTTGGCGGTGTTGTAGGCGTAAGTAATAAACGGTAGAACTTCATCCCAATTCTTGTGATCGGACGCAACATACATGGAAAGCATATTGGTGATTGTTCGATTAGTGCGCTCAGTGAGGCCGTTCGTTTGGGGATGATACGGCGTCGAGTGCCGGAGGTGCGAGTTACATAAACGCACAAGTTCTTCCACGATATCCGCCGTGAATTGACGTCCCCGGTCACTTATGATAACACCAGGCGGTCCATGCCGTAGAACAATAGCGTAAAGTAAGAAAAGCGACACTTCGGTGGCAGTTGCTGATGGTATAGCCGCCGTCTCGCAAAAGCGTGTGAAATAGTCGGCGCAGACAATTATCCAGCGGTTCCCCTTAGATGACTTTGGAAAAGGGCCCCACAGATCAATTACAACTTGCCGAAAGGGTGAGCTGGAAGGCGGCACAGGTTGAAGGAGACCAGATGGGGCAGTGGTTGGGCGTTTCCGACGTTGGCACTGTACGCAGCTGGCGACATAAAACTCAACCGAATGTCGCATCCGGGGCCAGTAAAAGCGTTCTTGAATGCGATAAAGTGTGCGCACAGTGCCTAAGTGACCGGAGGTAGGGTCATCGTGCATAGCCTGAAGGATTGCTGGCCGGAGACGCTCCGGCACCACTAGAAGGAAGCGTGCACCCGTGCTTGAGTAGTTCCTTTTGTACAGGAGCCCGTCACGTACACAGTAGCTGCTTGTTGCACTTGAATGGGCAGAAGTAAAGAGTGGCTCCAATTTAGTGTCTGTCCGTTGTTCTGCTTTGAACGCATCGATATCCGGAAAAGCGGGTGTCACAGAAGCGACGAGATGATCAAAATCGTCTGCGTCGCAGTCCGTCGTGGCAAACGGCATACGGGAAAGGCAGTCTGCGTCAGCGTGTTTTCGGCCACTCTTGTAGGAAACAGTGAAGTTATATTCCTGCAACCTGAAAGCCCAGCGCGCAAGGCGACCACAAGGGTCGCGAAAGTTCACGAGCCAGCACAGGGAATGGTGGTCTGTGACGACTTGGAATGGGCGTCCGTACAAGTACGAGTGAAATCGCTGAAGCGCAAAGATTACAGCGAGGCATTCTTGCTCTGTCACCGTGTAATTCCGTTCAGGTTTGCTTAATGAGCGGCTTGCGTAAGCAATCACGTGCTGACGGTCGTCATAGCGTTGGACCAATACGGCACCCAGACCAACGCCACTAGCATCTGTGTGGATTTCTGTCGGCGCAGTAGGATTGAAGTGGCGAAGGATAGGTCGGGAGGTTAACAGGAACTTCAGCTGACGAAATGCAGAATCGCACTCGGGTGTCCAGTCAAACCGTGCGTCTTGATGTAGCAGATTTGTCAGAGGATAAGCGACGTCAGCAAAACCAGGAATAAATCGGCGAAAGTAGGAGCAAAGGCCCAGAAAACTGCGAAGTTGCTTCACTGACTGCGGTGCACTGAATGCCTCGACAGCTGCCGTCTTGAGGGGATCAGGCCGGATACCGTCTTTGTCAACAAGGTGACCCAGCACAAGGGTTTGACGGTCACCAAAGTGACATTTCTTGGAATTCAGAACCAGGCCAGCGTTTTTGATGCAGTCGAGGACAATATCCAGGCGCGTATTGTGCTCATTGAATGTGCGCCCAAATATAACAACGTCGTCAAGATAGCACATACAGATGTTCCACTTTAACCCACGCAGAATGGTGTCCATGAACCTTTCAAAGGTTGCTGGAGCGTTGCACAACCCAAATGGCATCACATTGAATTCGAATAATCCATCCGGGGTTATGAAGGCTGTTTTCTCCTTGTCTGCCGGGTGTATAGGGATTTGCCAATATCCTGAGCGCAGGTCCACTGAAGAAAAATAAGAGGCCGAATGCAGGCAATCAATTGCATCATCAATCCGGGGCAGGGGGTAGACATCCTTCTTAGTCACGGCGTTTAATCTTCGATAATCTACGCAAAATCTCCAGTTACCGTCTTTCTTTCTGACAAGTATGACCGGAGCTGCCCAAGGACTCGAGGACTCTTGTATTATTCCATTTTTCATCATGTCACTCACTTGTTCCCCGATTATCTTCCGCTCGTTAGGCGACACGCGATAAGGCTTTTGCCTGATCGGGCGCGCAGATCCCGTATCTATAGTATGGCGTGTTCGTGACTCGGGAATCGAGAACGCTTTGTCCGGCTGCGCAAAGTCAAACACTGACAGATGCTTAGAAAGCGTATCCACCAAGGTATGGCGCTCCCTCGTGCTGAGTGACTTGTTTACCATAGACAGAAACTTTTTGTCTGAGACGTGGCGAAGGTCAGCAGGTTCACACGGCGGATCTGTTAGTACGGCTACGGACGAGGACGAGTATTCTGTAAAGTAGGCGAGTTTCAGGCCGTCTGGAAGCAGGATGGGTTCTGCCGAGCAGTTGGCCGTCCACAAGCCAGCATGCCCCTTGCCGATGGATACCACACAATGAGGGACAAAAATGTTCTTCTTCATACAATTTAGATGCATTGGCTCTACGGAGGCATCGAAACTGTCTGGCACTTCACCGCGACACACAACCGGCACGCGCACATAGGTGGACGCAGGCACAACAGTATCTGCAGATACACAAAGTTCACCTTGACTGCAAGTCTCCTCTAAGAGCCCGGACGAAACATGGCCATCGACGCAAACTTCCCCCGTGCGACAGTCGACGGTCGCACCACACTGTCGCAAAAAGTCGATGCCCAAAATCACTTCGTGCGTCGATCGGGGAATAACTACAAATTCCGTCGCGAAAACTCCACCAGCCAAGGATACGTCAGCAGTGCACACACAAACAGGGCGCAACGACTCGTCGCTCACTCCACAAAACGTTGCAGCCTGGTCCCACCGAAATACAACTTTACGCCCCAACCGACCTTTAAAACCGAGACTCATTACGGATACAGTTGCTCCGGTATCCACTAAAGCCATTGTAGCAACACCATCAACAAGTACATGCACTTTGTTCTTAATCATAGCAACTGCAGGGGGCATTTCTGTCGATAGCACGTGTCGAGCGACCTCACCCCCATCGGCCGCGCTAGCTAGTTTTCCGGTTGTGAAGGCGAGGCTGAGCGGCGCACTGGCGATGGAGATTGACGTAAACGCGGTGCACGAGAAGTCGGCGGTGGCGTCAAACTCCTGTCAGATGCGGGCGAGCGGCTCCGGAAGCTTCTCTGCCAGTAATCGTTGCCAGAAGGGACGCCAGCTGACCAAGAGGCAGTGTACGGCTGTTGAGTTGTCCTCGTAGGAGGTGTGGGCCTTGTTGAAGATCCGGATCGACCATTCCACGTCGTTGGGCGACGATTGCAGAACCTCGCTATGTGGCCCGCGACACCGCATTGGAAACATACCGGCAGATGCCTCAAATTGCGATGTTCTTCCATGTAGTCGCGCATGTTGCTGTCGGCTGCATAGACAGTAGGTGGGTGACATTCATCATGGCTAGGCATCGGCCGCTGGGAGGCGTGTGTGCGACGTGGGCGTTGGTCGTAGTCATGACCTTGATAGCTCATGGTCCCTCTCGTTTGTGGGGTAGACCTATACTCGATGGTCGCTGAGTTCACCGTGGGTTGCCATGTCGTCGAAACGGCCGTGTTTCTCATCTCGTGTGCTGAGTACGCGCCAGTGATGCCGGGTGTGCAACGGTACATCTCTTCCTGATGGAGCAACTCTTCGCGAACAATCTGCCGTATAGTGGATGGAAGGTCAACACACGAGCTTGGGTCTACACTCGCCACCGTCGTGACATTAGCCAGGCGACCAAACTTCGGTATTATCCGTCGCATCTTCAGCGTCTCAAAGGTTCGGCAGTGGCGAATGACGTCAGACACGGAATCCAAGCTTTCCTTGCCGATCAAAAAATTGTAGACGTCTTCGGCTATTCCTTTCAATAAATGTCCAACTTTGTCATCTTCAGACATTTGAGAGTTGACTATTTTACACAGTTTCAGCACTTCTTCTATATAAGTCGTACAGGTCTCGCCGGGAATCTGAGCTCGTTGCGAAAGCGTCTGTTCAGCGCGTTTCTTTTTTGCGCTAGAATCTCCAAAACACGCTCTGAGCTCCTCGACGAAAAGCTCCCACGAAGTGAGCGTGTCTTCGTGATTCTCGTACCAGACGAGCGCAGTGTCGGTAAGGGAAAATACAACATTGGACAACTGTGCGGTCGAGTTCCAACCGTTAGACCGGCTCACCCTTCGGTAGTTCGTGAGCCACTCGTCGACATCTTCTCCGGCTTTTCCTCCGAAAGTGAGTGGCACGCGGTAGTATTGCCACGGAACACCACGTGCTGGCCTAGAAGCCGCGTCAGATCCTTCGGGAGTCTGGCAGGCGTATTCAGGCATGTCAGGTGAGGGTGGCGGAAGTCCGGCAAGTCGACGGCTTCGGCGAAGTTGTAGCAGCGTAGGCTCCGTGGTTACGAGGTGTACCCCGCACCGTCCACCAATTTGTTACAAGCACGGGGAAAAGGGGTTTATTGAGGCGTGCGAGAGCAGGAACGGCAGGCTACGAACAACAGGAATGGCCGCTGCACAGTCTTCGTTCTCCTCTTCCCCTCTCTTCTTGATCCCCGCTTCCCTTTGACGCGCTTGGACGTAACAATATATATATATATTTGTGTGCGTATATATATGCAAAAGTCCATATGCCCTTCTCGTTTCAATGAAGGATACACTCACACGGGAGAACAAGCTAATTTAGCAAACACCCGTTTATTATGCGAAATAACAATTTATGACCACAAGGCGACAAAGTGCGGCAGAGCTCATTGCGATCCCGTATACAAGCGAGTATAAAAGTGACTACTTATGGAATTTTGACAGCGCTTGCTGATGCAGGTCAATGTCAAATGTATGGACGTCATTAAACGAGCGCAGCAAAGTGTCCAACATGGTTTGGTGCCCATAAGACGCCCTACATAACGAAGTTATGTGATAGTTGGGTAAGTCTACTGTTATGCACTGGTACAATGAAATGTAGGTTGGCCAGCTGCTGTAGTCTCCTGACACAGCCAGCAGGTAACCAATATTTGTGCCTGCCACAAACGAAAAAGCATCATGGCGTCGTCGTCGTCCTCCGTCGTGTTCATCGTCGTCGTCGTCGTCGTTCTCCTCCTCCTCCTCCTCCTCCTCCTCCTCCTCCTCCTCCTCCTCCTCCTCCTCCTCCTCCTCATTATTATTATTATTATTATTATTATTATTATTATTATTATTATTATTATTATTATTATCGTCATCATAAAAAGAGCTTAGTAGTACCCGAATTAGAGGTGAACAATGTGTTCAGCTAGAACAAATTGGGCCCACTGCCTCAAAATTTCTTCACAGCAGGTTATATGTTTAGCAAGAAAATACTGCGATCATCTTGCTAAACTGTGTCAGAATATGGTTTGTGGATCGTAGGCTGTCGTCTTGCAGCGAGTCGTTCCATTGAGCATCAGGAAATTATCTAAAAGCGCTGCCGTAAATGCGGTTCCTCTGTCTGTGATTACGATGTTTGATGCATCATGACTCAGCACAACATTTACTATGGAACATCGCGACACCTCTGCTGCTGTTCCTCGAGGGAGAGCCTTTGTTTCGGCGTAGCGAGTCAGATATTCAGTCCCGACAATAAGCCAGCTGTTTCCTGCACTAGACGCAAGAAGTGGGCCCAAAAGGTCCATTCCGATCGGGTCAAATGGTGTGCGCTGGAGCAGAACGGGTTGCAGCAGGGCGGCTGCTCTTGGGGGCGGCTTGCGCCTCTGGCAATCTAGGCAAGTCCGTACGTGATGTTTCATGGCCATGGCGAGTCTTGGCCAGTAGTACCTTTCTCGTGCTCTGTTCAGTGTCCGCGTGCAGCCTATGTTGCCAGAAGGTACGTCGTTGTGACAGGCTTGCTGTACTTCTGTCCGAAGAGCTGTACGAACAACCAGTAATTATCTGCATCCGTTGGGTGAAAAGTTACTTTTATAGAGAGCACCGTCGCGTAAACGAAACGATGGCAGTCTTCTTGAAAAAATTATAAGAGCCTTGGGAGTTCCTCTGTCTGATTAGGAACAAGGGCAAGCAACTCAGGGTGATCGCGTTGTTGGTCGGTAACGGCGGCCGCATGGATAACACCTAGGAATGACGTTTCGTCTTAATGGGATAATGCAATAGACTCCATCGGGGACTGCGCGAATATATATATATATATATATATATATATATATATATATATATATATATATATATATATATATATATATATATAAAAATATATATATATATATATATACATTGTGATTTCTTTCAGAAATAAGGAATCGCTGTTGACTGAACGCCAGTGGAACTTAACCTAGGGCTAACAAGCGCCGCCGTGAACAACTTCAGCGCAGACACTGCGCAGCTTCAGTTCTTTCTTTCCTTGGTGCATACCAATTGCAACCGCGACCCACAAGAGCACGCTGACAAGCCAACATCCTATATATAATATAGGATGTTGACTATATAGGAGATATGGATATAGGATATATATATATATATATATATATATATATATATATATATATATATATATATATATATACATATATATATACATATATATATTCCTTGGCGTGCTTGCGCGCTGCTCTTTCTCGTCGCCAGTGAGTAAACGCATTTTTCGCTCCTGCACTGGTATCCTCTGGAACATTCTAGTTAATTTTTTTTTGCTTCGTTCGTCTTCTTTGTATTGCATGCCACGTGCATCTGCATCGCCACTGACCATGTGGCACTGCACTCGTGCTTCAACTAGTTTGTTCGCATGTATGGAAGGTAGGCCCTCATTCTCAATATTCACCCGTCGAGACCATCGGCCTCTTTTTGTTCCTCTTGCCTCGATTTTCTTCCACCGGATGATTTAGAAAGGCAAAACAAACTGCAGTCATCACAACTGAGCTTGAACAGCGCGAATAAAACAAGGAGACGAGGAAACAAATACCACAGGCAAGCGCTGTCTTTGGATTTGCAGATGTGTTTGCGACTGCTGTACGCATGCCTATGCTGAAAAAGGTATAAAATGGCTGGAGAATTTCAAATGCAGCACTTCGCTGTGGTATTTGGTTTCCTCGTGTCCTTATTTTATTTGCGCTGTTCAACCACAGTTCTAAACGTGAACCAACTAGCCCTCATCAAGATCTTACTAAGGAAGTCTTCAGGAAGTAGGCAGGTTGAACGTGGGCAACGTTTTTTCTACATTTCCTGCTTACGGCCGCTGTGTCGTATCATCCTAATATTTGTTCACTGGCGGACTGGCGCCGTTTATTACTAAACCTCGCCGAAGCAAACACACAGAGAAAGAAGGCACCCATGCGAGCAGTAGTGACTCCTATCGGTAAACATCTCTCCGGTGGCCATTTAGCGGTACATGCGAGAGAGACTGCTTCGCACCTTTTTGAGGTCCCGCATTCATGATTTAAACAACCTTTGCAGCAATCACAAGTGGCGTTAATCAGGGGCCCACTCGACACATGCCCTGCCTCTTCGAGGAGCCAAGTGCAACTGACCCTGTTTCGAAAGGTTTTGTAAGGTTTTGCAAGGTCGAATACGTCATGGCGGAAGTTCTGCTCAACACGAGACAACGCAACCAGCGAAGAAACAGCGTGTTTATTCTCAACATCTACAGCAATCCTAGGCACTCGCAACGGCAGTTCAAAACGATACTCAAGAAGTCCGTCGACCTGGCCGGCACCCATCCCTTGGTCGTCGTCGGAGATTTCAACGCACCGTACGGCGTGTGGGGGTACGTCTACGACACGAGCAAGGGCCGGGGTCTGTGGCAGAACGCCAACGAAATGGACCTCACGCTCATCACGGACAAGGCGTTCCCCACCCGAATCGGCAACTCGGTGAGCCGGGACACCACCCCCGATCTGGCGTTCGTGAAGAACGTCGAGGGAGCCAAGTGGGGCAACACCGCAATAAATTTTGGTAGCGACCATTATGTGCTCGAGACCCGCTTCGAAGTCACCCGAAGTAAATCCAGGGAATTCACTGTCACGGACTGGGACCTTTTTCGCAAGCTCCGCGGCAACGACAGCGCACCCGTCCCCAAAGACCTGTAAGATTGGTACGAGCGAATCAAGAGTGACGCCGAGTCATCCACTAAGGAGATCGTCAGCGACCTGGAGGTAGAAAAGATGGACAGTAGGCTGGCCCATCTGATCGAGGCCAAGCAGGCGCTGCTTCTAAGATGGAAGGGACAAAGGTTTAACCGAAGATTGAGGAAAAAGATCTCCGAGCTTAACAAGGCCATCGAAGATCACTGTCTGACCCTCGGCAAGCAGCAATGGGACGAGGTCTGTGACTCGATAGACGGGCAGATGCGTAACGGCAAGTCCTGGGGCATGCTTAAACATCTCCTCGACGAGGGCAGCACCAGATCCACTCAGAGACACACGCTCGCCAGAGCCCTGCACGAAGCTACTACTTCCTGTTCCGGGGACGAGCTGGTTGCCAAGCTCATGGAGAAATACCTTCCCATAAAGCGTGGAAACGAGGAAGACCGGTTTCCTGACTACCTCGGCCTAAGCCGTCCGGAAATGGAAGAAGACTTTACCGTGGGGGAAATTAGGCAAGCCATTTTCGCGCTCAAGGGGAAGTGTGCGCCAGGTGCCGACAGAATCACCAACAAGATGCTGCGGAACCTTGACGACGGTTCGATCGCATACCTCATCGACAAGATCAACGAGACCTGGAAAACCGGCAGCGTCCCAGAGCAATGGAAGACCGCCAACGTCGTCCTGATCCCCAAGCCCGGCAAGGCTCCGAACGTGGACAACCTCCGACCGATCTCTCTCACTTCCTGCGTTGGGAAATTGGCGGATCATGTCGTCCTCAACAGACTAAACAGATATCTCGAAGAGAACTACATCTATACTCACAACATGATTGGCTTTCGTGCCGGCCTCTCGCAGTGGCAACGGCACTGCGTTACGCAAGATAATTGCGAAAACCGACAATGCTTTTCACCTTGTCCGAAGGGTTACGAACGGACATCGTGGCCTCAAGGAGGACAACCTGCTTCGGCTCATCAACGCCTTTGTGCTGTGTCACTTCACCTACACGGTGGCCATGCATAACTGGCTCAGAGCCGAGCGGGAAAAGCTTAATGCCCTCATTAGAAAATTCTTCAAGAGAGCCCTCGGGCTGCCCGTCAGAACGCATACAGAGGACCTCCTTCGGCTCGGCATACACAACACCATGGAGGAGATAGCCGAGGCTCAGGAACGGGCCCAGCTAACTCGGCTGTCCACCACGCCAGCCGGCAGGCGTATCCTCGAGGAGATCGGACTCGCACCAACCAAGAACTTGACTGAAGACACCCAAATCCCCAGAGAAATAGGGGAGAAGATCATGGTCGCCCCTTTGTCCCGCAACGTTCATCCCGTTCACAACGCAGGTCGTCGCAAGGCAAGAGCATTGAATATGCTAAAGCAAGTGAACAGGGAAAAAATCGCAGCAAGCTTCGTGGACGCAGCTGCATACCCAGATGGCAAGGCTTTTGCGGTTTCCGTCGTTGACACGCTGGACAAAGTTATCAACTGTGCTTCTGTCCGGACGACGAACCCAGAGGTAGCCGAGCAAGCGGCCATTGCACTCGCCATGCAAGACGGTCGGAGAGACAGGGTGTATAGCGATTCGAAAGCCGCCATCAGGGCATTCCAGAAAGGCCGGGTAGCCCGGCAGGTAGTTCAAATTCTGAAAGGCGCCAAACACGGCAACACCTCCATGCACTCGATCCTTTGGTTCCCTGCACACGTCGGGGCGATTGAGGGGGTTCCTCTGAACCTCAACGAGTCTGCCCACGAGGCTGCGCGTGGCTATACCGACCGCGCTGCCCTCGGGTCGGGCGACTCTCTCCCCGGACACCAAGACTCTCCTCTCACACACAACGAAATCACTAAATTATTCTACTTAGAGAGAAGGGTTTTCCCCCCGCCTCACTCCAAGTTAAGCAGGCCGCAGGCGGTCACACTAAGACTTCTGCAAACGAACTCGTACCCAAATCCGGCGTCCCTTAATAGCACATATCCAGAGATTTATCCGAATTGTTCTTGCGTTGCCTGTGGTGAGGTAGCTACGTTGCCTCATGTGCTCTGGGAGTGCGGGTCACTGGGCCCGAAGTTCACCAAGGAAGAGTGGGACGCCCTCCTGCGAAGTCCCGTCTTTGAGGATCAAATCCTGGCCATCCAGCGCGCCCGCGATCAGGACGGCAGACTAGATCTGGCAGTCCCGTCGTGGGATTAGCCAGGTGCGCATTTTATCGCGCTTTGCTGGACCAAATAAAAGTTTATTCACTCCTTGTCACTCACTGTTTCGTAGAGCCGACCACCATAACTTCAAGTAAATCTCTTGCTTGGGCTAGTTGGTTCATGCTTGAAGTAGTAAAGGCAAGGCGGAGAAGACCAAGACTTAGGAATAAGAACTTAGAAGTTGTCGTTTGTGTTCTTCTTCCTAAGTCCTGGTCTGCTGCGCCTTGCCTTTACTACTGCAACCATAACTTGCACGCGATATATATATATATATATATATATATATATATATATATATATATATATATATATGTACTCGCGCAGTCTCTGATGGCGGGTAAAGTTATCAAGAACCATTGTTATATATATATATATATATATATATATATATATATATATATATATATATATATATATATATATATATATATATATATATTGTCGCGAAGCACTTTGAGCAGCAAGCGTTCGCGACTAGAACGTTGGGGCAGCGACAGGTAGTGTAGCCGACCGAGCACCGAAACAGGGTTGTTCTTTCTCGTCGTCGTTGTCTCTCTCCTAGCCACAGCCCCACTGCTCCCTATTTTACAATACAGTTATCTCCCCCGGGGAAAAGCAAGCCGTCCCGGTGACCTACGGGTAGGAGAGCACAGGCGGATCATAGTACGGCTTGAGACGCTGGGCATGCACAATTTCGCGTCCACGACGGCGATGATCCAAAGGTAGCTCGAGCGGTTCCACAATATAGTTGACTGGAGACGTTTGTTTGATCACGCGGTATGGGCCTTGGTACTTCGACGCGAGTTTCGGTGACAGTCCAGTGGTAGAGGCTGGAACCCAAAGCCACACTAGCGAGCCAGGAGCATAGAATACAGGAGCATTGGAACTTTCTCGATTGTGCTTCTGGCGTTGCTGGTCTTCTGACGTAAATATACGGGAAAGCTTGCGACACTCTTCTGCGTGTGCAGCAGCTTCGGATAGGGTAGTTGTTTCCGTGGAGTCAGGGCGGTACGGAAGGGAAAAGGTTCGCCATTGTGGAAAAAGGTTCGCGTCCGTACAGGAGAAAGAAGGGCGAAAATCCCGTGGTAGTCCGCCTGGCGGTGTTGTAAGCGTAGGTCAGAAAAGGTAGAACATGGTCCCATTTGGTTTGGTCGGATGCAACGTACATGGCCAGCATGTCACCAAGAGTGCGATTAAAGCGCTTGGTCATGCCATTAGTCTGCGGATGATACGCAGTAGTCGTGCGATGAATGATGCGGCATTCTTTGAGGAGAGCCTCGATGACCTCGGAGAGGAAGACGCGGCCTCTGTCACTGAGTAATTCCCTGGGAGCACCGTGGCGAAGGATGATGTGGCGCAGGAGAAACCAGGCGACGTCACGTGCAGAAGCGCAGGACAAAGGGGAAGTTTCCGCATAGCGCGTAAGATGGTCGATGACCGCGATTACCCAGCGATTGCCATCTGACGTGGTTGGCAGAGGTCTATAAATGTCGATGCCTACTCGATCAAAAGCACGTGCTGGGCAAGGCAAAGGCTGCATTGGGGCGGTTGAACGACGAGGGGGATCTTTACGGCGTTGGCAAACCAAACAGGAGCGGACATGATGATGGATGAATCGATACATCCCCCGCCATTAGTAACGAAGGCGTATACGCGCGTATGTCTTCAGTACCCCTGCATGCGCGCACTGGGGATCGTCGTGGAACGCCGCGCAAATATCCGAACGCAGGTGTCGCGGGATGACAAGCAACCATTTGCGGCCGTCCGGGAGGTAGTTGCGACGGTACAGGAGCCCGTCGTGAATGGAGAAGTGATGTGCTTGGCGACGTAATGCGCGATTGCTAGTGGGTGTCGATGGACTGGACAAAAAACGCAGCAAGAACAGAAACCATGGGTCTTTCTTCTGCTCCAGAAGAATGGCCGTGGCTGCAAGGGAAGACGCGGACAATGAGGCGGTCGGGAAGCTAGCCTCGTCTGTTAGTGGCGAACGAGACAAGGCATCCGCATCCGAATGTTTTCGGCCAGAACGATACAGTACGCGAATGTCATACTCCTGCAGTCGAAGGGCCCATCGAGCAAGACGACCGGACGGTTCTTTTAAGGACGACAGCCAGCACAGCGAATGGTGATCAGTTATGACGTCAAACGGGCGGCCATAAAGATACGGACGGAATTTGGTTATGGCCCAAATGATAGCCAGGCATTCCTTGTCTGTGACAGAATAGTTTGATTCAGGTTTAGTGAGTGCACCACTGGCGAAGGCAACGACGTACTCATCGAAGCCAGCCTTTTTCTGAGCGAGAACGGCCCCAAGGCCAACGCCACTGGCATCCGTGTGTATTTCAGTTGGAGCACTGGGGTCGAAATAGCGCAGGATTGGTGGTGACGTCAAGATACGACGCAGCTTTGTGAAGGCGGCATCGCAATCCGGTGACCAGGTTAAAAAGTTGTGGCCACCATGAAGAAGCTGCGTTAAAGGTGCTATTATACTTTGCAAAATTGCGGATGAAACGGCGAAAGTATGACGCTAATCCAATGAATTTGCGCAGTTCTTTCAAAGTCGTTGGTCGGAGAAACTGGGCAACAGCTTGTAGTTTCGCCGGATCCGGAAGTACACCTTCTTTCGACACGACATGGCCGAGGATGACCAGCTGCCGGGCAGCGAAGTGACACTTCTTCAAGTTAAGCTGGACGCCAGCATCGGCGATGCACTTTAGGACGTGTTCATGTCGAAGTAAGTGGGAAGGAAAGTCCGGTGAAAAGATAAGGATATCGTCCAGATAACACAGGCATATCTGCCATTTGAGGCCGCGCAAGATGTCCAGCACCTTCCACCAAATGTCGCGAAGCCCTTTGAGCAGTAAGCGTTCGCGACTAGAACGTTGGAGCAGCGAGAGGTAGTGTAGCCGACCGAGCACCGAAACAAGGTTGTTCTTTCTCGTCGTCGTTGTCTCTCTCCTAGCCACAGCCCCACTGCTCCCTATTTTACAGTACAGTACATATATAACATAAGGATCTGTATAACTATTCCCGCCATCAGAGACTGCGCGAGTTTCATTATCACAAACACCATGCTTCACACGAACGCCCCAACTGCCGTCAGCCCGGTAGTGGACTGCCCCACATCGACGTGAGGAATCCCGTTGACATGTATATTAAGGCAGTTCAGCAGGATGTAATCTCGGAGACTAGAAAGAAAAATCATGTCTGCCGAAACCTAAATAAAGTAGAAGAAAGATGATTAAGGAACTGCAGCGGTAGGACAGGCATAGTTATAAAGCACGCGGACAAACGATGCACCATTGTAACTATGAATACCAAGGACTGCATAGGAGCAGCCGATTGCTAGCTAGGGAGGACCACGTTCTACAAACATAAAGACAAAAGCCCGACCTCAGAATTAAAAGAAGTCGTTCGGAGGACACTCAATGGCCTTCTAATTGTAAACAGGATCAGTGACGCCGTTGCCAAATCCCTGCTTGCTGCAGGCTCTACCCCAGGCAAGTTTTGTCTTCTACCAACAATACACAACGGAAATAATCCCAAGAGACTCGTTGTCTCTGCGATCGGAACCATAAAAGAAAAAAAAAATTCGAGCTGCGTAGATGGTCTAATTAGAGGAATTCCTCCTTAATTCGCTTCTTAGAGAAAAGACAGCATTCACTTCCTCTTCGAAATAATTGACATTTGCATCCCCACAGGCAGCCTCTTAGTGACCCTGGACTTTGTATTCCTGTATAGAAATCTGCCACACGTGGATGGCATTCGCGCAGTTGTACCTCCGTTTTCAGAGTCGTTTGAAAACCTAATAATTCTCACACACTTCCAACTCTATTAAAATGAGTATTAGAGCTAAGTAATTTTGAATTTACCGGAGAGCACTTCGTGGAAGTCCACGGCACATCAATGGGCACGAAAATTGGCCCCAGTTAAGCCAATAAATTCATGGGCATACTGGAATCGGAGTTTCTTGAGCGCTGCGTGCTAAAACCAGTGTTTAACAAAATGTTCATAGACGGCGAATTGCTCATTGGTGCCACGGCGAGGAAGGGCTTTTGAAGTTCATTTGTCAGTTCGACGCAGTCCATCCAGCCATCGTAATTTTCCCAGGCACATTTGGTTTCCAAAATCACCTTTCTGAATTTTAGTATAAGTGTGCACAACCAAAACATACATCAGTCTACAGAAAACCAACCAATAAGCACCAATGTTTACATTTTCACAGTAGCCATGTAAAACATCGTAAAACAGGAATCCCGCAAACTGAAGCTCTTCGTTTGAAGTGGATATGCAGTAGAAAACAGGACGCTGAATCAAACTGTGAACAGCTCCGTAACGGCTCACTACGCCAGCGTTATCCTCCATGTGTTATCAGCGACGTGATTCAGGAAGAAACCTTGATCGTCATGTGCTCATCTAGACCAATCCGGCTACTCGAGATATATAGACTACCCTTATCCACAGGTATTCAGTATCGACTCTTAACCTAAATCGTATCCTCCATAAACGAGGCACCACACTCTTACCGAGCGAGAAAGTGCGGTAAATTGTTCATAAACCTCCGAGGGTGCTATTTAGATGGGCCACCAACCTCAGAGATGATGTTACGTCCTCCAAGAATAACTCAGCTAACTTCAAAGTCTGCGCACCATGCGGGAAATCTTCGAAAACTCTGCCCCACGATGAGTACCGCTAATGTTGCTATGAGCACCGCGTCTTCATTTTCATTCAAAATCTAAGGGGAACACAACTGCCACACTTGAAACGATGTATTTATACTCGAATGCACCATGTGCCACGCAGAACACATCGGACAAAACGGAAGCCTGCTTGAGGCTGTGCTTTATTAATCGCTAATCACATGTGAAATCTATACCGCAGCTTCCCCTCTCCGAACATGAGCACCCACTAGGCCACCCTTTGGAAAAAGTTAAGGCGTCTATATTGAAATCTACATTATCCACACGCTACACAATAGTAGATTGCGAGCCAACACACAAATTCGGAGCACTTTCTAGGGGAAGTAATGAGAGCGTAGGTAGGCTGACGTGCATGCCCAAATATAGCAAGATATATGTTTTCAAGACGGCCGGCATGTTTCGTGCACAATGGAATATTTTTTCCTGCCTGATTCCATTTACTAGCGGCTGTATATGGTGTATAATATCTACGATGCGTACGTAGATATAGGAATAATTAATCATTAGAGATTCTTCTCCCTCTTCTGTTATGTCGATATTTCTTACTTCATATAATGCTTCACTCATCCTTTATTTTATTTTTCATACACGCGCAGCCTTTGTATAAAAAAGAAATGTGCGCAGCTTGCCCTAGTGGTGCAAGGCTGGAGTCGACAGTGGAGCTAGTAATCACCTAGCTTTTACGTGGCTTGCCTGAATTGCTTTTATGTTTTGCGAGGCCCACAATCACAAACGATACCACCTGTGCACAGAGTCCCATAGCTGGGGAGGTCCTCCCCAGTCTTTGACTATGGGACCTCCTAGAGTTACTTTTTCTCTAAAACATTTCAATCGCATCAATAAACTGAAACTGGAACTGAATGCAGTACGCGGAAATCAGAGGTTAGTGGAGGTCATATAACCACTCGGGGGTGTGTGGACCGTCTTCTAGGCCTCACGAAAGTTGGATTAACGGCAAACAAAGAACAAGAGAAACACTCTTCTTGTAGCTGCGATCCCTAGGATACTCTATGCTAACATTTTACTCCTCTCCCCTTCATTTAATTGGCGGCGTCTTTCCATCTCATATTTTTCCCGCCTTGTGGACACCACTGAATTTCCGCGTGCTTGTATTCATAGGCGGCGTAGGTTTTTTTCTTCTTCGACTTGAGGGAATGTACGCGTGCTGGTATTCATGAGGCCACAGGTTTCTTTTTTTCCCTTATAGTTTGCTTCGCTCTTATAGAGAGAATGTATAAACTGATTTCGGGGTGCTTGCGATCCCACTCTTGATAAAGGCCGGACCCGGGGTTGAACGTCGAAATTCATTTTTTATTTTGTTTTTGCTCTTGCACGCGCGCCTGTACATTCAATTTATCAAACATCGATACGAAAAACGACGCTTCACGCACACACGCACGCACGCACTCGCACATACACACACACACAGACACATGTATGCCTACACTTGGCACATACACACTTCATTGCACTTTGAAACTTCTAGTGCTAAGGCAATGCAGATTCGCAGAGGCATCTGCCTGCTCTACTCACTGTAGAATAGCTGGAAATGAGTAGGCTGACGCAGCGGAAAAATGACACACAGTGACGTACACAATACAACAAATAAAGTTTTTTCTAGTATGACGTACGTTAACACTTTGCTGTCGAGTTGTATAAAGGCGTCTACGGCAAGACAGCAAGACTATCGGCAATAGCTCCTCCATCGACTTGACTCTGGTTCGCGCTTCAGGCTTCCCCTTCACTTGCCGGGGGACCAGAAAAACCTTGTGCATCAAGAACGGCTTGGCGTTGCCTACACTAACCGATATCTACAGAAAACCTCTACGGCTGCGCTGCCACGCTCAAGACACAATGTTTCCTAAAACATGGCGTGTGCCCTGAGTATGCGGCTGAGGAAAAGACAATCAAGTTCAAAGTAGATCGTCTGAACGTTCGTCGTTATTTTTTACGAGAAAATTTTGGGTGCGCAGGGACAGATTGACCTCTCCCAAGTGCTCCACAAGACCACCGCGTTACTTTCTTTGTGAGGCGTGCTTCGACGTTCATCTTTAGAACGTGTGCAGCGTGCATGCGAACCTGTGAAATGAGTTTGTGTAAGAAGGTGCTGCGTGAATGCATTGCTTTTGTTTCTAGAGCATGAACGGTGCCGATACCACGTATTGGACAACGCGTATGTAGGTCATGGTGCTGTATCATAGTCACCTGCCTTTTAGCTGACCATTTCTCTGTCAGCCCCCGTTCTCCCGGTGAGGGCTAGCAAACTAGAGAGACGCTCTCGCGACCGACCTGTCCTCGATGCTGCCATATCCGGCTGCCGAAGGAGCGACTACATAGCAGGTGACCCAGGGAGCTGAATTGAGTTCGAACACCAACGTGACCACCTTCTGTGTCATTGAGACACGACAAACCAACCTCCTGCGAAACGAAATCGAAATCGGTCGTAGAAAAGCTGTTAAACCATGGTAAATCTTCGAGGCCGCCCTGAGGCTTGTCACTACATTTCCCAGATCTTCAAGGTAGATAATTTTCGTATCGTGCAAAAAGAAGTAGAAACAGACAAAAATGTCCTGTTGGTACTGAGAAAACCTGCATTCAACCATCTGGTAATCCGATATCTAAGCCTTGCATTTGTGGTGCCGATTATTGTTAAGCAAACCAGTGCTCCGCGTAGCAATTTTCCAGTGCGCCTATCCGTAGGATAACACCTTAAATATTTTTTGACAAGGAATATCCACAGCAAACATGATATTAGGAAAACTAAATTAATTTACTTAATTGTAAAAAAATCACCGATGAATACTACACTCACTAATGTAAATTATGAGCGCAGCTGTGTAGGCGTTTTGAATACGCGATATATTATGGCAAAGTAGTTGATTCTGAACGACATGGTCCTCTCGGCGGTGGCGCTGGGCCTTTGCTCGGGCAGCTAGTTCAGCAGCTGCGGCAGACGAAACACTTCCACCGGTTGCGTCGCTTTTTTGTTTAGAAATAACTGGCTGACACTATTTTGTATTATGATTACATTGACGCGTGGCAGTGACACAATGTCGAAAATGCGAGTTACAAATTCACCTTTCTATTGGGCGAACTTCTTCCGAGGCAAACAAGTAAAACTCAAGGACAACGATAGCGGCGAGCAGGGTCGGCGATCGATAGAAATCTTATCTGCGGGTCAAGTGCGTCGGCTTGTGTGTATGACTCGTCGTAGGTTCCAGTCTAATTGCTGGTTCCCGCGTGGCTTCCAAAAAATACTAAAGAATTGACGTCGCTTGTACAATGAGTTACAAAAATTCCAAACCCTGGCAATCGAAACAAGCGTGAATGATACCAGACCAGGCAAATCAAAGTAGCGCGAGTGAGAGCTGACGCGAGCAGACGGTATTACGAAATGAGCGGTCGGGCTGGTCCGCATGGCACCATCTTCCCGCGCGCATGTCACTAAAGGGGCCACTCTCATTGGTATCCGCCGTTCGCGACTCGCGTCTTTCCTCCTCCCGCTCCGCGTTCGCTCTTTCATCTTTTGCTGTGCTCGTTCGCTCGAGTATGCCGCCGCCGACGTCAGCGCTCGCCGCAGGAACGGGCGCCTCAGAGCTGCACTCTGTTCGAAAACCACAATGAAAAGCCTGTTGCAAGGTCACGTGCAATCGATATCCGTATGCGTTTCCACCAAATACGCATAACACAACTTTAAACATTTCATAAAGCGGCAAAAATAATTCATCGACCACATATATAAACAAAACCAAAAGAGCTCAGTTAAACTTCAAAATCATGAACTGAAACAAAAGCACATCACAGTCCGTTTCAGCGCTGGATAAGAAAGATATCACGAATTCAGTGCCGCATGTGAAACAATACAACTGGCTCGCGTTACGACCCTAAATGTGTGTTCACGTCGTGATCGTCATCGTGCGGTCGCGCTATTGACAGTGCGTGCGCCGGTCGCGCAGGGAGGGTTAGAGGGTCTGCATAGGCGCGCAGTGCGTTTGGCTGCAAAAAATGTATAAATGAAGCGACGAAGCGCTGTCGACGCACCGTCAACGCTGCGCTCAGTCCACTCGGTCGTGGAGCCAGGCCAGCGCTCTGCTATCCGCTGATCGCAGGAGCGTTGTGTGCAGCCAGGCTGTAATCACGCTGACATCCCTGCTGAGCTGGTGTGCGTGTGCACTGGTGTGCCTGAAATGGAGAGCAAACTTAAGGCTAACGTCATCTGAAATTCCTGTGGAAGAAAGAAATCATTAGAAGGGAGCATCGCTCAACACGATTGCAGCCAAATCTTGTGGCCCAACACGGGATCGCGCCTCAAAGTGCGGGGTTCGTTTTAGGGTTACCGCTCTGCAGGCAGACATACGGCAGTGGAGCCGAACAAATGCGCGCCGAATGAAGAGAGAGGGAGACAGAAGGCGAGGAAAGACAGGGAGGTTAGCCAGTGTAAGTACCGGCTGGCTACCCTGTGCTGGGGAAAGGGGTAAAGGGAATAAAAGGAGAAAGAAGAGGGACAAAAAACGAGAAAAATTCCCACAATAACGCGTTGCTATGCGCTACAACAGTCAAAGGTGGTTGCGCTATTCACAATCTCTAAAAAACTTCAGCAAAGCCCTTCATGCCTTGAGTGCTGAAACCTGTGTGGACCAGGGTCCTAAGGTACAGAATTGAAACTACTGGGATAACTACTGGGAACCGAACGTCTCAGCAAATCTTGATTCTTGCTTCGAGATCTCGACGCTAGGAGTCACGTGTTGGGCCATCACTAGAGCAAATGTGCCGGCTTCACAGAGCGTTCGCTTGCCAAGGCAGGCTGCGTGGCGCTCCAGCGTTGTGCGACGCCTCAATCGTAGCGGCGAGGGCGGGGTTCTTTTCGCGAAAGAGTAGTTGCCCAGCGGGCTGCGTGGCGGCTTGTGGCAACCACGTATAGTTATCAAGCCATCTGAGCCAGTGGGCCGCGATGAACCTTTCCATTGCTGGTAATGCTTAGCCCTTCTACGGAAGAAACTGCCAACTTACTTCTACCAAATCTGCCACAACCGTGAAAAAGGTCCACACACACAAGAAAATGGCGCTTTTTCCCCATATTGTCCATATTTTCCATATACAGATTCACTGATACATCTTGTCCACTCAAAAATAAAAGGGTGGGGGGGGGGGACTGTGAGGAAAAAAGCGCCACCTTAGTAGTTTGACGAAGCACGCACCTCCTGATTTTGAGTTTCAATTCGAGCCATAGCGAATGTCATGGCGCGCCATAGCGAACCAAAAGCGAGTTCCGAGCCATAACAGGGGACTCGGGAATAATTTTGACCACTTGGGCTTCTTTAACGTGCACCTAAACCTAAGCACAGAGAGAATGCACGGAGCTCCTGAAGTCAGTGCCTGGCAGCGGCGCACTGCGAGACATATAAAATCAAAAACATTAAAAAAGTACAAGAGCAAAAAAACAACAACGATTAGTCATAATGGGAACATGACAATACTGCTCAGATAAAATCTTAAGAAGGGCCCAAAATTGCAAACCGACAGTTAGAGCTTAGCGAAAAAAGCAATTTCGTTGCACTGCGGAATTCCGTGCTTGTAGGCTCAGAATAAGGAGAACGATAAAGAAGATTCATTCACGTTCCTGAAACCCCCGACCTGACATGGGAAAGTAAAAGCACGTCCCAAATTCCCTCTTTCCAATGTTTCGGGATCTGTCAGTAACAGTCGTTGTCCCGAAGTCTCACACTTAGCATAGCTTTTCCGGCGCCTCCACTCCAGATTGTCATGCCACTTATTCTGTATACAGTCGCGACGACGCCTACGCCGATCTGCTGAAGTAACATCCCTTTAAGGACCAACCTGCGCCCATACACCACGTCTGCTCACCCTCCCGTTCTTTCCCACACGCACCATGTAGCCATCTTATGACCCTCAAAAATTTCCGGACGCATTGCCTATTAGGCCGCTGAGGTCATTATTTAAACTCATATTGCTTCGGTTGCTCCGGCGCTGACCGGCTTGCCGAAGCATTCTTCTCAAACCACATACGCATGCCACCTACGATACCTATGCTTTCCGTCCACGTCTCTCAAGGTTTCCCATCTTCTCCCTCCCCCCACGAATTCCCCCACCTCCTTTTCTTCCTTCTGCTGCCAGCTCCCCCTGGCGTGATCTCTTCCTCTCGTCTTCTAGCCCTGTCCTCCTAGCCACAATTCACCGAAACGGCGAATGGTTGTGCTGTGTTTATTTTCAGTCTGTTAATTTCATAGCTAGCCGCCACCCACAACGACAACAGCGGACATCACCTTACTAACCCGTTGAATGTAAATCGCGGAGGATGGGAAGGCCGCCTTCGACAAAGATAGGTCTTCCAATCGAAATGTTGGCCATCCTTTCTGAGGCACGTTATCCCTGTTGAAACACCCTCTATAAAACAACCATTTCTGTAGGCCTGTGTGCAGGAGGCTAAATAGAAAACTTGCCGTGAAGCGTACATGTAAAACAACAAGCCCAATTTTTCTCTTTACATTATTACGTGCGGATGTGCGCTTCATATTCTAGATTCGCGTTTTTATTACAGTACCATACAATGTCTAACTGCAAGAGCAGATAGTATTTTGTATATTAAATCTTGCTCGCCGAGGTCCCGCCTCATTTCTCCCGTTTTGCGAAACGAGAACATTGTGTGCGTACTCCATAAAATATTTACTGCACTGGAGCAGAAGGCTCCGCTGCATTATTTTCCGCACAAAAGAAAAACATGTGGGCCTTTTCTCATCAATAATATGAACGTGTCATAACTTCATGCATATTCTTTATTTCATCGACTGTGAATTTACCTTGTTCTTCTTGTTCGTTGAAAGGGTTGCATATGGGCGAGCACTATTTCAGATTTTATACCAGAGTAGAGAAAGGAATCACATAGCTTCCTGCCCTAAATTTAGTCAGCATGGTAGCAAAGGGCTCCATAAATAAGAAATGATCCATTTTTCACCCGTTTGGAGGACACGGATGCGATCATACTTGTAGATTCCGTGACAATAACGCCGTATCTAACGGTCAAACTTTGACGATGTGTCTACAATGCCGGTTTTCTTTTCGAATATGCAGATGACACAAAAGACAGGCCTGGCCTACTTATCAAAAATGGCGCACTATGAATGAAAATAGCAGATCTCCGTTTTATGTTTTTCTGTCTTTTTTATGTATACTTATGTTATTAGCTGCGGTCGAAATTTCGAAAGCCAACAACACCTAAGAAAGTAGCCTTTTACATATCTGGCAAGCTAACGTGAAAACCACCTTTTGGAATCTCAGTACCCAATGCTTTGAAGCACTTCGCCTATGTAAATGCGCCTGCAATGTAGCTCCTCGATAACGCCGAGCCATATTAGATCTAACAGAAAATGCTCTTTTGTCCATTTCGCGTTAGTCTTTTACGCGCGGTACTTGTCGAACCTCTGTATTTTCTTTGAAGAATGCTAAAATAAAAAAAAAATATGCACTATGTCGAGCACTGACACTTTCGTAGTGGCTTCCGTGAGGAAGCTGACCACTGGCTCAACGAATGCTGAAGTCGCTGAGCTAAATTCAGCGCGTTGGGAAGGCATTGATGAGCTCGCCAAAAGCAGGACACCGTGAGTCCCTCGTGAATATGTCGTGTTTTCTCTCATTCCAGCAGTCACCGTCGTATCCGTGATTGCAGCTACGTGCGTGTTTTAAAATCAGTGAATCAATTCGACTAGTATTCAGAGAACTACGCTCAAGTGAAGGCGCGTCCACGATGGATAGCGTTCGGACACTAGCGCTCATGATATCGATTGACGACACTTGTGTGCTGTAATGTCGAAATAAATAAATAAAATAAAGAATGAAACACGCCTTCTTTGTGACAATGGCCAATCCACGTTGAAGTTAACATAAGGAATGGGGATGCGCATACAGCCCAATTTCTTGCCAATTTTTTACGTTCCCTCAAGACATTTCTGACATGTCATTTTCTATCTTCAATTTGTACTGTAAATGAAAGGGTCGGACCTGTACACCTTTTAAAAAAAACTGAAGGCGACGAAGGGACTACTTCGGTTTTTGAAAGAGACGGGCTTGGACAAGGGGCTGTGACAGTGATGTCACGTACCACGCAAGAGTGACGGACTGTAACTGACGATGTGTGTGCTGTGCTATGTTCTTTCTCTCTCGCTCCTCCTCATCTTTCATCCTCACCCCATCCCGCCCCCATGTGTAGGGTAGCAAACCGGTTGAGCTAAACTGGTTCACCTCCCTGCCTTTCCTCCGCCACTTTTTCCTTCCTTCCTGGCAAGCCTCAAAGCGCCCCGTTAACTTGTCACGACGCCTTTTCTACCAACGAGGAACTGAATTAGCACAGCCTCTCCCCTGTAAGTGATTTATGCCACGCGACAGCCGCCTTCGATAATGCCTTGTGCAGTAGAAGCATTGGATGGAATTTACTCTTAAGAACACTTGTTGTGTAGAGATAGCTTTGTGTGAATACGGACCCAGCTTGGGCTTTGTTTCATAGGAGGCGCATGTGGCGTGATGGCATAACGCAGAAGGCTGTCACGTTGGAGGCTAGATCGGGACTTTTTGACGCTCGCAGCGTCGTTTGGTATAGTCTGCTTATCGTGTCGCGATGAAAAATAGCAGCATGGCAGACGAGCAGGCGAGTATAGACGAGTCCTAAAACGTTACGCATGATCATCACGTGACCACCAACGGCTTCATGACATCATAACAGATACACCTTCTGGGATACGAAGTAAAACGTATAAGAGCCAATTATTTCAGGCACCGTAATACGTTCCAATGTTTCGGTAGGGTTTACAGGCAGAGTATCTACATGTAAAGAAAAAGAACTGCACGAAAGACTTGGAAGTTTCATGGCAGTTTTCTGCTAAAGCACGAAGTCAAATATGTTGTTTGTTTGTGCATTTAAAAGACCATCTATTTGTACTAAGAGGATGCTTGTCTGTCTCGTCCTTCCCTCGCATTTTATACACTTTTTGTGCAGCAGGTTGGCAGTGCGCAATGATTGACTGCTACTTTTGGGTTTCTTCCGGCGTCGTAAGGACTCGAAGCCACCACAGGAACGAAACGAGCCATCGGGAATGGCAGCGCACAGAAAGGAAAACCATGTGGAAGTGATGGCAACCACAAGGTATTTTGGGAAGATTCGTAACTTCGTCCAAACAAAGAGGCATAATGACACGGTCGCACTGTTGCCGGGCTGCGTAGAAGGCATACTGCATAATTGTGCGTGTGCACAAATGTCGGAAGTATGTTTTATACTACTTGTGGTTACTAAAGGCAAAAGTTGATTTAGAGAATTCAAAGAATAAATAATGTTTTGCAGCTACGCTTCGAAACTCGCGCCAACTTTAGATAGATAGATAGACAGACAGACAGACAGACAGACAGACAGACAGACAGACAGACAGACAGACAGACAGACAGACAGACAGACAGACAGACAGACAGACAGACAGACAGACAGACAGACAGACAGACAGACAGACAGACAGACAGACAGATAGATAGATAGATAGATAGATAGATAGATAGATAGATAGATAGATAGATAGATAGATAGATAGATAGATAGATAGATAGATAGATAGATAGATAGATAGATAGATAGATAGATAGATAGATAGATAGATAGATAGATAGATAGATAGATCAAAATCCTGTAGTAGACGAAGAATTCTGATCGCAATATTACCGGGTGTTTCAGCGAACACCTTCAAAACATTTTGAATTGCTTGTGGCAAATAGCACAATTCGGGTACATTTGCTCGTCTACCCGAAGAGGCGGACATTACTTGTGAAAAAAAGATGAAGTACATAATGGACGAATTAACGAAAACTTACTAATTAAGCTTTTAGCTAGTTTTATGTGGCAAATATTGCAATTAACAGATTCTGGACGGTAAGTTTGGAATGAACGCCCGAACGAATTCCGAAACTTTACGGAGAACTGCATTGGCGTTCTAGTTGCTTTCAAGCTTCAGTGCATAAAACGACATTTTGTTAAGAAAGTAAGTAAACGGCAGTACATTTTTACTGCAAGTTTTGCGGTGCATATCTCGTAAATGGTGTTATACACACAATTATTTTCAAGTAAATGTACCTTGCCGTCTCTGCCGGTAGAATTTGTAAATTGCAATATGTGCTATGAGATAAATAATTAAACACTTAATTAGTAATTGTTTGGTAAATATTCGAATATGCATTTCATTTATCGTGCAAGTAATATCCGCCTCTTCGAGTAGACCAGCTTATGAATTAGAATTGCGCTATCTGCCAAGGGCAACATGAAAAAGATTTTGAAAGGGTTCGATGAAGCGCCCTGTATATCCAGCAATATAATTGGCTGAAGGTTGTTCTTGCGACATTTTGTTAAGACGAGCCCAGTTACCTTTAATATTCACAACAGCGTAATGATTATGCTGATTCTTTGAAGTAACTCATGATGAATGACTCTGAGTTGGAATATTTGTCATAGTAAGGTTCACCAGCAAACCTAAAGGCCTTAAGTTTGTGATGAAGTAGCACTGGGCATGCATCGTGCTTATCTGGGTTCTTGCTGCTTACGTACGCTATTGCAGTATAAAGAACTCAGGAAATTTTACATCCCTACCATTCAAATACATAAATGAATAGAGCTGCCAAACATGGTGGCACCGACTGCTCCCAGCTTTGTCTGTACTTATTTGCTGGTTTGGCTCAGTCCATTGGAAATCACAATAAATACCGGTCTCGCTTCATCTAATTCAACACCGGAAGCCGATATTACGAGCGCATAGCCACAACATTTCTCAGATTGTTTGGTTATTGTGGCGTCTGTAGGTGAAACAGCCTGTAGGGCGCCAACGAAGTGGCATAAATTTTTGGTCATAGGCACCATATGGGGGCTGTCTTCGGTTTACGTTTGCTTTGCATTTGTCTTAAGGTTTCTTAAACGAAAATCATTTCAATCACGTGACCACAAGGTCACGCAAAGTGCTTGCGTTAAATGTGTTTGCGCTAAAAAGCATCTAGCAGCACCTACCCAGAGGCCGCCTCAATACTGTTGGCGTTACGCTATGCGCACACATCGACAAAGTCTACGTCCGGTGCCCCGAGGAGCTCGAATGACACTCTCTCATTTCCTCGTTCGCATATCACCACACGCGTGGTCCAGTGCGCACCTCTGTTTGCTGATACGACACACCCGTAGTCATTGATTTCCTGTGGACGATCGCAGGTATCGGTGAACCAGATTAGGGGCAGTCGCATTTTGATGTGGTTATGCGTGACGTCACGCCCGTGGTTGAGCGAGCAGATGGCAAATAGGTAGGGCTGATTGAGTACTGCAAAGAAAGGCTGAACGATTTTGCCAGGGCGATGATGCTTCAGCCTATCAAACTGTCCACACAGCGCTCCATCTGGGTTTTCAGCGGCGCAGTGAAACGTGAACTCGCCTTCGGCGTTGTTGTCAAGTGAAGTGTGCCAAGCACAGAAGTTTCGGGGGGGGGGGGGGGGTGCGTTTGTGGTAATCGCAACCGACGCTAGTATAGGTACCACCCTGAGGCATATGAATCCTTATTGCCTAACCTGTACGACGGGAAACTGTTTGCGGTGAAATGTAATTCCTACCTTAATTTGGAACGTCGCGGTTACCGTGCGGTATTCATTGGGTACAACCTTCTGGACGGACCACGCTCCCGTATAGACTGCGCGACGGTGCTCTTTTTAGCTGCACTAGCCTTGTCGTGGCACCACAGTCGAAACTGATCGAGGGGCTTTTGGCGAGTCCCGATTTCAGTATGGGCAAGGTTCCCAACTGCACCATTGACCAGTACGTCCATACTGACAGTTATCGTATATGATATACAGGTTTGTTAACCAGCATGCGTAAAAAAGACAATCTTTACAGGAAGACTAAAAAAAAAACAGCCGTTCAATGTAAATCTACCACATGGCTATAAAAAACAATACCATGTTTAACAACCTACATAAAAAATCCAAACGGCTTTATTATGGGAAAGAATTCTGCAAGGCTAAAAATAATGCTAAGAAACGATGGAGACTTTTCAACGACTTTTTGAATACACCCTAGGCTAGGAGAAACATTGTGAAAATAACTTATAAACATTAAACTTGAACTGAATTGTCTTGTATAGCCAACTCATTTAGTAATTACTTCTATGAAGTGTGCAGCAACAACCCGATAGCTTCTTCCTATGCATGTAACCGTTGCAATCATACATTCTTTTTTTGCCCCGTCACAGCCGATGAGGTCTGGTCTGGTATATTAAATCTTAAAAACACTTGCCCAGGTCTAGATGATGTCTCTGCCTATCACATCAAACTTATTTCCTCTTGCATTGCGGAAACACTAAGGAGCGTAATTAATCTAACTTTAAATGCGGTACCTTTCCTAGTTCGCTTAAGAAGGCAAAAGCAATTCTTGTCTTTTAAAAAGTGATAAATCTCTGATGTCTAATTATCACCCAATGTCTATTTTGTCCTCCATTATTAAACTTAACGAGAAATTATTTCTGACACATATAACCAGCTAACTAACAAAGTATAAGTTGTTGAAATCTTGCCAATTCGGTTTCCGTCCTTGCAGTTCGACCAGCATAGCTTGTACTGCATTAACCAATTACACAAGGTGTTCTATTGATAGCGGTAAACTTGTTGGCTCAGTATTTTTAGATTTTACTAAAGCTTTTGACAGAGCTAATCATACCATTTTATTTCCCAAACAAGAATCTTTAGGTATAACAGGTACAGGTTTAACTTTTCTCAAAGATTACGTACATGACCGTGAGCAAACAGTCTGTGTAGGGGTCGCATATTCCGAGTCGAAAGGCATTTATCAAGGGGTACCACTTGGCTCACTGTGACCCTTGCTGCTTTGAATTTATATTAACGACTTACCCGATATTCTTGACATTTCTAATGCTATTTTATATGCTGATGATACCATTATTTCCATGTCTGATAACTCACTGTTCAACAACCTTACTCTTTAAACTGTACAATGAACTAGCGGAAGTTGTAGAATGGTGTCAGTTAAATCATTTAATTTTAAACCCTCTCAATATTCAGTTCATGTTATTTAAAACAAAGCAGACGATCGTGCCGTGTATCCCCCAAGTAGCTCCAGACAGTCACCTTGTTCCTGCAGTGGACTGTGTGTCGTTCCTTGGCATAAATTAGATTCTCACTTGAACTTTACTAATCATCTCGCGTTTGCTAAAGATAAAACTACTTTTGGCATAAGAACTCTCATAGAATCACGTGCATTATTTTATGAACAAGTATTATTATCTTTATAATTTGCGTTCATTCATAGTCATAACACCTATTGTATTGCTTCCTGGGGAAACACATAACTGCCACCTCTCGTCTATTCAACACATACAGAACCAGGCTATTCGCATAATCACCACCTTTTACCCAAAGCCTGTCCCGCTGCTCCAGGCAAACTCTATACTACCTGCATCTGGCTTGTTTAAGTATCATTTAAATCTCCTGTTTCATAAATTACTTAACAAACAGCTTGCTTACGAATTTGTGGACTACAAATTACTCACTAATACGAACCACACTAGGTTTGCACATATTTACAAGTTTTTCTTACCTAAATGAACACCAACTATGGAAAAATGACATCCTCGTTTCAGCATTAAAAATATGCAATGACCTAACCCATTAACTTAAGCTAACGTCATCTTTGCATGTATTCAAACATGAGTTAAGATGTTTTATTTCTTTTTGTAAACCGTTTCATGTCCTATAACATGTTCTCTATAATTATGCTTTTTGATATGAGTACTTTTGTGTTTGTTTTCTCTTACCGTATTGCATTCCATGCATGCATGTGTTTTCCTTGTACTTTCTAATATGTTCTGCTTTAACCCAGGTTTGGTAAACATCTATTTTTTTTTCTTTTTAGAACAGACGGTTCCGTTGCCGTCACTGACTCTGGGATCCTCGCCTGCATACTTTTTGTTATTTACTCATTGTTTTTTGAATGAAGAACAAACTGAAACTGAACTTCCAATGCACATGATGGCCTTTGCTGGCAAGTTGCCTATTTCCCTAAACGCTATTGCGCCACCTTCTCGAGTGCCTGCCTGTATACAATATGCCTTTTTTTTTTGGTGTCTTGGGTGTTAAATGCTTCCACGTGTTTGTTCGCGTAGAAAACACGGACTCCTTGCAAACAACTTCTAGATGCCACTGCTTTTGTGACGAAGCGAAACTGCCCCCTCTTCAACTGATCGTCGGTGAGGACGTCTCCGTCACCAGTATTGGTGAGAGCCGTAGAGAACGTTGCTCTTTTTCGCGTCGCACTACTAGGAGTAGTGGGAAGTATTCGAGGTGGTGCCAAGTGACCTCTGGGTTAAAGATGCTTTGGCGGTTGTTGCTGCGTTCAAATACTTCATTTGCCCTGCCGGGTGGCAGTTGACGCCAATCACCACACGTGATCACGTCAACTACTCCGAACGGGCCGTCGTAGCGGCGAAGTTATTTGCAGCAGACGGTCGTCATCAAGCTGTCGAAGTCATGAGCACTCATCATGCTTCAGCACGATGAGTGCTGATGACTTCGCCAGCTCGAAGGAGTTGAGGGCACTGTCTCGTAGCTCACTGTCGCCTGTGGCACTCAATTTGGAGGCTGCGTACACAGTTGCACCACCGATAGCCAATGTTGCTTTGCCTGTTGTATAAGCGATGTAGGCATCGCGATCGCTTTCCGATGGCAGAACGCAGAGGAGTACCTTGTACATGAACTCTAGCATCGAGATGTTGTTCAGCTCTAGAGCAGCTTTAAACTACGCGAACCATGCGATGACCTAGTGGCAACGGAACGGTGGTAGTGGTGGGATTTACTGGGGCTCCCGTCAGTTAGCCATCGCAGCGTGTTGCTCGGTGAAAGGCGCGTTCTCCCGTGACACGACTGCCTGGAGCCGAGGCCTTGCAGAAGATCTACAGAACAAGAGGACCAGCCTTGCAGGCTTCTATAACAGGACTGCGCGTGGTGCGCGTGCCACGACGTGTGGCTTGTGCTGCGATCTGCACAAGGGTCTGCTAAGCCCTACCTTGCCTGTTTGTAGTCGCGCGCGTAGCTCTACCAGTCGCTTCTTCTGCAGCGGCTCGTACCTTGCATAGGGTCGCCATAACGCGTACCGAGAGAGAGAGTAAAACTTTATTAATGTAAATAAAACAAGGCACGATGGTTGGAGCCCCTATTCCAGGGCCCCACTGGCACGAGCGGCTCGCTGGGCTTGGTCCAGAAGAGCCAACTGGCTCTCCCGACCCTCGTCCGCAAGCCATGCCTCCAACTGCCTATTCCTCATTAGTGGATGTTCGTGTAATATGGGACTGTCTATGTGCGGAGGCCTCCTGGGACACTTCCATGTGATGTGTTTTAGTGTGGGTGTGTCTGTGCACCACGGGCACTCGTCAGTGAACCTCGTGGGGTGTATTCTGTGTAGGTGGTGCAGGTTGGGGTATGTATTCATCTGAATACGACGCCAGTCCCTCTCCTGTTGGCTGTTTAAATCGGAGTGAGGATGTCCAAAACGTCTCCGCTCCTGCCTTTGCTGAAGGAGGATGTCACGAGAATTCGGTGGAAGGTCATCGCTAGGCCATGCCGTTGCCCGGACGTTCAAACCTCGAGCAATACGGTCTGCCCTAGCGTTTCCTGCCAGTCGCTCGTGTGCCGGACACCAGACGATAGTGCGGTGCCCCTCTAGTTGAGTGCCTAAAATTTTGATTACTGATTTGGGTGCCGTTCCTTGTAAAAGCAGGCGGCAAGCCGCTTGTGAGTTGGATAATAAGACAGCCGAATTGGTTTGGCGCTCGGCGTCCTGAATGGCCAAGGCGATGGCTGCAGCCTCTGCCACGCATGCCGAGGTGGTTTTGAAGGATGCCGTTGTTATGTTGTTGTTGCATGTAGAAACTATGGTGAAAGTGTCTGAGCTGGCTCGACTGGCATCCGTATAATACACCCCCGGTCCCACGCGGAAACGTTTGTGAAGGGTCTTTGCCCTTGCTCTGCATCGTCCGGGATGGTACTTGGGGTGCATGTTTTTGGGAATTGGAAGAGGTAACACAGGTATCGAGACTACGCGGCGCACATGTCACATCCATTGATACGATGCGATACGTGATACGATGCTAGTGCCACATGTGTTGACACCTGGTGCAATAATATGTAAGTGCGATGCGAAGTATGTACGTATCGACGCTAGGCGGCGATACGTGCATACTTTGTATAGGGCGTGCTTCTGCAGCAGTTAGCAAGCTGCTGCAGAAGCACGCAGCACGCAGCAGTTAGCTCGATCCCAGTGAAAACTGAGTATTTTTTTTCTAAGTCCTGGCGATAGCTGGGACGAACACCGGCGACAGCGGCAAAAGGAGCAACGGGAATTGCCAACGAAAACGGCTTTTGGATGGAGCCCATCATAGAGTTGGGTACAATTACTAGAGGAAGCTCTGACACTACGATCGTTCAGCTACCATGGAAATGATGGATAGCACATGGATTTGCCTGATCCTCCTGCTTAGGGCCTCATACGTTAACGTGGTTTTGCTTATTGCGCTTTATCTGGGCCTAAATTTGCCTAACTTTTTAAGCAGTTTAAACTGTTTTTAACGAAGTTGTAATAAGACTCTCCAAGGAAGCAAAATCGTTGGTAATTGCAGTGGTTTCTCTTGTCCATGCTCTCGTTGCCTAATGGTTTCAATATCAGGCTTCCAAGCTTGAGACCCGCTGTTCGGATCCTGCCATCGGACATGTTAAATAATGCTTATTTAATTATTTATAACACTGCACTTTGTTGAAAATTATCCCTTTTCAATGTCACGAAGCCATTGAAAGCCAGTAAGACAAATTTTAGGCAAATTCATGTACTACCAATGATTTCCAGGATGCCGGAACAGCCATACTTGAAGCTCCCGTTGACACTAGCGCCACAGTTCTGTCTAGTAATTATATTAAATTTGGGGGAGTCCATAACAGATTAAGCTGTCAAAAGTATCCATGATTATGATATGGAATACTGCGGTCGCGAGTTAGGTCCGCATGCGTGCATCTTCAGGCAGTATTGTACAGTGTACGCTCCCTTCTTAGAAAAACAGTTGGAGCTTTGGAAATCTTTTAATGTTGCTGCGCACCAGCAAATTGGCCAGAAAATATCAATTGGTGAGCTACAGGCACAAAAACGTGTTACTTGATTGTTGCTACTTGGCCCGCACGGGGCATAACTCTATTAAAGAATATTTCGGAGTCATTTCGGAGTCATTAGTAGTCATTATTAGTCCTTACTTGTCATTCTTAGCCTCTACCAATCTCTATTAGTTATCGTTCACTAACTGTCACTATCAATCATTTTTCACTCTTTAATCTGTCTTTAATCAGTCTTCATATGGAGTGATGACGCTTCGGCGGACACTCCGGCGGTCAGGTCTGCTGACACAAACTTCACCATAAGCCCAGAAAGGCTTTCGCCTTAAAATAAATATCTCAGGGACGCTGACGTCGAGAAGCTCGGCATGCTCACGAACCTAACGTGATAGCCTGCATGTGCCAATATTCAAAGGAGCTCAGGAAAACATTTGTTTGCCCTTTGCAACGCACCTTGTTTGTCTGGCTAATATTTCAAACAAACAAAACGTTCACGAACAATACGGACAGACACGCACAAAGATTTGTTGTGACATAAAATGACTTGCTGGAGAACTATTCGGTGCATACTTGCCATAATATGTCAGCGCCAAGAAATACGCACCACCCCCGTCCACTTCTTTTCTTTTGTGGTGCCTATTATGTATACATGGGCTGCAGAGGGTTATCACTGTGTTCTTACGAGCGGTACAATGTTAAACGCTGCCCTGGCATAAATAAAAATTATACCAAGATAAAGTTCGCGAACGTGGGGCCGAAGCAATGTAAAAGCAGTTTGCGAGGTTAAATGCGTGAGCTATGCTCCCTCAAAGGCTGCAGATGAGAGTGATGAGAGTTCCCTTCTTCATTAGGAACCACTTCTCTCTCTTTCTCTTTGAAAAATAAAGCCTGTGAAAAAATCCTTTTGCATGCTCATGAAAGCCTGACGTAGCCATTTTACGCAATGTGTCCCAGTGTTTCGAGGGAACTCTAGGCAGTAGAAAATTTATAATTTGAAGAAATGTGGGCCATATCACAGTTCGAGTGTGACGAGACATTTTGATATTTCTGGCGTAAGTACAAGAAATAGCATTAATTATTTATTCCTCCTTTTTTTCTGGGTATTCCTATGCGTTATAAGAGATTGGGACGGTGTTCTTGGTGAAATAGGCAAAGCATGCACCTTGTTTACCTTTGATGAAGGGAATTGCTAACTAATGCATAATGTGTAGGCAAAGTTAAAAGTGGCTGGCTTACTTCAAGCATAAGCAACAAGTTACGTTAGGAATGTCTTTTATGAGCAGCGTAGGAATGTCTTTTATGAGCAGCGTAGGAATGTCTTCTATGAGCAGCGTAGAATTTATACCGTTGCAGTGGCGATATCACGCATGCAACCGTCTTTAGATATAGCAATATTGCAGCGAACGCTAAGGCAAATTCTTGTGCGAAATTAAATGAGCGTTAAAACAAAAACTAAGTTCCAGAATTATTTCTTAAACGAGTACTCGCAAGTGTGATGCCACTTTTACCAGTTTTGCTTCACAAGGTTCCGAGCTAACTGTATATAGGCCTACTTTACATTTCGCGGAGATGGAGGACGCCATCTTAGTTACAATGGGCGGGCACACATTGACGTTCCTCGCCTAACTATACACAACGACAATAATTACTGAACCCTAAATTTTCTCGTTTGTTATGTATTAGAAGAGGTTTCCAGGAGGCTTGGGTTTGTGCACTCGGTGAAATAAACAACGAAAAAACATGGCCTATCACTATCGCTTACATCTTCGCGACCATGCTGCCCACGTAGCCTAATTTGGTGCCGTTATGTAACGAAAGAAGCCATTGATAGACAAAGCAAGTGTCGCGTGCGCCAATGGCGGCGTTGCTTCCTCAGGCGTGGCGCAATCGGAGCTAACTATAGCTACGCGCACGGCGCTCAGAGCGGCATAGCTTGGCAGCGCATTTCTCTATCCGAGATGGAGTGGCCGCGTTTGAGAGAGCTCACAATGCCAAAGCTCGTTTAAGTTATCAAAATCAACTGGTATCCACGACGAGTTGTAAGCTAAGACAATGCTAGTATCAAGGCAGGATTATAGACGGGGTGGCCATTTCTAATTTTTCCGGAATTTTACACATACCGCCTGCGGCAGGTGATTGCATAGTTCTTCTTGTTGAGCTGGATTATTTGAAGAGGCGGTAATTACTAGCACGAGAAATCGCAACAGATACTCAACTAATAAAAAAATCACTACCTTCCTAATTAAGAACTTCACGGCACCTACTGTAGTTTACGAATTGAATATAGCTGTTGAGCTTGCTGGACGCATCCACTCAAACAAATATCCAGGATGACACCAGTTTCGAGATATTATTTCTCAAAGTGCGAGACGAAATACATGGGCGACTCCACTTACTTTTGTGCTTCGATGCATAAAATAGCGTTTTGTTAAAAAAAAAAAAACAAGGAACAACGGTGAATTTTCGCAGTATGTTTGATGGCGCGTATCTCCAGACTAGTGTTATTCTTGTTATGCCTTGCAAGCTCACCTTGTAAGCTCACCGGCTAGAGTTGGTAGATTGAAATATCTGTCGTAAAGTGAATAATGAAGATAATGGGGAATTTTCGTATTAGTTGACTACGTATTTCTATTTCTCTTGCAAGAAAGGTCCGCCACTCTGAATACGTCACTCAAGGACTATATGTTAGAGGCGATTCTTAAAAATCCTGGAAAACTTAAACATGATCATTCTGCATATGAGGAACTACTCTATTCTATGCGTGCCCCAGCTATAACGGAGAAGCTACACACGCTGCACATCTGCACAGATGACGAAGAAGAAAGTCACGTTATTACACTCACACTAATTCGCCCTTCTGTTGAAAGCGGCCACCTGAACACGTGGTTGTATTATGGAATGAGCCGAGTTTGTGGTTTTAAACAACAAGCATGCGCTATCGCCGTTCCACGGTAACGACGATCAGAAGAGGTGCGAATAGGCGGGACGTGGTGATTAACAGGGGTTGCCGGCTCAATAACTTCTTAAAGTATAGCAAAGCGTCTGATGAATTCGTCGCATAAGTTGTAAGCTCATACAGGTGTGCAGAGGAAAACTTGGTCTCCAGGGGAGCAAACAGCAGGCAGTGTGAGTCGAGTTGTAGCGTCACTTGCATGTTTCCTGGGAGATGCCATGGTTAATGCGGGTGAGGGGATGGCAGCCGGCGAGGTGAGAAACAAACTGCTGGGGAAAATAGTTGCTGAAGGTACAAGAGCCAAGAAGAAAGATGGCGAAGAAAGAAAGACAATGGTCTTGAAGCTTCGCAAGCCAGAACATCAAAGTGCTGGGCCATTTGTCCAAGAAAGAAGGGATTCAGCCGGAACTTGAGAAGCGTGCTGCCGTGTCTAGCTTTAACCATCCGCAGCGTCAAAAATACCTGCACAGCCTTTTACTTCCGGCACTTCACACGGTTTTTCGATGCACTTGCGGCGTCTCAATGCATGGACTTCTCCCAACTGCCGTATCTTTCGTTCAGTCCGAAGACTGCGAATGTGCTTTCCAGGCTTTGAAGCACGCCCTCGCGTGCCATATCGATCCGACCGGAGCAATTATCCATCGCACTGGTGCCAGCGGTCAAGGTCTTGGTGAGATTTGCTTGCAATATGACACCTTCCGCGAACGAGTCATTGCTTACGCCCGCCGTACTCTAACCCCTGCTGAGAGGAATGACCTGATAACTGAGCGAGAGTGCCTTTGTGTTGTTTGGCTAGTGCGAAAATGATGACCATCACATTACAGTTGCTATCGACCACACACGCATTGTGCCGGTTTTCATCGCGAAAGAGCACATCGGATCGTCTTAGTCGCTAAATGCTTCGCTTACGGGAGGACGGCTTCATTGTCACTCACAGGTCTGGAAGGAAGCATCAGGACGCCAATGCTTTTTCTCGCCTTCCTCTTCCGCTATTCCTGACCATCAGAGGTCTCTGCCAGCGTACACAGCCCGCCGTCTTCATTGTTTTAACCCGTTGCAACGCTAGACTGGCTCGGCCACGATCGCCCAAGCATTGTTGTTTTCCACCAACGTGCTGACTAGTACTGCCCCGTTGTTATCGAATGCCTGGAAGGTTCCTCTTAACCTACGATCGGTACATTTATCCCATCTTTGGCAATAAATGGGTGCCCGCCATACCGCGTTTTCTGCAACGCGAGGTTCTGAGAGCATTTCACGACGATCCAGTGGCCGGTTTTCTAGGCTCTCAAACGACGTGCGATTACATTACTAAATAATCCCCCACTTCCTGGCCAACTCTCTCCTTAGCCGTTGCCCATTGCGTCGCCTCTTGCGTGCCTTCGTAACGCCGAAAACGAGACAGCTTTGCTCCCTGTGGCTTCGTGCAACCTCTTCCTTTTTTGGCACCTCCACCACTTATGAGGAACCGCTTTATTCAAGCCGAGCTCGAGTTATCACAACAAAGACACGATGCTCACTGATGACGCTCTGTAGAGATGAGAAAGGCTTACGCATGATGGTGATGTGTACAGATAATGAAAAATGTCACAGTTCTGCCCGACAGTGGAAGCATCGATTGCGGCAGCAAATTAATAGTGAGCTATACGAAGTAAGGAAAGTAGTTTTTTTTTTCGGCCATACAAATTTGGAAAAATTCGCTTACTAACTGAATTAACAACTATGGTGTCAGCGTGCACAAGCAAAGATGAACCCATTGCACTCGCCGAGCGCGGACAGATTGTCAAAACGCTGGTGTGAGCAAGAGCGGCAACAGCAGTGAGCGAAGTGAGCTGCGCGCATTATATTGCTTCAACGCAAGAGCTGGCAGAGCACAACGCGCCCAAAAGTGTTAGCCGTCTGGAGACCTCTTTAAAGATAAAGCGCACGGGACAGAGTGCGGCCGTGCAAGGTACGCACTTTTCGGCGGAGTCTCAGCCACCCCCCTTCTCTCCCGTACTGCCACACCCAATTTTATTTCACATATTGTGCGCAAGATTTAGTCACGATCGTCAGTTTCTCTTGCACCCGCTCGCGAAATGCGCAGTTGCTGCCCGAGCACAACACCGCTCTTCCCTCCCTCCCTTACATCCGTTTCACGCGATGGAAGAAGGCGCGTTTGTTATCCGTTTTCTCCTTGACGCACGCCAGATTGAGCAGCGATCGTCAGCTTCGTTCGCGTGCTTTCACTCGAACATACAGCATACGACGCGCGGAGACGGTGGTATCGCCCTTGGATCTCGTGCGAAACATCACGGCGACGGCGACGGCGAAAATACAGTTGAAGTGTCCATATAATTGCTCTCGCAATAAAAAAAAGTCACAGCAAGATCGCGCTCCTAATAAGAACTTCGGCCAGCCCATATAATACTGACCGAAACTATGGATGCTCTACGTGCTGACTGCTCAAGAAAACGGCAACAGATGGTACTTTCCATTAGTGGTACACAATGAAGACGATGCTCAGATCAAGTGTGCCGCTGGGTTTGCTTTCATTAAAAATTTACCACCTTCGTCCTTGTAAAACGTTGCGTCAGAGAGTTACTCAAGCTTTCATACTCGCTTTTCGCTTATAAACACAGGTTTTCGGCTTCCTCTAGAGCAAAGTGAGGCAACCTACCTCAAAAGACGCCTCAAGCTAGAATAAATTTCCTCTTGGTCTTTGCGCATGCGTAAATGCCGCGCAACAAGAGCGACTTATTTCTTTCCTTTCTTGAGTGTTCTTCAAAAAAGAACGAACTCGATGGCACAGTATGCGTACTCAGGCTAAAGCCAAGCGTCAAATAAAACATAAATAAAGATCTAGGACAGCCACAACACAATCCAGGACTTGCGATTACGTCAACCCCTACCTCACGTTCTCGCGAGAACATAGTTTCTTGTTTCCAGCAGGCACGGCAGAGCAATGTAACACCTCTGCTCGCGTATCATTATCGGTGCTCCAATTACCCCTTGCTACTCTGAATAACCGGTCAGGAAGATAATTGCACTTGTCACCGCAAGCGAGAGAATGCACTAGTGCGTGTCTTATTTTTCTAGGGTCTGTGTTTCGTTCAATGTGAAACACTGAGCGATTGCATGTTCTATTATTTTTGTCACGTAGTACGCAGCTGGACGTCAACACTTCGTCGCTAGGAGGAAATGAAATGCTTTCCATTTAATGTTTGAGTAATATTATCTTGTGCTTCTTTGCCGAGAGAGACAGAGAGAGAATAAAAGAAAAGAGAGGGAGCTATACCTGACGCACGTCGTATTTGCAACCTTACACAGGGCAAGTGGATAAAGAAGCGAAAAGAGAGAGATATGGGAAGACATAGGGAGAGGGAGAAAGCACGAGTTGCGCCCGAGTTGAAGGCTTGCTCCGAGTATGTAAGCGGTCGTAGAGACTTCGCGACTTGAGGTAATGCAGCGATGCCCTCGTTCCATCCTGTGCCAGCGATGCGCACGACCGCTATCGAGAGATCTTCCTCTCTCAAAACCGTCTTGAGTACAGCCGTATTATTGCTTTTCGGAGAGGACGAAGGCTAACGTCGTAACGAGAAGTACGGCACAGCAAGTACTTATGCAATAGTGTCCTCGGTCTGGCAAGAGTCTTACGTAGCTAGCCCCTTCAACGTGGAAAAACATTATTATGGCGCCTCTGCGTAGAGTGGCATTTACAAAACCTTGCTTGGCGAAAAATGCCTTGAACTTATGCGCCGATAAAGCCATATAAAAGACCGCTATATTTAGTATCCTATACTATTTCATCTTTAACTTGGCGGCACAACAAGATTTCATTCAGCACGTTGATGCATTTAATTTCGGTGAGCGGAAAAGGCATACCTATAAACACAGATGAAAGTATTCAATTAATTTTTTTTCAGATATCAAGGCTACATTTAAAACGCTAAAGTAATTTTCAATAGAAACGCAACTCCAGTGAAGGATCCTCCAGAAGCTGTTCCATCTAGGACCATGTGTAAAAATATCAGAAGTTCATTGATATTCCAGCTGAAAAAGATGCAGGCAGCGCTTGTTAACGTCAGTATTGTTTAGTACACAGAACAATAGTGAAAGAAATAGCGGCATGAGGTTGCATGCAAGCTATGTTCACATGTACATTAGTGAGCGACATGGATTCGTGATGTACCCTCCAGTATGTTCACACAGATAGACGTAACGAAGACACCTTTACTCACTCTGCGGGGAAAAGCACTATAGTTGTACTTTGTTAATTTCGAAGCCACAAAAACCTGCTTACTTTTCCTGCATATTTCACAGGAAAACTATAGTATGCCAGTGAACAAACAGTAACACTCCGAATATATTTTTTAATTTATACATTTCTCAAATTTACGGAACATTTTGAAAGGAGGCAGGAAAAAAAGTATTTTAGTGCCTGACAGAGGTCTCTAACCCTGCTCACTAAATCACAATATCATGTCAGGAAAACTAACATTAGCGAATATCGATCATAGTAAAATTTTAAAGGCTATAGCATGCCACGACACATTTCAGTCCAAAGGTTTTGGTCTACGCCCAGAGAGTCAGGCGCGCATTGGAATATGGCTTCTGCATGTAAACTCAACTTACCTGTATTGCGGCAATTAAGTTGCAAATGGTGCTTTTTAGAACGACATTGCGTGATGTTCATAATATATTGCCTATTTATTGATTGGACACGCCACACTCCTTCAAAAACCATGAGCACTGCGCATTAGATCCAGTGAACCCTGCTTTCATCTCTGTTGCTTCGTGCTGCCCAAGTCAAAATGCCTCAGCTCTGGATGAAGATCCACTACGTCTGTTGAAGCACGCGCAAAAATAAGAAATTGTCTTATTGAGAACACTTATTGAGTTGCCTTCACCCAGAAAGATCACGTACTCGTGACGCCTGCGGCAGAAAGGATGTTCTACATCCGCCGTCAAGGTATGTGAGTGGTGGCGCTGGCTAACACTCGCAAGGTTAGTTCTAGTAGTAACACATAAATACCCAAGAAAGTGGATGGACAAACTGGGCAGCGGCAGCTCAATCGGTAGAGCATCGCACGCGAAAAGCGAAGGTTGTGGGATCGGTTTCCAGCTGCGGCAAGTTGTTTTTTCATCCATTTTGATTGCCATTAATTTACAATTTCTTTAATTCAATTAGTAAGTACACGTAATTTCCTTTATGTTGTCCTTGGTGTCTTTGTTAGCTTCGCATAATAAGATTAATAAAAATCAAGCCCCTCGGTTAACCCCCTTTCTTCTCGTTCTTGCATAACGAACGTCTCGAATCCGGCAACATTGATGCCTCAAGGTAGAATGTGCGGGCTAATTGACCAGTTGCTTTCACCCAGAAGGATCACGTACTCGTGACGCCTGCGGCAGACAGGATGTTCCACATCTGCCGCAAAGGTTTGTGAGTGGTGGCGCTGGCTAACAATGCCAACGTTAGTTCTAGTAGTAACACATAAATACCGAAGAAAGTGGATGGGGAAACGGAGCCGCGGTAGCTCAATTGGCTGGAGCACCGCGCGCGTAATGCGAACACGTGGGATCGTTCCCCAACTGCGGCAAGTTGTTTTTCCATCCACTTTCATTGCCATTCATTTATCAATTCTTTAATTAATTTAATAAGTACAAGTAATCTCCCCTTTGTTGTCCTTGGTGTCTTTGTTTGTTGGCTTCTCATGATAGGATTACTAACAAGTTAGTGGTACGTGTTAAAGCGGTGTCATCACGGTCATTATCGGCAGCGATGGCAGCAGCAGTAGCAGCCTGTTTATGTGTGTTCACTGCAGGACAAAGGCCTCTCTCATCGATCTCTAATTACCGCTGCCTTTCGACAGCCTACAATATTTTATGCCTGCGAGTATTTAATTTCATCACAGTATCTAGTTATCGACTGTTTTCTATTGTGATTCGCTTCTATTGACACCCATTTCTTGCTGTAATGGACAATTGCTAACATCTTAAGGCAAGTGAAGTGCAAATGAAAAATTTACCACGGAAAAAAAATTAAATTACGGGGTTTTACGTGCCAAAACCACTTTCTGATTATGAGGCACGCCGTAGTGGAGGACTCCAGAAATTTCGATCACCTGGGGTCCTATAACGTGCACCTAAATCTAAGTACACGGGTGCTTTCGCATTTCGCCCCCATTGAAATGCGGCCACCGTGGCCGGGATTCAAACCCCGCGACCTCGTGCTCAGCAGCCTAACACCATAGCCACTGAGCAACCACGGCGGGTTTACCACGGAAAGAATGCGGACATTTTTTTCCATTGTCCGTATTTTGTTTGTGCTTTTCACACCCTAATATGTAGCTTGAGCAACAAGCTCGGATACAGACCCTAGTTCTGACCATTCGTTATCCACCCTACGCATTACATGACATGCCACACTCCATTTCCTTCTTCCATTGTCAGCTATAATACCGCTATAATACCACCTACCGCTATTTTATTTCCGATACAAACTGCTCTTTTCCTGAGTCTTAAGGTTACGCCTAACACTTTTCTTGCCATTCCCTCGTTACGCGGCCCTTAATTTCTCATTCTTATTTCGTAACCCCCACATTTCTGCTCTTTATATAGCGTCAGCAGTATGCATTCATTTTACACTTATCTTTTCAAGAATTGCGGCAAGGTGGCAAGTAATTATATGTTACAGATCCTGTACGAGTTCCGTCTTATGTTGATTCTTCTGTAGATTTCTTTCTCATGATCACGGTCCCTTGTGCGTAATTGGCCCAGAAAAACGTACTCTTGCATATATTCTAGAGACTGATAGCCAATAATCAAATCATGTTTTCTTGCAGAAATATTGGCCTTACATTAGCTTGTGCATATTAATTTTCAAGTCCGCACTTGCACATTCACTGGTAAAATCTCCTATTATTTATTGCAATTGTATTCATACCCTGTGTTGCCGAACTGCACAATGTAATCTACAAGCTGCAAGGAGTTGAGATATTCGCCGTTTATAATCTTTCCTGTGCCTTGCCAGTCTAATATTTTGAATACTTCTAAGCATGCTGGAAATTGCATTGTAAGGAGAGAGCGAGAGAGCACCCTTTAATGAAAGGCAGTGCTTGCAGGGAATTGGGGAGAGAAAGACAGAAAGAGAGAGGTGCAAGAAATGTAATAAGTTAAAAACAAATTGGGCACTGTATTTTCTGACTCGTGGGCAACGGCGTGCAATGGTAGAGTCCTTCAGTGTGTGCACCATCCTACAATGAGGTGACATAATTTGCCGCGTGAAAGGTGCATGAAGGTAACAGAGTAGAACTAAAGTTTGTCAAGTTGACCGATTTTCTCTAAGTATGAAAATAAAAAGTTCATTGCAAGCCTCTGTTGCGTGAGGCAGGCTAATGGGTGTAAGACAAAGCCGAATGATAAAGTCCTCTGTGTGAGTGAATGCATGCAATGTTCATAAAACGTACGCTCGTCAGCATACGCTGGACACTCAAGCAGAATATGATCCACGGTTTCAATTGAGACACAGTTGTTGAAGTGTGGACTTGACCACACTTGACCGAAGTGGTACCGTAAGACGTGTCCATAGGCGGTGTTCAGTCGAATACGATAATATAGAGCTTCTAGAGAGCGAGGAATGCTGGATGGGAGTTTGGATCTGAGATGTGGGTCGATTGAGTATATGAAAGGGTAACGATGGGTAGGCAAGCTCCAGAGCCAATCCCCTTCTTCAGAAGCGAATCTTTTAGCGAGTTGGGAAGCATCAGATCTAGTGAAATATATGCGCTCAATGTTTTGGTATTGAAGATTTTTGTGTGAAGCTTCATCGGGTTTTTTGTTGGCCATAATACCACAATGAGCCGGCATTCCCTGAAATGTGATACAGGGGCCTGAGGCAATGACCAAGTGATGTAAGCACGCGATAAAGAAACGGGCTGATGATCGTTTTTTTAAACGGACTGCACAATGTTTGTAGTGCTCCTTTAGTCTGAAAATCAAGCAGTGGTGAGGCGCTCAGCGCAGCATATACATGACAGCTTCTTTGATGCCGTGAAGCTTTGCTGTCGTTGAGGATGTCCTCCGTTGCAGCCGATGAGAAAGCATTTGTTTTGTTGAGGGCACATACAGGCAACAGGACGTAGTCTTCCCAGTGGTTGATGCATCAGTGTAGATGTGGATGTGCTGAGCATATTTCTCGGCTAAGTAGAGGAGAGTGGCCTGCAGCAGCGCCGCCTGTGACATGCGACTCTTTATCCCATTTACAACGGGTACAAATTGATTTATATCTAGAGGCAAAAGTGCCCAGGGAGGAAAGGCCGGAGGCAGTCATTTCTGTGGCTGAGTGATCGGAGGAAAGTGCAGCATGTGCATAGCTTGGCCAAAGCTAGGCTTACTGTGGGTTAGGTGGACGCGGTACATGAAGTGCTTCTTCCCTTGGAGCACATGCGGAAGATAGTACGCATTGTTTCTTGTGAGGCGATGACATCTAGCTACTGCTCCCGAGGCTGAAGAGCCCTTCGGGAGGCGCAGGCAGTTATTCCGCGCGGCTTCCAGAGTCCTCTTGTTGGCTGGTGATAATCTCTGAAGCACCGGTAGGCCATAGCGCAATATGTCTTCAATATAGGCTTGTTCAAGTAGTACCATTGTGCGGCAGTTGCAGCCCCATCATGTTCCCGCCATGAATGTGAAAACTTGCGATGCTGTAGGAATCCTTGCACGTAGTTGTTTTTTTTTTACCTGAGGTGACCAAGAGAGGTTTCTGTCTATCACAATTCCAAGGAATAGCTGAGACCGTACGTACGGCAGCTGTCGTCCACCGAGTAAGAGCGCATGTTTGATCATGTTCTTTTTTGTGAAAGCCACGGTTGTGTTTTCTCTGGAAGGATGGTGTGCCTTTGCCTGACTTCTTTCTTGATTGACATTTTTCAGCTTTTCTTGTAAAGAATCAAGGTAGCTGTGAACGTGTTAGAGGTCTTTTCCAAGATACTCACATGGTTTCCTGTAACCCTCGACTACGCAATGCATTCACGCGTGCTGTTATCTCTAGTGAATCAAATGCATTTTAGTAATATATAAAGCCATATGAAGAGACCCGTTGTTGGCCTAGATTTGTAAATTACCTGGTTGTTATTGATCAGTAGGATGGATCTGATATATCTCAGAATACCTCTTCCTGAAACCAGCCTCCTTTGTGCGTTGACTGAAGTTGCGTTGCGCTGACTCTATATAAAATTACATTGGCCAATATTGAAAGCATGCTAATGAGCCAATTACTCTTTAATTCTTTAACGTCTCAATTCTTATGAATTGTTGCGATGTTGGCATTTATCCAGCTCTCTGATTGACTTGAAGACTTCAGGCGTTGCGATAAAAGGGTCGCAAGATTTTCCTATATAGATAACTGCTTCTTTGATCAAGTCGACCGTTGTTCCATCTCCTGTGGCTTTTCCCCTAGACATGTTTCGCAAAGCCCTTCTAACATCATCACTAGTTACTCGCGGAGTTTCTGTATTCTACCTGTGACTGCTTCAAATGAAGATTACGTGGCTGTTCGGACTAATGCGCAGTTCAGTATAACTTTCCTCCGCTGCACTTACTCTATATAGCAGTGACATTGTCAATGACATTGCTGTGCTTATCTTTCACTAAGCCTACCTTGGTCTTTCCGAGGACAAGTTCTCTTTTCAATAATTTCGCGATGGCCCCGTTTAATAATTGCTTTGTCATACTTTCCTATGGCATGATTTATAATGTTTTTAACTTTACACTTTTTTATCATCTTTGACAGTTCGGCCAATTCTATGTAAGCTGGGAGACGCTTTCCTGCGTTTCTATAATAAGTCATTTCTTACAAGGGAGAGATTTCCTCTTGGTGGTCTTGGTACCTTTCAACTTCATTTGCAGCCTCTGAACTTGGTCGAGGTACAATGTTATTCCTTATATCCATGGTATATTCCTGTTTTTGCCGTAAAGCTGCATATTTATTCGCGAGGACAACCGCGAATGAATCGGCGTTTCCCGTGATTGCTTCTTGCTTGCCCTGTTTCTTCTTGACTATTCCAGCTCTTCTTTCAATTTAAGGGTAATCCTAGACCAATTTAATATACATGCTCTGCCTTTCGCTCTATCTAATACTTCTACATCATGCGCAATGCTGGCATCAGTAATGATTAGGATATGTATTAAATTTTCCATTTTTCCATTAGCGCTATTTCCCGCTCCACTTCCTGGTATTGTGTTCCTGGAAGAAGATATTTATTACACGGAGTAAAGTTCCTTCCGTGAACTCTACCACCATAAATTCTCAGCTATCAAAAGATTCGATGTCAGTAATTCCCAATTCGTGTTCTCTAGCCTGCTGTTCCTCCAATTCACCCTTAAGTCACTCATGACAACAAAATATAAGATGGCCCTTTCCTCACTGCTAATTCAATATCCTAACAAGATTTTCTATTTTTTTCATCATCCCGTCTGGTTCAAGCCGTGTATATTGCATTACTTTTTTTTCGCAGTTTTCAAAATTGTGATATCGTTTTTTATTCGTGAGTTACAGAACTGTAAACTGCATTCTTGTTTGTTCTTATATTACGCACTTTTGCATAACTAACTTCCCAATTCCCAGCATAAATAAATAAATTGCTGCTTACAGTCCGTACAGATTTAGACTCTTACACTTAAACGCAAGAAACCTCATTAAAATCCGCCCACTGAATGCGGACAACAAGGATTTTTTTGTTGCAAGGATATAACCGATAACAGTATGTTTTCGTTACATGCGGCTTCAGCAAACGACCCCATACGCAGAACCGAAAGGCGCTTTATGTCAAACAAGACGCATAAAAAGGGTGAATACTGCATGATACCGAACGCATAAACGGACACCGTATGAAGGCGCTCGCGGAAACATGGCGCCGCTTCGCGGATACGCATACCTGGAAGCGCATAGCAGCAAGCACATATATCAGGCCACTCAGATGCGCTATGTGCATTCCACACAGCGATGCCAATAACACTGTGTAAGTCCAAGAGATAATAATAATATTTGGGGTTTTACGTGCCAAAACCACTTTCTGATTATGAGGCACGCCGTAGTGGAGGACTCCGGAAATTTTGACCACCTGGGGTTCTTTAACGTGCACCTAAATCTAAGCACACGGGTGTTTTCGCATTTCGCCCCCATCGAAATGCGGCCGCCGTGGCCGGGATTCGATCCCGCGGTAAGTCCAAGATAGAAGGAAACATCCTTGTTATTCTTGGACATCGGAAGAGAAAAAGAGAGAAAAAAGAAAATGAAGTTCGCGCAGAGTAACAGAAGCCACGTATGTAATGGCAGCAACGTCGGTACATTGCCAATAGCCGCTGCGCCGGAAGTAGAAAAGGCCCCGGGAGGGACGAACGGCATAGCCGCGAAAAGGTTGAGCTATATATAGGACTAACAAAAATGAAATCTGCGATTTATTTTTCTTGTGTACGCCTTTGCGAAAACGAAATCCTCTGCCCAGCTGAACTAAGTAATGAAAGAAGGAAAAAAGCAGGGATGTTGTATTTTTCACCTACAGTGCTCGAGTTAGGTACTGTTTACATGGTGAATTCCGTGCACGACTAGTTGGTAGTGTATCCTAGCTCACGCACTACGCTGCACATGTTGATGTGTTGTGGCAGGAGCAGCCGTGAGGTGAGTACTACATCAAGGTTAGGAGTTAGGCCTGATGGCATGTCAAGCTTGTATTTAGTATTATTAAAGGAATGCATTTCAGGTGGCAAAGCTTGAATGTGTAGCCTACCGAAGAACACAACAGCCCGTAACACTACTAAATGAATTTTCTACCAGTTTCATGTAAATTGGCGCACGTATCCCTGAGCGACCGAACATTTGCCAGTTTTTTCGTGAGTCACTTCATCCTGCGAGTGCATATTTTCTTATTAATTACATCACACCACCCAATTGTCTGCCACCTTCCGTTGCGTTAGTTCCCCTTCGTGCGCATTCTTTAGCTCTAATATAACATCCGTTATCTGTTCTAGGGATTACATGGCCTCCCTAGCTTCCCTTTCTTCCCTAGCTCCCTATTTCTTCCTCTTAAAGCCAACTAGACTATCGCATACCACCTATTCCTCTCTCATCCAAACCACGTTTTTTCGTTTGTTAATGTAGATCGTATCTTTCATTTTTTTTCCATCACTAGTCCCGCTAACCTATACCTTTTGAAGCTTCTTCGTTAAGTTGCAGTTTTCAGCCTTACGGTATAGTACTTGTAGAATACACTGATTATATCATTTCTTTTTTCAAAGATGCCCGTAAGGTGACGCTCGTACGTAACTTTACGTCACCTCACACGTCACTTCTTCTGACAAATATGCAAGCATTGTCGCTGACACTGTAGGTTTCAGGAGCACGATAGTTGATGACGAGGCTGGAGTTTATTAGGAGTGGAGACTGAGCTAGTTGTTAACGGTTCATCTTCAACGCTATCATTTGGGATAAATACAAGCAAAAGAACACGGAACATGCACCAACTTCCAGCTGAGTTTATTGCATGGAAAGATCAACCTATTCTAAGTAAATTTTGTTACCCCACCAAGTTCGCCCGGCTGTCCAAAGTTCAGATTGAGCTTGAACCCATCAGGTAGGTTATTTTCAATGATCCCGCGTCGCTATTACTAATTGTCCTCGATAAACACACCCCTCCAAAGCCGCCAGAGGCCTTAAACACAAGACCAACTCTTGTTTAATTGACTGGCTATGAAATATTCCTTCAATTTTTTTTCCATGTTAAAAACGAAGCACGTTTTTCTTGTGCTCCTACAAATGGAATGCACGAAATATTTATTTCAAGAGAAAATCTCTGATGTCACCCACAACTAGAGTATTTTCAACTGCTACTAAGTTTTGAGCGGGAAGAGTGCGAAATACCAGGATGTCGGAGAGGGACACATAGCAGCACTGACCAACAACGAAATGCTTATTATTTTAGGCAGATTAAACATAGGTATCACATTGCAAGAAAAACCTGCGCGGAAGAAAAAACAATGCAATCACTCCGATAAAGATGATATTTAATTCGAAAGTAGTGAAATTTGGCGAAGGCTTACTCAAGCATCGCCAGTCTTGAATCAGCGCTGTTTTGTGTTCTTTTCTCTCGTTCCCTTATTTTGCGCTGTTACCATTCAAATCATGCAACATCCAGGCAAAATGCGTATGCTTCTTTTACTCAGGGCTGAGGATAAGCGGAGGAAAAGAAAAGAAAAGTAGAGGCGCCCGAATAGAAAAAAAAGGAAGACATTTTGCAGAAAACATCGACGATGATCGCCAATGAAAGCGAATAGCAGAACCCTCTTAGAAAGCCATTCATGAAACGAATAATGCACTTCAGTGCATAAATTTCTTGCACCGAGAATATTTAAGCCGGTTTTCATGTTTCGTAGCGTAATTCGGTAAAGAACAGTGCCGTTCAACAACTCATTTGTGGCAGTGAAATAGTAAGCTATACACAGATGCGCACGTATGTCGCAACTGGGTTGCGTCCAGTTACGCGAGCGCTACCCTTGGAGAGCGACTGGCATCCTCGTTTCCTCCAGCCGCCGTAAGGGGAGAATATGGCCGGAAACGAGGAGGGCTCTCAGTGACAGCGCATTGGATGCAAAGAACAGAGAGGTCGAATCGGATGCAATGAATGCAAAAAAAAAAAACGACCATGTAGATTTCGAAGAATGTGAAGAAAGAAGCTAGAAGGAAAAAAAATGGTTGTGGCTTAGCTAAGGTTAAGCCCAGGATGCGAAGCATACAAGCCTTTATTTTAACGTGACAGCGTTAAGGAGCTCGTGTCGCAGAAAAGCCGGTGTCGTCGGCGTCGGCTCAGGCGTGCGGCGCTTGCTCAGGCGCACAGTTCGTTGTCGCGCCGAACGCTGCGTTGCTCGACGCTCACCGCGTCCGATGCGGGGGGCGACGCCGCGAGCGACGGCGCGAGTTGGAGCGCCGTTTCTCCGCTGTCGTGACGTCACGGTGTCACGTGGTATTCAAGGCGACACCGCCGCGCCTGAGGAGCTGGGTTGAGCTCTCGTAATATGCTTCGCATAAAAAGAACTGTACGATAACACAAAGGGCAGTGCTTTGCAATTTGAGGTTGTAGCTGGTTGCCTAAGAAAAACAAAAGCACATACCGGAGCAAATACTCGCAACAAGATGAGGCATGTGTGTGTTGAACCAACAATCGGGAGGTAACTTGGCACATTCTAGTGGAATGCGAAGAGATTCACCCGGTGAGAACGTGCATCTTCAGGAAGCAATTGGATTTAAAGTGGACGGACGCATCAGCCGGTTGGCAGTCGATATGAACAAGATGGGTTCAGAGTATTCGTGGGAAAAAAAGTAAGGAAGAGGTTGATAGGAAGAGAATCGTTACAGGTATATGAAATGGTACAAGGCTGACAGAGAAGTTTTCAGAACGAGACAAAGCATTATATTTATGCAAATATGCTTTAATGAAAAACACGAGTAATATACTTGATTGACCCAAGCAGGCTAGGCTCCGTTTCAAACGGGATGCGAATAAATCATCACCATCATGCCCTTTCTACGTAATCCCCCACAGCATCTAACAACTTCGGATGGCCCAAAGCTCTCGCGCATTTGTTTCAGAGAGCTCTAATAGTTGGCCTTTGTGGATGAACACGCCCCGGGACTGAACTGTGCTGGAGCATGTGCCATTTGCATCGGCGCCTTGTACCCGCCACGTAAGTCCGGCTACCACCGGCCGTCACGACAAAATGGAGGGTGGAGCCAAGATAAGCTTTTCACATATTAAAAAAAAAGTTACGTTTACTGGTCGCATGTTCCGTTACCTCTAAGAAAGAAGCCAGAGTGGCACTGATCACATTTAACTTCACATGTTCGGGCTCAAGTTCTGAGAGCAATGCAAGGCAAGGCAGATGGTAAAGTAAGGGTATAAGCGACCTTACAGGTAAGCAATAGGGCAGGCTGCAAAGTTTTGACACCGTAGATCATTCATATGTGAAATTACTTTTACGGAACAAGACTTGCTTTGGTTTTGCAAATTGGGGAAACAAAAGCTCCAACATATGGCGCTAGGGCGCCATGCTATCCTGGAAAATTTAAAAGTATCCCTCACACACGAAAGACTCCGGAGTATTGTACTTCACTTCCCTAAGAACAGAAAACCGTGGATCAACAGTTAAATATACGTCACAAACAGCACTGACCCATTTGTTGTGCGCGCATATTGTTACGCCCTCTTCGCGCATTGCTGAACATATATAAGGATAATCATTCCTTCCAAGCCAGCATACCTGAAATGAATTTCATGCGCCATAGCATTTAGACTGTGGGGATATATTTGGTTGCATAAAGAAATACACGAAGATGCGCTTGTCTTTAAAAACAAATTATGGGCTCCTCGTGCCAAAATCACGATCTGATTAGAAGGGATGCCATAGTGGGGGACTCCGGAAAAATTAATGTGGACCACCTGAGCTTCTTTAACGTCCAACTAAATCTAAGTGAACGGGTGTTTTCGCATTTCGCCCCCATGGAAATGCGGCTGCCATGGCCGGGATTTGATTCCACTATCTCCTTGCCTTTTTAAAGTACAGTTTTATTTGTCTCTCCCCGCCACTTTTCAGGGGCTGGCAGCTGTCTTGCACGATTGACCGGCACTGGAAATACCACCGGAGATAGCGCTAAATCTTTTTGAATTCCTTCGAAATCATGCCGCTAAATTTATTCGGGCTACTTCGTATTCATATGATACTAGCGTTTCATCCCCGAAAGCCAAATCTAACTTGTAAACTTTGTCTTTCCATTGGTGCGTTTCCATTTTCTGTCTTTCCATTTCGCTGTCCCACTTCCTAGCGCGCCTTATATCATCCCTGCAGCCCACATATCTCGCCGCACTCGCCATGCACTGCAACTTACTCGCCCACGTGCCAACACTAAAATCTTTTCTGCTTATTTTTTGCCCTAAGCAGCCAAAAACTGGAACAGCCTTTCTCACAACGTCGCCCACATCACCTACCTATCAAGCCGTCATCGTCACGCCCGAGTTGTTACACCGCCGTCATCTTTCATCCTCGTCAATGCATCATCCTTCTGTCATCGTAAGCATTGCGTCATCGTCATACAGTCGAGGTCGTTCTGTCGCCATCATTTTGTCGCAGAATGTCGGCCGACATTATTCCCTCGTTGCTATTTTGTAGCCGTCGTTCTCACGTCTTCATACCATTATATATAGCCACGCCGTCGTGGTGATACGATTGTCATCATTACAGCATGGTTATTCTATCACTGTCATGGCATCGTTGTCACGGAATCTCGTCATACAGTTGTCATTTCGGCGTCAATATCCCATTACCATCATGCCGTCGTCGTAGTACCATCCGAATCGCTTCAGTGTCAAGATGCATTTGCCACCGTACCGTTGTCGTCATACCATCGTAGACATTCCCGCATCGTCATCGCTTTCGCATGCTACTACCTGTCACCAGCCGCGGTTATTTTACTGCAGCAAGTTCATTTTGCAGAATCGCCTATGTTGATGGAAACTCAATTCTGGCTACAGCTTTTCAAATTGTCTTGTTTCCATAAAACTGATAGAATACTGTAACAAATGATAATAAAGGTTTGTATGTAATGATGATGTCAGAAAAGGGTCGACGTGGGCCACGGGGTATGTTCAAGTATGTGTGTGCCGTTCTTCAGTGAACTTCTTTAGCACACGACTTCGGTAACAGGGGTATGTGTCACTGGCAATGTGCCACACTAAAATGATGAAAAAGATCGTTTAAGCTTCTTTGATGCTGGGCGGATTCAAACCCCCGTTACATGAGTTTCTCAAGGACGGCAACCCGAAGCTTTCGTAGATTGCGCCACAAATGCACTGGGCTTGTGCCGCTGTTCAGTGAACCTCTTTCACGCCAACGCTTCAGCGAACCCGCCGTGGTTGCTCAGTGGCTATGGTGTTAGGCTGCTGAGCACGAGGTCGCGGGATCGAATCCTGGCCACGGCGGCCGCATTTCGATGGGGGCAAAATGCGAGAACACCCGTGTACTTAGATTTAGGTGCACGTTAAAGAACCCCAGGTGGTCAAAATTTCCGGAGTCCCCCACTACGGCGTGCCTCATAATCAGAAAGTGGTTTTGGCACGTAAAACCCCATATATTATTATTAAACGCTTCAGCGAACTGCGCCATGAATGCACCGGGTGTGTGCGACTCTTCAATACACCTCTCACCAACTTGCTTCCCTCGGTATGTGCCACGGGGCGTGCGGCGAGCGAGGGAGGTCGCAGGCACCGGCGAGCCATGCTTCTCGTCTCTAGGGAGAAACGCAGACCTTCTCGGCGGTGCCGCTAGGTGGGGCAGCGTGTCCACAAAGTAGCGCGGGAGAGGAGTTTAAATGCCGCATTACGCGCTTATTTTTTAGCTTCCGAACGCACCGGCGCACCACGGATTTCGGAGGCCACGCGCAGGCTCCACGGCAGCGGTGATAGATGGCACCGAACGTTCTTAATGAAGCGCGAAATAGGAATCTCGCTGCACTTGTGTCGACATGTTGATTGAGTGCTAAACGCATTACCATCGACAGTCATCGTGAGTTGGGTTTTGCCATTTCATGATGACGTTTGCATATGCCACACTTTATCACGTGGTTATGACGTAGCGCATTGTGGTGTCGTCTCTCTTCTGTCCTTGTTCGCTGGCACTAAAAGTCAAGTATTGTGCTCAGTATCGGTCGTGGCCGTTGCTATTTATATTAAACTGTGCCTACACACTTCGGTAATGGACATTGCTAGAATTTCACATGATGAATAATATCTGTGGCAAGGTGAAGTGGGTGCATTCGCTCAACTAGCGTAGACTGTTCATCCTTGGTTCTTGTCACTTAGCATTTGACGCCGCACTTCATCACGTGTTTACAAACACATGGTTGAAGTACGCATATGGTCAGATAAGTACGGCATCTTCGGAAGTTATTCATTAGCAATGATTGCCCATTGACACATCCATTGGCCATTATCCGCGCTGCAGAAATCCGCGCAGTGGAAGTTTCATACGAGAACAAATTGCCGTCCAACCAACCATACCAGGATGTCTTAAAGGGAGTGGAATTCTTTGCCCTTACTTTCATCTATTAGCGGAATTAATTAATCGTGACATCCACTGCACGTAAAATCTGTGACATTGGTGTTTTAACACAGAGGGGCGCATTTTAATGTCGCCTGCCGGCTTCGACCGCAGGTATCTAGTCCGCGAGTGATGGGATCACACCTGTGCGCACATCATCGTCGGTCATCACGCGAGTGTAAAGCTCAGTGGCGTAAAGTCCGTGGATTTATCTTAATTGGCACGTGTACACTGCTGTGCTTGAATGTGAGTATGCGAAACTGCCGGCACCGAAGTGCCGTGAATCGTTCCGTAGCTCTTGCTTACTCCTCCATCGCCCCTCTGTCCGAGCTTAACTAATGCTTCTCCGACGTAAATTATTGCCATAAAAACCGCAACGGGTGGTTCAGCATATTCTGTGGGCATGGTTAGCTTTTTAATATTATTTCAAGCTTATTTTTGGGGAGCCTCCTCTCTATGGCGATGGCGTCTGCATATTTCGTCTTATGCGTAACTAAAAAAAATTGAATGGCATATATTTGCAAGCGATTTTACATAAGCCTTGGATTCACTCGACGACAAACGTTATGTGGTATTGTATGGTGTTCCTGAAACAGTAGCTTCATAAAATACTGCATAAAAATATTTGAAAAAAAAACATGACAAAGCGTTGCAAGAAGTCAAGTAAAGACAGAGCACGAAAAAAAGCCAATAGGAGTCAAAGGATGGCAGGTCATTCGGAGATGATCGTACGTCAAGAAAGACATTATAGTGGAAAAAATAAAAGCCAACGAAACGATCGTCGTAAAACGGGATGCACTCGCATGCTTATAGAGAATCCGGCCTTTGTACGACACACTGCCTAGTTCACTACACTGCGGAAGTGCAATTGAAAACGACGTAGAGGGAGCAGCTAAACATTCCGAAGCATTCACATCGAAGCCAAAATTGGCTTGCCCTGAGGCCCACGGCAGGTTTAGAGACGTATAGAGCTTGTTTCCTGCTTTTGCTTATGCCTTAGTAGCATAAACAGCGCAAAAGCGGAAAAAAGTGTGCGTGTGATGTCTGGGAAGCCAGTGACGCGGCAGAAGTATATATATATATATATATATATATATATATATATATATATATATATATATATATATATATATATATATATATATATATATATATATATATATATATATATAATAAACCGAACCATCGTCAGTCGCGTCTCGCTTGCTCCTCGAATAGGCAGGACGTCTGTCGAGCGACTTCCTGAACTGCGCTGTGCGATGTTTTGAACGCGGTGTTTAAATCATGGGTTCCGGATCTCAAAGGGGTGCGACGGAACTCTATCGCTTTTCTCTCGCTGTTATGGCGAAGTTGCCACTGATTTTATTCTTTTTTGCTTCTTTTTTCTACCGCGGCTACGATGCATCTCAGTGCACGAACATTAGGTACGCGCCTTCTGCTTTGTGACGAGCGCTGTTCACGTACAAGGTTTCTCTTGATAATTTTAATGTACTTATTTATCTACTTAATATTACTATTTTTTGTTGATAGGCTACCCCTGCGTTGCAGTTCCTTACCGCTGCGTTCACTACGCAGTCTTTATTGATGGTGCAGTCTTCAGTTGTCGTCGCCTATGCGTCTTGTGGCTGTGACGTGCTGCATTTTGTGCCGGCAAGCATACAGAAACCAGGCGGACACAGAAGCTGGCTTGGCGCGATTTCGGGTTATGAATTCGTGGTCGTGAGCTGCTATTCGAGCAAACCTGACTTCCGTGGAATAATCGGTTCGCTTGGGTGAGAAGGCCGCGTTCGCGTTGCGCTTCCTTCTAACAATGCGGTTCTAGCACATAGAACACGAAGTAAACTGAAACAGGCAGTTGTCAACTGCAGCCGCAAAACTGCCACTTGGCGGCATCAAAGGCGTCGCGACAAGTTCGGGGAAAAACATTATTGTAGATGAGTAACGATACAGGTTATCGGCGTAATCTTTGGAGTAATTTATCTTGGAAGATCATATGGTTATGTAATGTTTAAGCTTCAATAACTTGTTATCTGAAGAACGTTTAGCAAATGGTGAGCTCGCATGAGCATTCCTCGCCTAAATTTAACCACCCACAAGAAAACTATTTTTGTAGTCGCACAGAGAAGACATTGACATGTGCAATGAAGCAAAACTAATGGGATCTGAAGAACCCGTGCGAGTCAGCATCATACAAAAAAAAAACAAAAAGAAAATGAAAACAAAAACGAAACAAGGAGATTATGTTCCAGTTGGTGTACTAGACTTTCAAGCTGAGCGGCAACAAAAGTACGCGTAGAATTTCGTTTGGGATGGACGTTGCACGTTCGCAATTGTAGGTGTGTAACGTTTTGTTTAAAAATATATCTTCTTTCTTTTTCTTAAAGTTGTGCTAGGTTGTGCACGAAAAACCCCGCGAAAGAGTGCGTTCTGAAAAAGTCAGTCACCAAATTTTCAAATACCTCCAGCACTTTCAAAAAAGAAGGAACATTCAAGAGAGATGAAATCTTCCATATTTGCAGATGGTCTGCTCATGATTCTTGCTTTCGTTGAATTTTGGCCATGAGACACCTCATGTTTATTTTGCTAGCTTGTTTTGCAGCATACTATTGAGACCGGACGCCCGAGCCCTCAGCGTCTGGTGAGTTGCGATACGGGCTTTTTAGGGTGTAAAAGCCAGGTTCTACTCTGACTAGTTCCAACATGCCAAGCGTGTCCCCCTCGATATTGCTGACAGACACATCGCGTGGCATACATCAATCTTAAGAGTCTGACGGCAAAAAATGTTTGTTTGCCTTTTGCTAATTCGGACATTGAAGCACTCGATCATTCAGGGCAAAGACAATGTTGGCCACATTACCAGAATCTGAATGATTGCTTACCGTGCGGAGCTCGGTTCCCAAATGCTGCTGCTACCGTCCACATTATTCATCAAATTTGAACGCTATTCCTAAAGCGCTCCTCTCAAATGCCCTGCGCGCACTAACGTTCGCGTGTTGATTCCCTGCCAAATTTCGTTGCCCTTGTTTTTGTGCTCCTGACTTTACGATACTATAGATACTAGTCTAAGTAGGAAAACGCCAGCGCATAAACACAGAAATGTGAGTAACTTTGCTTTTCATTTAATACGCGAATTCAAAGGGGGCGTAAAGAACGTGTATGAAACAAATGGCATTCTTCATGTGAGATCTTATGTTTTATCATAGATGGAAACAAAGTCCGAATTCCTATGAGCCCTTATTATTTGATGAAACGTAGACTTAGAATCAGCATTAAAGAAAGAAAAAATAGAATAGTAGACGAATTTAGCATTTTTATGGTACACATCAAACCAACTCATTCAGTTTCAGTTTCACAGGCACCGGATGACTTTACAAATACAAATATATCTTATCTGAAAAATCGTGCAGGAACATAATTTTTTCTGCGAAATGTTCTTCGATAAATTTCGAAGATGGTTACGAAAAATAAATAAATTTTGTGAGGAATATTGCGTTTACAACTTCGCGTCATACCTTAAATATGCACACGAACAGAGAAGGCATGACGTTTCCGCAGCCTCGGCAGTATGGCCACCGGGCTTTGTGGGAGCCGTTCTCGTTTCGCCACTGATCTTTGAAGAAATGTATACGAGAAGCTCAATAAAAGCTCATTGTCTGTCTGTCTGTCGCAGTGAAAGAAAGTTGTCACTATTAAATAACCGAGGGCGGCGGGGGTGGGGAGGGGGGGGGGGGGTGCGGAGAGTACGCGGTCTGTAATGTGCCACCCTGAGCCACTTTGCTGCGTGCTTCTGAAAGCGACAATTCTATCCTACGCTTGACGCTTGACCGTATGCCTGATAGCAAGCTCGATCTCTGGAGCAGGCATGACAGTGAGCGACACAAGGTGCCCAGGTGAACTGAGTGAGATGTCTCACAATAAATTGGGTCGCATAGATGTCATAGTTTTTCGCCTAATCTCGCGGAGCACTGCAACAGTGACCTCCCGTCTGTGGGGTTGCTGCGCGGATAATGTAAGCAAAATAGCAATATATTTTAATGCATTACGGCGCCTATCACTTTGGTGCCTAGTCAAACGCGTTCTCGTGGACATAATGCCTATTGTTCGTATATTTGTGGTTACGAATATACTAGCAGCGCCATACGGACGGACACAAGCCGAGCACACGAGCACCGTTTTACGTTCAGTTAGTGATTTATAGTTAAACTGATAGGATGATGACCGCCAGTATAGCCGAAAACTAAAGCATACCACGCATTATTGGAAAGATTTAGGTTCCACTCGCACCTGCGGGACGTTAACTTTTCTTACACCATCATTTACGGATTCTTCATTAGTGCCACATTTCAATAAAGAATAACTCCTATATCTCCTTATTCTGTCCCTGGCTTTGTTGCCCGTTTGGTTCTTGCGGTTACAACTAACGAACTACTGAGCCTTTTTATGAGACACATAGCTCCACTTGTCTTTCTAACTCAAGCATATATGATGTTATGTTGAGCGAAGGAAAGAAAAATAGAAAAAAATGAGAGAAATATCAGGCTTTGGTGCCAGGACATTATTCACCCACTCCAACGTTCCTTAATGGCTTGTGTGAGAGGCAACCGGTGTCATGCTAACGCATAAGAAATCCATTCGGCATAACTCCTTAGCACGTAGTATCTCACATAGTGGCTGGTGATAACGCGTCGGTAAGTGTTAATTTTATTGAAGCCTTAGCGTTGTGTTTGTTTGATGGACTGAGCGCAGCCAAGTCTCTGAAATTTAGGAAAACTTCATCACGAAGACCCATAGTTTCATTTGTATTTCTGGCTCAAATATATATATTATGTTATATTGAGCGTTATTGTCATATCTGCTTATATCGCATCTCCGGAGGATATACTATATAAGCACTTTCAACGCTCAACAATGTGCTCGGCAAGCTAGACTCAGCCACTTGGGTGAGAGACAGATCTCAGTGGCAAAGATCTTGGGACCTTGGACTAAGAATGCTTACATGCACAAGGAGCCAAAAGCCATGCTGGACTTCTCGGTGGCGACGGCACTTTACGAACGCTTGTGACTGTTGAAGAACAGTCCCCTGCCAGTGTGTTCACAATGAATGCGCCATAACTTTTCGCTTACATTTACTTCTTAACAATGCTTTCGGTTTCCCCACCTCAAGTGTAGGGCAGCTAATCTGGCTCGTCTATGGTTATCATCGCTATCATTCCCTCCTCGCTTTTCTTTCTCTCTTGCTGGCAGTCTTCGTTTCACGCACGCGATGCGAACATGACTTGATAACTTGCACAGCCTGACGTCACTGGACTTGCGCTATTACTGTTCCTTCTTTCACCGCTATCCCTTTAATTTATTAGCGATATGTACCAAGCTGTGCCTGTATGGTGAATAAATTTTGTTTTTCTGTACTGATAATTTTACGCAGTGAGTGAGTGAGTGAATAAACATTTATTTAGTCCAGCAAAACGGGACAAAACGTGCACCCGACTGATCCCACGACGGGACTGACAGAGTTAACCTGCCGGCCCGATCGCGGGCGCGCTGGACGTCCAGGATTTGGTCCTCAAAGACGGGACTTCACAGGAGAGCGTCCCACTCTTCCTTAGTGAACATCGGGCCCAGCGACCCGCACTATCAGATCATATGAGGCAACGTAGTTACCTTACCACAGGCCACGCAAGAACAATTCGAATAAATCTCGGGATATATGCTATTAAGGGACGCCGGATTTGGGTCGGAGTTTGTTTGCAGAAGTCTTAGTGTGACCGCCTGCAGCCTGCTTAGCTTGGAGTGATGCGGGGGAAAAACCCTTCTCTCTAATTAAAAGAATTTTGATTTCGTTGTGTGTGAGAGGAGCGTCTCTGTGTCCGGGGAGAGAGTCGGCCGATTCGAGGGCAGCGCGGTCGGCAGAGCCACGCACAGCCTTGTGGGTAGACTCGTTGAGGTTCAGAGGACCCCCCTCAATCACCCCGACGTGTGCAGGGAGCCAAAGGATCGAGCGCATGGAGGTGTTGCCTTGTTTGGCGCCTTTCAAAATTTGAACTGCCTGCCGGGCTACCCGGCCTTTCTGGAGTGCCCTGATGGCGGCTTTCGAATCGCTATACACCCTGTCTCTCCGACCGTCTTGCATGGTGACTGCAATGGCCACTTGCTCGGCCCCCTCTGGGTTCGTCGTCCGGACGCAAGCACAGTTGATGACTTTGCCCAGCATGTCAACGACGGAAAACAGCAAAAGCCTTGCTGTCTCGGTATGCAGCTGCGTCCATGAAGCTTGCTGCGATTTTGTGCTTGTTTATTTGCTTTAGTATATTCAATGCTCTTGCATTGCGACAACCTGCGTTGTGAACGGGATTAACATTGCGGGGCAAAGTGGCGACCACGATCTTCTCCCCTATTTCTCTGGGGATTTTGGTGTCTTCAACGAAGTTCTTGGTGGGTGCAAGTCCGATCTCCTCGAGGATACGCCTGCCGGCCGGCGTGTTGGACAGCCGCGTTAGCTGGGCCCGTTCCTGAGCCTCGGCTATCTTCTCCATGGTGTTGTGTATGCCGAGCTGAAGGAGATCCTCTGTATGCGTTCTGACGGGCAGCCCGAGGGCTCTCTTGAAGAATTTTCCAATAAGGGCATTACGCTTTTGCCGCTCGGCTCTGAGCCAGTTGTGCATGGCCACCGTGTAGGTGAAGTGACACAGCAAAAAAGGCGTTGATGAGCCGAAACAGGTTGTCCTCCTTGAGGCCACGATGTCTGTTCGTGACCCTTCGGACGAGGCGAAAAGCATTGTCGGTTTTCGCAGTTATCTTGCGTAACCCAGTGCCGTTGCCGCGCGTGATTCTATGAACATACCGAGGACTCTGCTGGTGTCGACCCTGGGTATCGGGGCACCGCTCCGAGTGAACAGGTGAATGTCACTTTCCGAGACCGGTTACCAGCCCTTGGGTCTGCGGCCTTTTTCTTTTCTATAAAGCACAAGCTCAGATTTGCTCGAGGAGCATCTGAGTCCGGTGGGTAGCAGGTACTCCGTGACGTCTAGCGCCTCTTGCATGGCGCTTTCCACTTGCCCTTCGCTACCGCCGGTGCACCAGATGGTGATATCGTCTGCGTAGATGGTGTGTTTGATACCTTCAACTTGGGCCAGATTCCTCGAGAGGCCGATCATGCAGATGTTGAAGAGAGCAGGCGAAAAGACTAAGCCTTGCGGCGTACCCCGTGGGCCCAGGAGCACCTCATCGGAGACAAAGTCGCCGATCCGCAGCTTCGGTTTCCTCCCCGCCAAGAACGAACGGACTTAGTTATATAGTCTGGGGCCCAGCTCAAGGTCTGCCAGGGAGGCCAGAACGTATTCGTGGAGAACGTTGTCAAACGCTTTCTCGAGGTCGAGTCCGAGCAGGGCCTTGGTGTATCTGGTACTGCCGTCGATGATTTGATGTTTGATCATCTTCATGGCGTCGTGCGACGAGAGGCCGGCACGAAAGCCAATCATGTTGTGAGTATAGATGCTGTTCTCTTCGAGATATCTGTTTAGTCTGTTGAGGACGACGTGTTCCGCCCCTTTCCCGACGCAGGAGGTGAGAGAGATCGGGGGGAGGTTGTACACGTTCGGAGCCTTGCCGGGTCTGCGGATCAAGACGACGTTGGCGGTCTTCCATTGCTCTGGGACGCTGCCGTTTTTCCACGTCTCGCTGATCATCTCGGTGAGGAGTGCGATCGAACAGTCGTCAAGGATCTGCAGCATCTTGTTGGTGATTCTGTCGGCACCTGGCGCACATTTCCCCTTGAGCGCGAATATGGCTTGCCTAATTTCCCCCACGGTGTACGCAGACATTTGTATGATAACGTCTCTTGCACATTTAGCTAAATCACAACTTCGGGCCTACGTATTTCGTTTCCATTCACTTCACCAGACCTGCACTCAAAACATGGAAAGCATTGCCCTGTTTTCCCTTCAATTGCAGCATAAACTAAATTCAATGCCGAACAATTCCGAAACTACTTTGTTGCGCTGCTACGTTTTCAAGTTCGCCTGCAATTGCAACAGTGGCTTATTTTGGACTTCAAGGCGCGCACTTTAGACTACGCGTTCAATCAGCTACAGAGCGATTGAACGCTGTACGCCTATGTAATCACGCAACAGGCGTTCTCATCAGTTATTTCCTGTTCATCGTTCAATTTATGCTAATGGTACAAACTCTGACGCAAACATGTTGGGACATGAAACTGCCAAAACAAACCACCTTTAATTAGGCCGTCATGCTACTCCTCTTCCGTGCCGAGCGTATACTAATGAAAGCTTTCAGCGTTACGTCTTGCCATAAACTCCGTCGCATGTAGAGGTAATCCACACATGATCGGTGAACCTGTGTAGCTTCGCATTATGGTTCTGCCACGAGAGTTATGTGTGGATGGGAAAGTGAAAGCTGACTGTTTGGGAGCCTCCTTTATTTAGTGGTGACGTCGCTCCTGTTCTTTTAATATGTGCGTCGAAGAAAATGGCTTGGCATGTCCTTTCAAACGATTTTCCGCAAGGCTTCGCGAGAAACATTAGGAGGTTCAGAGTTTCTGAAATCATCCCTGCAGAAAATAAGACATCGCACGAGAAAGCTTGGCAAAACACAGCAAGGAGAAAACAAAGCTAAACGGAGTGGGTCACGATGACCAATAAGAGTGGGAGACCTGGAGTGAGGTGATCGTACGTTAACACAACTATTGCAGTACACTGGGACGCTCTGGTATATAAATAAAGAATTCTCACTTTGTACAATATAATAAAGCGAAACTGACAGAAATCCGCATTTTTCTGCCTGTTTTGACCGCCGCTCCGTCTGCACACACAAACACACACACACACACACACACACACACACACACACACACACACACACACACACACACACACACACACACACACCTGTGTGTGTGAATTTAGCCGCTTCCTGTCAACCGTTTTCTATTACATTTGCGCGGTGCGCAAGTTGTTTTACACTTGTCATGTATGAAGGATATATATATACATATATATAAATAAATAAATATATATATATATATATATATATATATATATATATATATATATATATATATATATATATATATATATATATATATATATATATATATATATATATATCCGTCTAGTCCTTCCTCGCTCCTCCCACGCACGTCTGATAGGGGAAAGAGTTGCGCTCACTTAACCTAAGGAACACCAACGCCGAGGGGCGAGTGCCATTAAGAGCCAACTTAAGAAAAGATTGGGGTCGCCTACCAATATCCGTTGGTAGGCGACACAATTAATTCTAATTTATATATATAAATATATATACATATATATATATATATATATATATATATATATAAATATATATATATATATATATATATATATATATATATATATATATATATATATATATATATATATATATATATATATATGACGCCACTCCACAACGTTCAACTTTCGCATAAATGATGCGATGGTCCGAAGGGAATCGAGTTGTCACAGCAAATATGCACATTGCTGCTGCGCTTGTGGCAGTTGTTCTCGAATTACAGCACAAGTGTAAAAGAAGGAAAGAAACATATGTATCAGCTGAGATGTCGTCTGCAATAGCGCACCAACGAAAATTGGTAGGCGACCCCAATCTTTTATTAAGTTGCCTCTTAGTGGCACTCGCACCTCGGCGTTGGTGTTCGTTAGGTTAAGTGAGCTAACGTCTTTCTTTCCCCTGGCAAGACATGCGGGCAAGCAACGGCTCGGAGAAAGCGCAGCGCACGCCATCTGGAGGGCCGTATATGTCCCCCTAGTGAGCGGCGCACGAAGCGCACCTTAGGTGCCCTCTCCGGTGCTGACGTCAAAGCACGTAAGGGACCCGCGCGCGGAGCTGTTGCGACCAAGCGAGCGAGCGAGGGAGCATGCTCACGCCAGGAGAGGAAAAGCGAGAGAGGGGAGAGCGGCGTCCCAGTCGCTTTGTTATGCAGATGTTTATTATGTGCCAAACAACTTTTTTTCTATCAATGAGCAGGTTAAATATCGTGCCACCTTCTTGTGTGTGAGTTCATTAGTGACCTAATTACTTTAGCTTTCAACTTCCGGTTTGCAGGAATTTCGCCGAAGTCCTGCTCACATGGCGGGTCTCCAAAGTGTAGTTTTCTGTGCTTTGGTGTGCAGTAATCAATGTTATATAATTAATTTCAATGACGCCGCTTTGTTATGCAGATGTTTATTATGTGCCAAACATCTTTTTTCTATGAATTAACAGGTTAAATATCGTGCCACCTTTTTGCGTGTGAGTTCATTAGTGACCTAATTACTTCAGCTTTCAACTTCCGGATTTGCAGGAATTTCGCCGAAGTCCTGCTCACATGGCGGGTCTCCAAAGTGTACTCTTCTGTGCTTTGGTGTGCAGTAATCAATGTTATTTAATTAATTTTAATTATTCCATACACTTGAGTAACTCAACTTGTAGCTAAACATATCATCTGATATGATATCTATAGTGAAACTCATGAATTTGTGCTCTGCTATTTTGTTTGCGTTTTTTTTAGATATATATTGAATTTCGTCACCCGGTGGTCTAAGGAGGTGAACCGGATGTGCTGAGCAAAAACAAGAGCTCGATGCTCGTGCCAATAAAAACTCCGTTCTTGCCCACACGCAGCAGTAGTTTTACTCCGGCAAAGTAGGAAAGGAAGATTGGAGGGTGAAGCGGTGAAGTAAAGATGGCAAAACAGGTCCCACCAATTTTACCGGTGCCACACACACAAAAAAAATAATAATAAAGAAGCACTAAGAAATGGTCACTATAATATAAAGGGGTTTACATTCAGTAATAAGGGAGCAGTATGACCACACTGCTGTGCCGAAAATATCCCTATTGTGCTGAAGTAAAACGTCTGTTTTTTTTTAATGAGGGAGAACATCGATAATATCAAATAAAAGTATGTTTGACGCTATTGTATTCTGTGCTGTTAATTGTGTATTCAATGATATTTTAAAAAGAAAGTCTAGTTTGCCACGCAAACACACACACACACACACACACACACACACACACACGCGCGCGCACGCACGCACACGCACACGCACACACACAGACAGACAGACAGACACAGGCAGACAGAAAACCATGGGCGAAATAGATAGTAGCGGCGAGATATTGTGATATCTTTATTTAAGCCCCTGAAAGGCACACGTTAGGAAGCTGCTTAGCCCAGTGGCCGTAGCGCTGTACTGCTCTGCTAGAGTTGGCCGGTTCGATTCCTAACGAATTTGTGTCTCGGTGGAATGCAAGAAACTTCATGTACCGTGCTTTGGGCGCAAGTTAAATAAACCCAGCTTGCCAAAATCAAACCGCAGTGGAGAGCTCCACTACGGCGTCTGACTGAGCAGTTGCTGAACGCTCACCTCAAGGTGTAACTGAACATTAGAAAACGATCACGCAGTTTCACCAGAAGGGCGAAGCACTGACAGCAATATAAAGATTTAACGTTGGGCTTGAACTCCTCGCAAGGTGTTATAGCCATACGCGGGTGCGAATATACGCGGACGCGACATACGAGGAAGCGCCAACATTTCTCGCACCCTTCTAAACACTTTAACGCGCAGCGTAGCCCCGTAATGCCATTGCACTGCTCTGCCCGCTGCCCGTCGGCACCAGTGTACGAGGGCGAATCAGAAAGACTTCATCGTGTTTTTTATTGCGATAGCGTTTATATGGACACTCCGAGCGCATTGCTGGCGTCGGCGTCACCGTGAGATTCTGTATAAAGTCCAAGGAAGATAACACTGCCGGCGTGCGCCCTACGCTGTGTGTGCGAGTGAAGGCGTGCGAGGGCAGCCCGCGATCAGGGCTCAATCTCGGCCGCACGAAGGAGACGAAAGCGGGGAGTAAGCGCGCACTCGTCAATCGTGCGCAAGGCACCCTACGTCACGAGGCACCTGGAGGAGGGGAAGAAAAGGTGGGGGGGTCGGCACTTTACTCCGGCTGCAACTGGGCATGTGGCGGCTACGTGCGGTCGGGCGGCCGTAGAGAGATGTGGGTTGAGGGCAGAGTCTAGGTGCGTCGGCGACTCGTGGCTTTGTGCGTGCTGTGTGTTCTCGGCGCTCGCTTTGCGTTGCAGCGATAGACAGCACGAATGTCACTTCACTCACTGTCGCTTCCGCGTTTCCTCACGCCGGCGTTTTGACAGCGAGTTACCGCGGTCATCGAGTCAGACGTGTTCATGTCTGCTTGTGTGCGCCTGATGTCCTACTTGTTAATTTAGTTAACGCACCTATCTTAACAAGTCTATACGGTCAATTAAACTAGTATGCTTACTTCGTATACCTGTCCACTAATTTGCTATCGAAATCGATGCTGTTAGGAATGGCTGTACGGGGTGGCAACATGCCAGCTTTCAGCCCGCTGCACGTGTTCCAAGCCCACCAGACGGGCGCCCTTCAGAGAACTGCGGATGACCGGCAGCCACGTGGCGCGCGGTCAGCTCAGGAATGTGGTACTCGGAAGCGCCACCCGGGACGGAGCAGAGTTCCACGAAGCCCTCTGACGTCGACACCGAGAGCTGTGCGGCACTGAGGGCTGTGTGTGTGTGTCTGCAACACGAACATTTCCGTCCACGCCGCCCACGCCATCCACGGGGACTCCGTCCACGGGGCCCTCGAACGGTGTCGTCGAACGATGACGTCGGACTATGACGTCAAGCGGAGATAATATAAGCAACGTTTGCCGGGTGCTCGGGTCGTGCTCGTCGTCGGGAGCTGAGTGCTCGTTGTCATGCTAAAAATGTAGTAGTGAGCTGTGTGCTCGTAAACTGTTTGCTGTACGTTAGTTTTGCGGGCTCCATATGGGAGTCGCGCTAGACTGTCGATGTATGTCTTGCTTAAAATGCTTAATATTGACACGTGCACTTATCTTTATCGGGCGACCACGTTTCGCCGCTTAACAACTGTAATCGCACAGCGAGGGACGCGCCTGAATGTATCCGATGTTTCTGGAAAGTTATCGATGCTTCTACCTGGCTGTCTGTTGCCGCCGAACCTTGTGTTATCTGATTTCATCGCGTAACGCGAATGGTGTAGAACTTTGTGGAAGGCACACGGGTCCGAACGATTAGTCTGGAACATTCGACGACTGCTCTATAAAAGCCGACGCACTTGACCCGCTGATCAGATTTTCGACGATCGCCGACTGTGTTCGCCGCTATCGTGTGCTTTAAGTGTATCCTGTTTTGTGGGCACAGGTTCGCCCAATAAAAGCTAGTTTTGTCCTTCACAGTACTGCTACTGTGTTCTTTCTTCACCGTCACTACCACGTGACATCTGGTGGAGGTGCTAGTGCGTTCATGTACCGAACGCCCCCGCAAAGCCGCGATCCAAGCCCGAAGCCCGAGGACAAAACCGACACCGCCCAAGACCAGCGTGCTAGCCGCAGACTGCAAGGACTGCGCCCAGAGCACGGACTTCTACCTGAGGCGACAAAGAAGATCGTGGTCAAGACAACCTCAATGGCTGCCCCAGCGTCCCCCGTTATCTTACAACAACCCCGGGACCCACCGACCTTCCATGGAGCAGCGACTGAAGACCCGGAATCCTGGCTGGAGACCTACGAGCGAATCGCGACATTCAACAACTGGGACTCCGACGACAAGCTGCGGCATGTCTACTTCACCTTAGAAGACGCCGCCAGAACGTGGTTTGAGAACCGGGAGTCGACCTTAACGACATGGGACCTCTTGCGTAGCGGCTTCCTGCGCACCTTTACGAGCGTCGTGCGCAAGGAAAGGGCCGAAGCCATGCTGGACGCCCGAGTGCAGCTACCGAACGAGAACGTTGCTATCTTCACGGAAGAAATGAAACGTCTCTTCCGCCACGCCAACCCGGATATGCCCGAAGAGAAGAAAGTCCGCCTTCTCATGCGTGGTGTGAAGGAAGAACTTTTCGGCGCAATGGTACGAAGCCCACCGAAGACCGTAGAAGAGTTCCTTCGCGAGGCAACCAGCATTGAGAAGACACTCGAAATGCGTAACCGGCAATTCAGCTGCCGTACGAGCTCTACCCACTACGCAGGAATTCAATCACTGGCCACAGACAATCTGCGCGAGACCATCAGGGCCATTGTGCGCGAAGAACTGCGCAAGGTCTTGCCTTCGTCACAGCCTCAAGTGGCCTCGATCGCCGACATCGTGAAAGAAGAGGTGCACCGATCCCTTGGAGTTCCTGAGGTGGAACCAGAATCCCCGCAGCCGGAGGCAATGACCTACACCGCCGCCGTCGCCCGCCGTCAAGGCCCCCCTGCGCGACCGCGCCAGGGTCCTGCAACGCCGCAATTCCGTCGTCCGCCGCCGCCGCCGCAGCCAGCACGCCAATACGTCGCCCAGCGCACCTACGCGAGGAAGACGGACATTTGGCGAGCCCCCGACCACCGCCCGCTCTGCTATCACTGCGGAGAAGCCGGCCATGTGTACCGCCGATGCCCATACCGCGACCTGGGACTGAGAGGGTTCGCCGTCAACGCGGCGCGTCCACAGCTTGGCGAGCGCCCACGTGAAATCGCCGATTACCTAGTCGCCACTCAGCGGAACTCTCGACGACCATCCCGTTCACCGTCAGCAGGCCGCTACCTGTCACCGCAGCGGCGACCGTACACTGGTCCAGCTCGGGGCCGCTCTGCGAGCCCATATCCGGAAAACTAAAAGCAGCAAACGATGGAGGTGCGGTTGCTGTTCATCGAACTGACGAAGATCCTCCGCCGCCGACGAAGTCGATGAAGAAACCATCTCGACGACCTAATGACGACACGCCGCCGTCCCGACGAAGTCAGCAAGCCAAGACTACACCGACGAAAGACGACTTGACGACGCGACGTTCCAGTTTCAGTTCAACACGACGCAGCCGTGATCCGACGCCAAGACCTAACTGCAACGCCAGACAAAGAACCACCGACCTCGACGTGCTTCTCGACGGCCATGCAGTTACCGCCTTAGTGGACACCGGTGCTGATTACTCCGTCATGAGTGGACACATCGCCGCCCAGTTGAAGAAGGTTAAGACTGCATGGGAAGGCCCTCAAATTCGCACCGCTGGAGGACATCTGATTACGCCGACTGGAATCTGCACGGCAAGGATAACCATTCATGACCGGACTTACCCTGCCACCTTCGTTATCCTCCAACAGTGTTCTCGAGACGTCATTCTCGGTATGGACTTCCTGAACCAACACGGCGCAGTCATCGACCTGAAGTCGAAGTCAATAACGCTGTCGGAAGATAAAGCGATACCGCCGGAGAGCCCTGGTAGTCACCACGCCTTGAGTGTGCTCGAAGACCAAGTGAGCATCCCGCCCCGCTCCAGCATTGTTATTTCGGTCGGCACCGAAATACCCGCTGACGTAGAAGGTGTCATCGAAGGCGACCAACGCCTCCTGCTAGACCGTGAAATTTGCGTTGCAAGAGGGATCGCTCGACTGCATGGAGGGAAAACTGAAGTGTTGCTGACAAACTTCAGCCCGGAGTTCAAGCACATCAACAAGGGCACGACGATCGCGTACATCGAGGAAATTGTGGAAACCAGTAATGCGTTTGTCCTCTCGGATTCCGCCACATCTACCCCGACGACCACGGTTCCCGAACCAGACTACGACATTAATCCAAGTCTCCCAGTGATTAAGCAACAGCAGCTCAGAAGTCTGCTCCGACGATACAAAGACTGCTTTTCGACGACATCGAGGATTCGACAAACACCAGTCGCCAAGCATCGCATAATCACCGAGGAGTACGCTCGCCCACTCCGCCAAAGCCCTTACCGAATTTCGCCGCGAGAACGCGAAACTATAAGAGAACAAGTCGACGAAATGCTGCGCGACGACATCATCCAGCCGTCGAAAAGCCCGTGGGCATCCCCTGTTGTCCTGGTGAAGAAAAAGGACGGAACCCTACGCTTCTGCGTCGATTATCGTCGTCTGAACAAGATCACAAAGAAGGACGTATACCCCCTTCCACGGATAGACGACGCATTGGATCGGCTTTGCAACGCTAAGTACTTCTCCTCGATGGACCTCAAGTCTGGCTACTGGCAAATAGAAGTCGACGAGAGAGATCGCGAAAAGACCGCCTTCATCACCCCAGACGGCCTCTACGAGTTCAACGTTATGCCATTTGGACTGTGCTCGGCGCCTGCAACGTTCCAGCGCGTGATGGACACGGTTTTCGCGGGATTTAAATGGCAGACCTGTCTCGTTTACTTGGATGACGTCGTTGTATTCGCCGGAAATTTCGACGATCACCTTAGGCGGCTTGCCACAGTACTAGAGGCCATCAAGTCATCAGGGCTCACTCTGAAGCCAGAAAAATGCCGCTTCGCTTACGACGAGCTTCTGTTCCTAGGCCACGTCATCAGTAAATCCGGAGTACGCCCCGACCCATAAAAAACAGCTGCCATCGCAAAGTTCCCGCAGCCCACCGACAAGAAGGCAGTGCGTAGATTCCTTGGCATGTGTGCCTACTACAGGCGCTTTGTCAAGGACTTTTCACGCATCGCCGAGCCGTTGACACGTCTAACTAAATGTGATGTTGAGTTCAAGTGGGAAACGCCGCAGGCCGACGCATTTGAAGAACTCAAACGACGCATGCAGTCGCCGCCGGTACTTGCGCACTTCGACGAGTACGCCGATACAGAAATCCATACTGACGCCAGTAGCCTAGGCCTCGGTGCCGTTCTAGTCCAGAGGAAAAACGGAGTCGAACAGGTGATATCTTACGCTAGCCGGTCGCTGTCAAAAGCGGAAGGCAACTATTCTACGACCGAAAAGGAATGCCTCGCCATCGTTTGGGCTACAGCTAAATTTCGCCCTTATCTTTATGGCAGGCCATTCAAAGTCGTCAGCGACCATCACGCTTTGTGTTGGCTAGCGAGTATAAAGGATCCTTCAGGACGACTGGCGCGGTGGAGCCTCAGACTACAAGAATACATCACTGTAACCTACCAGTCCGGACGAAAACACTCCGATGCCGATTGCCTATCACGTGCCCCCATTGACCCGCCGCCGCAAGATGACGAAGATGACGACGCCTTCCTTGGCATGATAAGCGCAGAAGACTTCGCTGAGCAGCAACGGGCAGACCCGGAGCTAAAAGGCCTGGTGGAATATTTGGAAGGGCACACCGACGTTGTCCCCAGGGCATTTAAGCGCGGACTATCTTCCTTCACGCTTCAAAACAATCTCCTCGTGAAGAAGAACTTTTCACCAGTCCGCGCCAACTACCTTCTTGTTGTCCCGTCAGGACTTCGTCCAGAAGTATTGCACGCCCTACATGACGATCCGACCGCTGGACACCTCGGTTTTTCCCGGACACTCTCAAGGATACAACAAAAGTATTATTGGCCGCGCCTGACCGCCGACGTCGCCCATTATGTCAGAACATGCCGAGACTGTCAGCGACGTAAGACACCGCCGACAAGGCCAGCCGGATTACTATAGCCAATCGAGCCTCCTTGCCGACCATTCCAGCAGATCGGGATGGACTTGCTGGGACCCTTTCCGACGTCAACAACCGGAAATAAGTGGATCGTCGTGGCGACAGACTACCTCACCCGCTTCGCTGAAACTAAAGCACTGCCGAAAGGTAGCGCAGCCGAAGTGGCGAAATTTTTTGTCGAAAACATCCTGCTTCGACATGGCGCCTCAGAAGTCCTCATCACCGACAGAGGAATGGCCTTTACAGCGGAGCTCACCCAAGCCATTCTAAAATACAGTCAGACAAGGCACAGGAGGACCACGGCCTACCACCCGCAGACGAATGGCCTTACGGAGCGGCTGAATAAGACCCTCGCCGACATGCTAGCGATGTACGTCGACGTCGAATACAAGACCTGGGATGCCGTCCTGCCGTACGTAACATTTGCTTACAACACGGCGGTGCAAGAAACAACACAGATCACGCCGTTTAAGCTGGTTTACGGCAGGAACCCGATGACGACGCTCGACGCCATGCTGCCCCACGTCACTGATGAAGAGAATGTTGACGTCGCTAGCTATCTCCAGCGCGCCGAAGAAGCCCGACAGCAAGCCCGCCTACGGATCAAGAACCAACAGAGGACCGACAGCCGACACTACAACCTCCGACGACGCTTTGTTGAGTACCATCCCGGCGACCGTGTTTGGGTTTGGACACCGATACGCCGACGAGGACTCAGTGAGAAACTACTCCGACGCTATTTCGGACCCTACAAGGTCATCCGACGTATTGGCGCTTTGGACTATGAGGTCGTGCCAGACGGCATTTCGCATTCACAGCGGCGCCGCGCACGATCTGAAGTGGTCCTCGTGGTGCGCCTTAAACCCTTTTACGGACGCTGACGAAATTCCTTATTTTTTGTTGTTGTTTTCTTTGCTACGGGTGTTTTTATTTCACTTGTATGTAGCATCGGGTCGGTGCTTTTTAAGAGGGGGGTATTGACACGTGCACTTATCTTTATCGGGCGACCACGTTTCGCCGCTTAACAACTGTAATCGCACAGCGAGGGACGCGCCTGAATGTATCCGATGTTTCTGGAAAGTTATCGATGCTTCTACCTGGCTGTCTGTTGTCGCCGAACCTTGTGTTATCTGATTTCATCGCGTAACGCGAATGGTGTAGAACTCTGTGGAAGGCACACGGGTCCGAACGATTAGTCTGGAACATTCGACGACTGCTCTATAAAAGCCGACGCACTTGACCCGCTGATCAGATTTTCGACCATCGCCGACTGTGTTCGCCGCTATCGTGTGCTTTAAGTGTATCCTATTTTGTGGGCACAGGTTCGCCCAATAAAAGCTAGTTTTGTCCTTCACAGTACTGCTACTGTGTTCTTTCTTCACCGTCACTACCACGTGACAATATGTAAATAAATCCTATTCACCGAGTTCCTTTCTACGACCTTCAACTCCTTTGAATGGTGGCAGCGGCGAGGTCGTCCGACGACTCCTACATCGGGTTGACAGCGGTAGGATCGTCCGGCAACTCTGACAATGCTTAGCCTTTCCTGCGAAATTGCGACTTTCTTGTTAGTCAAAATAAGGTTCATACAGGTAATTACACATATACGTACTATTCTACGAACCTTAAACTATATTTACACATAGTGTTCACACCGGTTCAGACATTTGTCCCATCGCAGCACTAATTTTAGATACCCCTTTCGTGGCCTCCACAAACGCTCATCGTCATGCAATCCTTCACGGCCTTTTGCGAACTCACAACGCCCCCACATCACACTTCTCAACGCGAACCACCTTTTCCCAAGCGTGGGCTGCATTTCTCTGTGAATTTCGATGGGCGTTCGTGTATTGCTCCATGGAAAAGGAACCGCACTTTGTTGTTCCTGCGCCGTGGGTGTGCGAAGCTCAACTGCCGTGTTCAACAGCTGACCGCAGCGCCCTGCCGCGGAGCTACCAGCAGATAAGACCGGGCGGTTTCAAGAAAGGTCCACCACTGCGAATTTGGCTAAAAAATATAGAGCAGACTTTCTGAGTGGCACTCAGAATTTCGGATTGTGATCACTAATATTGTTTAACACTTTTTAAAAGTCTGAGAAGATTTCGAATGTGAAGCAGCGCTAAGAAAAAAAATATCTGATAACTTTAGTTAGCGTGGTGATTCTGAAATTTTTAAGGAAATGTGAGTCACTTTAACAAACGCTATACAGCATGAAGGCGAAAGCCTGCGCGCTCACAACACATTATTACATTACTTGACATTTTCATTCTATTCCATTGTTGCTTCAGCCGCCGTGGTTGCTCAGTGGCTATGGGGTTGGGCTGCTGAGCAAGAGGTCGAGGGATTTAATCTCGGCCATGGCGGCCGCGTTTAGATGGGGGCGAAATGCGAAAACACCCATGTACTTAGATTTAGGTGCACGTTAAAGAACCCGAGTTGGTCGAAATTTCCGGAGTCCTCCACTACGGCGTGCCTCATAATCAGAAAGTGGTTTTGGCACGTAAAACCCCATAATTTAGTTCTTTTTCCATTGTTACTTCCTATACTTGTTTTCTCCCACCAATGGTCGTGGGTTCGAGTGCTTTAATTAACTATATCTTAATTAACTTCGCCTTGATGCAGAATAAAGGCAGTGGTTTCTGCCCTCGACCTTCCCGATGCTAATTGGAATCCAACTTCGTGATACCGCCGGTTTCCCCATATCTCCATGTTGGGTCGTCGGTCCGAGTGTGTCAAAGAACTATATCTTAATTACCTGAGGCCTATTAACTTTGCAGTAATTAACTCCAACGGTCGAGAGTTCGACCCCCATATTTTGTACCATTCAATTTTGGTGGCATAACGTCGTATCGTCAAATTTTTTCCCGTAAGCCATCCAAGGCTTTCGCTATAATAATTCCATGAAGATTATACATTTCGTATGAGCAACAGTGGTCGCTAAATTGTATAGCATCCATCTTGCATGTACGGCCCAGAGAAGCGCGTAGCTGGTGCTTGTATGAGAAGGTTGTTTGATGTGTAATCTTGAACCCTGTAGGTTTTAGGTAGACCCATTCAAGAGCTAAAGGTTAGCCCACGCCTTAATGTGCGTTAACATCTCCTTATATCATATCAATATGAATAAGCGCGTAGCAGCCATATAATTAAATATACATGGAACAGCACGATGACGTCGAAGCAGACTGCAAAAATATAATTTCTGTCGCAGTACAAGTGCTGCACAGTGATTAGAGTACTTTCGGAGGAATGTCAGGTTAGCTTGTTTGTTTGCAGGAAATGTTATTGGCAGAAGATGACCATATGCAGAGAGAGCGAGAAAATAAGGCCAACTTTATAAAAACTACGATGTGACATATTTGTCACATGCCCACTATGCTCGCATGATGTGATGAGAAGGATCGACATTTAGGCGAGTTGGTATTGGTTGAACATCTTGAAGGGGCAGCGCATTATTATTATTATTATTATTATTATTATTATTATTATTATTATTGTTATTTGTTTTGAACACATATACACACATACATGTGTATATGTGCAATATGACGAAGAGAGAAGCCTGGAACACACAGGACAGCGCCGAATTCACAACTAACTTTATTCGAAGGCATACACAAACTTATGTACACAACCCATAGCCACTTGCTCTCCGATCGATGGCGACATTATCGGTGCGCAAGCAAAAAACGGAGAACCCTGTAATATAATGCTACACTATGGGGCGGTTTAAAAATTCAAATTCAGTGTCCTACAAATTTAACGATGGCATGCTTAAGCAACGCGTCCCTTTTTTCCTGATATACTATGCCTCAGTAATCTCCCTCGTGGTCTGATTTCTATGCGCGGAAAGTATTGTGGTGTTTTTGTAGGTTGGAGTGCACCCATGCTCAGAGCAATGCCGCGCGACATGTGAGTAGGCATAACCCGTTAGCGAGCGCCTATGCTCAGACAATGTATAAGGGGTGTAAGGGTATACTAGCAGATGTACAGAGAACACATATGAGTCAAATGTGTTCTCGCTTGATAATACGAGATGATTAGATATGTGGCATACGTGAAATATAAGATTCTTTTATAGAAGACAGGCAGGTAGGTGAATCAGACACACTACCTGTTTGCTACCCTGCGCGTGAGAAGGATGTGAAGAGGTGGTAAGAAAGAAAGCAAAGAGGAGCCTTTTAGGGCGCGTCCATCCAGTGGTGCACGAAGATAGTACATTCCATCACTGAGGTTTGTCGACTTAAGGAACTGGAGCAAGAACCTGATTCTTTCTGACCTTGTGACGAATGAGGACTCGATTCACAGATCCGATGCCACTTATAGAATCACCGTTAGAGAGGGTGATTTCACGCCTTACCAAGATAAAGTCGCTAGTCGAAGCAGCGTGGTCAGACAGAAATGATATGTTCTAAGGACGCCTCACATCGGCAACGATAGTGAAGAGCGAGGAAACACTACACGAGCACGTAATCTTATCAGTGTTGTGTATCCTTCACCAGGGAGATCTGTGATCCTAAGAAAATTGACCGTTGTGGGATCTGATAACTTTCTAATCGCATTCAGCCTATGGTGCTGCCTGGTCGGCTTATCGCTATGATGAGTAGCCGCGAGGGAAGCACATCACTGGCGTAAACTGCGCAGCGGCGGCTTGCCTCGGCACCCTGTAATTTCTGAAGCGATATCACATCACGCTAAACGCGCTGTTTTCACACGCGGCACGTGTGAAAGCATTCTAATTACGACACTCAAGGGTACATGCTGCTGACTTTGTTTGCGTATGCCGTATGATTTTTTTTAGGAAACAGAACAAATTAGGTGGAACAGTTAGGCAGTTGCAGGCTTCTAAAGTATGTTTTCCAAGAACACTCTATAATTTCCTTACTGAGAGTTTCGCCCATGGTCTAGAGCTGTAGTTTTCGAGAGTTATTTTTGACTAATTGTGCAATTAGGTAGGATAAAAAAATAGTGTAATATGGTTCATACAATAGTCATAAACATGCATTTTGTCGCGTCCTTAGAGGGTGTTAACGTGGTTTTAGGCTTAATTTGATAAAATTTATCTAGGACGCCCTGTGAAACCGGGAAACCATTGTAGCTTGCGTTAGCCAAAGGCGTTCTCCTCTTATACTTTCTTTAATTTTTTTCTTTTTCAACCATTTATTATTATTGGCATCAGTAGTAAAAGTAGCAGTAGTAGTAGTAGTGATATATTGCGATATGTTTTCATATGCATGCCGTAGATATTGACTATTGAAGTTGAACTAGCCAGTGAAGATTAACACATGAAACATTCCAGAAGTACCACGTATATACACATAATACTGAGCAATTATAGCGGAATAAAGAGTTAAATTACCTTAAGAACACTGCAAAATCGAAAAGGCGGGCTGACAGAGCGGGTAGCGCACGTGGTGTAAAGGTCATAAACAGGGATGAGGTACCCTAGAAAGGGCGATCAACGTTTTATCAAGAGGGGCTATCTCCGTCAAAGGCGGCCTCATCATATTCGGCAGGTTAGTTTTAACGGGCTAATAGAGTTACGTCATGTGCTGTCGTTATCGGTGGCGTATCGCTGTAAAGGGAGAGACTGCAAGAAAAAATGATCTCTGTCGCCTGACTGCTCTTGGGGTGGTTCCTAGAATAAGGAGACAAGGGCGGAAGACTGGGAATGCGGCAGAAAAAAGAGAAAAAAAAGACATGGGAGGGTGTTTGGGAGAGTGAGAGGTTAGGGAGGCTTCAGGTGCGTCGTAGGGCGGCGTGCCTTTGTGAGTTGAAGTTAAAATTGAATTCTGAGGTATTACGTGATAAAACCACGATTTCATTATGAAGCACGCCGTAGTGGGGGACTCCGCAATATTCTGACCACCAGGGGATCATTAATATGCTGCCAATGCACGGGACACGTGCATTTTTACATTTCGCCCGCATTGAAATACGGCCGCCGCTGTGGTTTCAGAAGTGTCGGTCAGCCGGTCATTGTGCGAGTAACAAAAAGGTATGAGTTGAAAAACTGAGTTGGGTAGCGTAGCAGCAATGCGTCGGGTACTTTTGAAGGTGTTATGTTGACGACACGGAGTCTGGGCGCAATCGATAGGGTAGTTGGAAGGCAGCAGCGTGGCCTTCCAATCGACGTTAGCCCGAGTAGTTCGGCGTAAGCGAAGTCACGGCGGTATACAGAAGTGGCGCGATCCTGTGTGGTCGAGGCACCAAAAAAGGTATTCTAACGTCTGCGACTTTGTAATGTGTTAGTGTGGGTCTTTTAAAGAAGACGAAATCAAAAGAAATCAAACAACAACACGGACGACCAAATAGGAGGGTGACAGAAAAAAAAAAAAAAAAACATGGAGGGGGCAGGTGTGCATGGGAAAAGGGCTCGTATGGTTGATATACGCGTAAAGGACTGGAACAGAATAATAAATTGAGTCTGAGGAGCGAGGCAGGGAAGAACTGTAAGTGGAGAAATACGTGAGGTTGAGAATCGAGGTCAGTAGTTGGCATAACGTGTTTTGTGTCTTTGTTAATGATACGAGAATTTCAGGTCCAAGTTACAGCTTTTAGCGATTGCAATTTGCCATACGCCTAATTGATCCCAGTCGGCTGTAAGCATTTAAACTTGTCAATGAGGTCCGATTCTGTATATTTCCTATCTCGAGGCGATCGGAATTATGTTTGTGGTATATCGAGCCTCGTTTTATCGAATATATGGCCATGTTCACTGAAGTGCCTGGTTACTGATTTAGGTAAATTGTGTTTTGTGTCTGCGCGATGCCCTTTGAGTCTCGTATGAATTTGTTGTTGATATATAAACCTTACCAGCTCTTTTCCCATGTACACCTGCCCCCTCCATTTTTTTTCTGCTGTCACCCTTCTATTTGGTCGTCCATTTTCTTGTTTGATTTCTTTTGATTTTTTTTTAGAGACCCACACTGACACATTACAAAGTTCCAGACGCCATGATACCTTTTTCGGTGTTTCCACCACACAGGTTTGCGCCACTTCTTTATACCACCGTGACTTCGCTTACGCCGAACTACTCAGGCTTACGCCGCTTGGAAGGACACGCTGCTGCCTTCCAACTACCCTATCAATTGCCTCCAGACTCTGTGTAGTCAGCATAACACCTTCAAAAGCACCCGACGCATTGCCGCTACGCTACTCAACTCAGTCTTTTAACTCGTACATTTTATTTACTCGCACAATGACCGGCTGACCGGCTCTTCTAAAACCACAAATACACACCGACTACGACACCCCTGAAGGTAGAGTTAGAAGCGCGACTGAACGAGGCCGTTGAAAGAGACAGTTACACACACAGCGCTTCGCTTTCAACTATACATTTTATTTTCGCACGCATCGATAAATAGATACCGTACGAGCGGAAACAAGCATGACAGTAAAAAAGAACATTCAGGGGTGCATTTAGATGACCCGTACACGTGTGTAAGGCATGGTAAAAACATGTACTGGAATGGTCACAAAGATAAACAAAAGAATCATACCTCCTTTTCAGATAGCGACACCGAAGGCTTGCTTACGCACTTTTCCTCTAATTTTGCAATCTCGTAGGCCTCCACAATCTCCCTACAGAGACAAGATTTATCGAGAGATGTGGCATGCCCAACGTGCAAAGTGACGCGCACGTTTCACTTCCAATCTGTATCGTACGGCACCTAGCACGCTGTTGCCGGTTCCCTTCTTAAGAGAAAGGTATCCACATAGTGAACCATTTACTTGAATGTTGCATGGAGCGCTTTTGTTATGAAGATGAAGGAGTTCGCCATACATACTATGGCGAATTTATTGTCATGAAGTCTTACTTTTTTATTCATTTGCGTAAAATAATTTCACCAGGAAAGTAGTGTATAAGCAATGGTTATAAGCGGACTGCTGCCGGATTCCACCTGTAGCCAACCTACCGTACCTACGCGATTCCGTCTATCAGCGCGAATTATGGTATTATGGGGTTTTGAATGGCTTTTAGTAGTGTGGCAGCGCGAAAACATTAAGAAAACGAGCTTCGACCATAGGCGTGTGAGAACGGGGAATATTAAACAGAAGCGTTAACTACTGGTCAGAAGACACCAACTAAGTTAGTTTGGAGAAACAGAAAGGCAATAACACCATCGAAACGAATGCCATTCGATGCAAAAAGAACAGAGCAAAAGTATAGACAACGTCATCGCTCTCTGGAAAACTCACAATCTTTCTTGCGAATTGGATGGCGCTTTGCCAGCAAAAGTCCTTCCGCTGAAGAAAGACGGCTGTCGAAACAAGCTGGTGTGTTCACTTGCCTTCAACAGCCCTAACCATTCCCTGCACCATCTGTTCAAACTAGAGGCTCGTAGATAGTAGAAATTTGTTTGCCCTAATACTATTGCCGCAATTCTTTTACATATACGAGCAACTTCACCGGCTGTGAATAGTTTAAATGGATGGAACTATTGGGCGGTCGAACAGGACACGTATTATCTTTAACTGGCCATTGCGTCACAGATAAGGGACGCGCGTAACATTATGGAAGCCACCATTGCTCTTGCACGTGAATCGTATGCTCTTGTGTGTGTGTTTACCGAATAACGCCTATCAGCAGCTGACCACTTGTGTCTACGTGGCCCGTTGTTGCTAGGAGGACCTGCGGTAATGGGTGCTAGAACCATGCAACCTTATCTCGCGTATGCTGTTCCCAGTCGTTAACTTTATGCAATCGACCGCAGGCACACCAGATGGTTTGCCAAATACATATGAACGAACCGTAAAAGCTGACTTGCCATGTCCAGGAGAACGCGATAGATAACCACGTGTTCATTGTTCCGTATACATATACAAACGTTCCACCGTGAGCTATCCGAATGAAACTAGCTTGTGGGCTATTACTGGTTGCCGAATTCACCGATGCATCTTCATTGAGAATGGTGTGCTGGAACTCTGACTCGGCGATAGTTTAAGGACAATGACACGACCTGATGTAAGGCTGGCTCTGATTGTAGAGTACATGCCACAACGCAAATCCGCGCCAAGTTCACAAATATTGTCTCACGCAAGAGTGGTTCTTTTCGTTATTGTTCATAAGTCACACAAATGCCACTCCTTGTAGTGATCGGCGTGATAGGAACACGACGACCGCACCGACAGACAGTCGAGGATGCCCTTTAAGCAACAGGAGATTTGGGGATGCGAGCCACAAGCGCTGGTCCAAGAATATTCGCAGCGTTATTCATCGGGATATATTTTCCCTGCTTGCCAGTCAGCTTTCCGGCGTAAAAGAGTTTGATAGAAATTTCCACACAGTGTAGTGTCAACTTCATGGCCAAACGACAATTATTGGCATGTTCCCGAGCATTCGTGAATGTTTTATCCTACCTAAAGCGTGAGTACGGCGTTCCTCTCTCTGTCTAGGAAAAGTAGCTCTGCCTCGCAACGTCCTCAAGCGCAAGATCCGTCATCTGCCGTAAAAGTTCTAAATTCTTCGCCGCTCACTGCGCACACGTGATTAGCTACGAAACGCAACGGAGCGCAGGCCTCCGGCCGTATTAGAGCTGTCATTACTCCAGGGAGCAAAGCGGCGCTCGAATGAAAAGTTTGAAAGACACGTCGCTCACCGTGATGCTTCGTCACCGCGTAGGGGAGTCGATAGCTCGGAGCACCGAGTGGAGAGGAGAATGCCGCCGCGTGCCTGCTCCAGGTGGCGGTTCCGCCAGCATTGAGTGCGGCTGCCGCGCAGAATTGCGAGCCACTCATGCTCCGCCGGCGCCATCTGGTGAGAACGGCGGCAAACGTTGTTTAGAAAGGGAGCCTATGGGATTTTTGTATGTTGCGTCGGACGAAGATTCCGAGAGATGCCCAGCGGCGCCTTTTTTCCCCCTTCGCTCCGGGTTATTGAATTATTATTGAAAACGCATAACTGCGTCAACAAGCGCTGAAACGGCGGCGGTTGTGTGGCGTGGGATATTAGCAGTGACGGCGATATCGTTGGCGCGAGAAATAATTGATGACAGTCTTGTCGACAGCTAAGACGTTTCGCATGGCACTTATGTAGTGATTAACGCAGCATCCCGGAACGTAGGAGCAATAATCGCTCAATGTTTGACTAAACTGATGTTATCCGCTAGAATATAAAATGGCGAAAATAAATCACCTGTCATAATTTGCACGTTTTTTTTTTACACTGAATGCGCGGACTGTGGCAGCTCATTGCCACATATAAAAAGGATTTCTGCTCCTCGTCCTTTCTATGCCCGGACATATCGCATCACGAAGATCTTAAGCAATTAGATCAGGGCGTTTCCTTTATTCGACACAATCTTTCCCGCAGCCAGCCTTTCATTTTCGTGTCAGCAAATTTCTGGTCGTAAGTTCGGTTCTGTCTAAGCTCCCGATCATAATGCCTAGTAATGTGCTGTCAAAATTTTAGACGAAACGAAGATGAGACCCGTTTTTGTACCTGGGCCATTTCCATGAATTCAAACGCGCTTACTCAAGCGGGGGCGAAACCCCATGCTCAGAACACGAGTTTCTCGTTTGCTCTATGAGACAAATGATTTCCTCACCGCTCAGCTGCGACAGATTGACAAAAAGGTGTAGTCTGCAAGCATAAGCATTTCACTCGCGAGCGGTTTGTAAACGTATGAGCTTCACTCGCCCTTTTTATCTTTTTGCCGCACTGATAGTTTTGCAAAAGTTTTGCTGAAGGCTCGATATGCTGGTGCTATTATGACACAGAAAGTGTTCGTCTCCCACAAGAGCCGTGCTTCGCGATAACTGGTTTGATAAAAAAAAGTAAAAACATACAGTGGATCTGGCTGACTGACACATGGGAAGTGAAATTTTAGGTATGGAGTTCACCGCTTGAACTTGCTTCCTGTGAGCACTGATCAAGGCCTTTGTAAAGAAAAGTCATTCAGCACATGTTGTAAGGAGCGACCAAGTAATACAGATCTTGGCACAACAACGTAAAAAATACATGGCCTTCTTTTAACAAACATGTTCGCGTGTCTTAGCAAGGAAACATATCTGAGTTGGCTCGATTTATGTGAGGTGACCATTTTCCGAAGCATAAACATTCCCACTCGTCCGTTTTTCAATATGTTCAAACTGTCATGTACCCGAAATATCTAACTGTACTCTTTTCTTGCCCAACGAGCGGCGCGGCTTTCACCTGGAGATTTTTTTTTGTTTCATCAGGCACTGGAAACCGTGCCGCGGTTTGCTCGAAGATGTCCATATATTCTACATACTACACAGCTGAGCTCGTGACTGCGCTTTTCACAAGCCTACATATCCTCATCTCTTAAAAACAAAGTGTGCTAACTGACTGCCACCAATCAGTCGATATGTCAGGTTCGCAATCAGTATCAAAGTTCCCTCTACATGAGGCACAACCTGTGTGAAGGTCTTCCTTACTGTATATGATCGCGTCACGTTACGTATCTGATCGTCTACTGTCCATTATTCCGCGACATATTAGCTAGCTGCTTTGCCCAACTTGAAAAGGCAAGTATGGGTCCTATAACGTAAAACTATTTCAATATGTTTTTATTCTAATCTCCTGATGTCAAATTTACGTAACCGCCGACGCAAGGATTGGGCGCTGACCCGTAACGTTGCCTGAACAGCCCAATCAAACGCTCTCCTCGTTTATAAGTAGCTCCTTTTGTTTGCTCACAAAACTAATTGCATTGCCTACATTGAGCGGGTTTTCTCATGTAATTGGCTGACAAGTGGCGAGGAACACGCTCATGTGGAGAGGGTTTCGATGGGACTGAGCCAGCGCGGCGAAAGAAAACTTGAAGGGCGCTTAAGCTTCGTGTTTGAGAGTGGAACGTCATAGCATTCAAACATCCCTGACTGCTTTTCACGCTTCCCGGAAACTGTAGCCTATGTAAACGTATTGTTTACCTGGAAACGTTTGCGGCGAACGCTATGCACGAAGGCGAGCTTTCTGGTAGAAACGCAGCCTCTTGAATGGGCCACGATGCAGCGGAGGCGAGCGCTATCCGGAAGTGTTTTAAGGAAATGGGTGCGCCGCTCCGTGGACTCCAAGATACTCGCGCGTCGGCGCACGCAAATGGTGGACGCCGTGACTGGTCTATGATTGGTAGAAACGCTGGAAAGGGGGTTTGTTTAAGTTTTCCCGTAACAGAAATATGTCTTCTCGTATATTCAAATTACAATCTGACGCTATATGTCTCTAGGTTGTGTGTAATTTGTACTTTACGACTTTTCTACGTATTTCAGCTTGAGAAATTGAATTCTGTAAATTATTTGCGCTACATGGAGGGCCTGGATGTGTGTGGTTCGAAAATCGTTTTGTCGTAACGGCGTCCGACGCTCTACGCCGACGCCGGATTTTCTGTGACAGGTGGCCTTTAACGCTGTCGTGTTAATCGATGCATGGAGGAAGACGGCGGTACCGACGTCTGCGACTAGTCCGTCTTCCCTTAGTTAGCTTGCGGTGGCTGGTCGAAAATCATGGTGGCGTGCAACGGAAGGTTAAATATGCCGCTAAAATGGATCCTCAGCAAAGAAGAGTTGGCAGAAGGATGATGTATACGTGCCGATAAGGTTCGATAATGTTTTACTGCCATGCCAAAAGTTTCGTTATACGCAAATAAACGCATGTTCTCCGGCAAGTGCGAGTAGCCGGTGCCTAAGTGATCGGCGGCAGCCATCTTCTTTCAGAGCGGGACAGTCTTCGGCTATTCAGGAAAAAAATCAGCTTTGTTCGACATATTGATGCATCTTTAATGCATTCATGCCACTTGAACGCGATGAGTTTTCGCATGTTTGTGACCTCACGTGACAGACAGATGAAGTAGGTGTAGTCTGAAACCTTTTACCAATAGCAGAGGGATAATGGCGAAAAGGCGTACAGTAAAAAAATAATTATTTTTGTTTCGTTCAGTCGAATCATGCATAATCAGTATGTGAATGTCATATCGCGCGGGGAGCTATTGCTGTTTTCCTGACAGACAGGTGAAGTGGGGGTGCTCCAAAAAAAGTTTTTGACCAATCATGAACGGCTGACTGCGGATTTGGAATAGAAAATCTTGGAATAGCTTACCGTTCTAGCGCCCTATATTGCCGTTTTACTACTTTGTTCTCATTTAGAGAAAGAGAAAGCTCTGACCCTTTCCTATTCGGCCTAGCTTTGCTTTTCAGTAAAGCTTTTCTCTTTTCTTCACTTTCCCGCTACATCGCACTGCTATGTTTGTCATAGGGGGCGCTGCAAAAGTGAAGCGCACATTGCAGAGAAACTCAAGAAACAGTGCGCCCTTCTTGTAAATGTAACGTTTGAATGTCACTATGAAGCGGATCAGCATACGCTCGTCACAGAATTCAGAAAGTATAGCTTTTATTTTAGCCAACAGGCCCAAATTATTTGCTAATAGAAACGTTAACGCTACATGACAAAACTTCAAATTGTTTGCGATATCATTAAAAAGAAAGGACGAATTAGAAGTGTGCCTGTCACAATAAAGCGTCTTACTTTTCAAGAGCGAGCTTTAGCGAAACCATCTAAATCATTTCTCACGTTAAACTCACAAGGAAGTCACTAGGGAAATCGCGCAGTTAATTGCTGTGCAACATCAATTCATGTTAGCTTCAAATATGGTATCGGCTTTGTCGAGAAATATGTGAACAAAGGGAAAGACACTGCCGCACATGGAGAAGACGTGAGAAGGTTTCTTTAAAAGCTTTCTTCGGGACGTATTTGAACTTGAGAGGAGGCAGAAAGAACACGCAGGCTTGCTAACTTCGAGCATCCTACTGACACCTAACAGACACAGCTGACATTCGTAACATGCCAACATTCATGAAAATACTTTTGCACAAAAATATCATTCACTTCTTTTCTCCAATCGCGGGAACATGTGTCATTCATTCGAGCGATTTTCTTGGGATTGATTATTAGTTTATTGTACCAGATCGCTATCTTATTTCCAAGCTCGGTTACTTGAAAAGTCGGACATACATTGAATTTTTACTGTTTTTCCTTGTTAGCCAAGTTCCACTGATCCATGTCGCAAATTACTTATCGTGCCTATTGACATACATACCTATAATTTCCTATCGGATGCCTATTCAATCGGTACTTTCAGCACAATTTTTTTCTATATCCTTCCTTACTGTGTGTATTAATTCGCCCGAATTAATACCAAAGTTTATTGGTTCGACTTGCAATGTATTTTAGTGGCATGAATTTTGGTGCCATAACGCCGGACGATGCAACGCTGGACATGAAATTTTTCGTCCAATGAACCGTCTAAGGCTTTCACCTTAATAAATAATAAATTAACGCAACATTATTATTCAAATGATTGCACATTATAACTCGCATGCCAAAGAGTGTATACGCTTCTTCGGTAAACATAGCTAAGGAGGCAAGATTGAGCTGCATGCTAGAGCTGAATAGCAAACAAATTTCAAAATCCGTTTTCAGGTAAACGGTACATGCGCTTGGATAGGCTTGATAAAAGTTTCAATATTTTCTGCACTGACCTTTCGGTTAAACTCCACAGGATAGCCGGACCTACATTATTCTTCGTCAACGCATTCGGTGATTCGCACTTGATTCGTGAATACCAATTACCACTGACGCCGAAAGTAGTCCTCAGCATCGCCTAATGAACAGTGCACATCGTAGCACTGCGCTTTGCAGCGCTGCGCACTGACGGCAACCTTCACAACACCACACTGGCCAATGAGCAGCTGCAAGGTACACAGTTACTTTTGTCACAACGCTATGTGTTAGTGAAGGCGATCTGTAACGACTGCCTTATACAGATAAGCTGTAGCACTTCTGCTGGCGTCATTGTTATCTCGTGACCTTAATGCTAAGACCTCATCTCTTGAAGCACAAGAATAAGGCAGAGACCGCGGAAAATACGTGGACCCTAGCTTCTTATAAAGTTTGGCTAAAGGAAGCTGGCACGATAGGGCGTGCTTCAATATTAGAATCTTATTTGCTTTGGCTTCTATCTTCAAAGCAAGCAGTGCATAAAAAGATTATTGAGGAAAACCTAAATTATAAGTGATAAATTAAACATCTCTGCAAGTAAAGTTTGTCTCTGCGCACTTTAATGGACACTTGACACACTCAGACCAAACGTAAATGTGCTGTTATTGTCATCGCTATCATAAAAACACTGAGAATCGATTTTTAAGTACGTAGTTTTTTATCGCGCAACGGAAAGCTCACTCTCGGTAGACTTTACACTTGAAGCGGTTGGTTCCAAAATAACGCAGGTGTTTTACAAGCAGAAGTTTTAGATCTGAGCAGCCTCAAAAGAAGCAAGCGTTCTCCGTCCAGCACCATTGAGAAGTGAAAGCGATGTCGATAGACGGGCTCGCAAATAGTTAAAGCCGCCCATCGTCCTGCTTTCACAGGAGTCAGAGCAGCTGTGGTTAACCACCCACATTCTGACATTTTCAACTTCTTTTTTGGAAACAAAAAGCTGGTACAATAAGTTTGCGTTGTTTTACAGACCTTTCTTGTACTTGAACTGCGTTTTCCCCTAAGTGCACGGCTACGTCAAGGCTGGCTACGCCCGTCATCGTCGTTCTGTCGACAGACGAGCCAAGCCAGCTCATCGAAAACGAAGGCGAAGGCTGCGCCTCTTTTCTACTCGTTACAAAGCAAGGCCTATCTGCCCATTGTAGGTCGGAAAAACTTATAACAGACAAAAGTGTACTGCATTTCAATACTAATGAAAAGAAGACCAGGCCACGTACACTAATGGAAGGTCACGTGCTGCGGCGCTTATGCATCCTCATATTCTTGCTCAGCTGTGCACCAAATGTCCTTTTTCGCGACTTTTAGTGAAGAATTAAAAACGTATATCCATGTTTACTGAGGAAATGTACCTAGCTTGAACCAATACAAAAGGCAATCTTTCCATTGACGGGGTTATTTCGATTCATGTTTTGAGCGGTTGTCTGACCGTTTAAAACACTCCGTTGCAGTTTGAAGTGTTTCAAGGCTGACGAGTGTTTTGGCTGAACACTTCGCTTTGATCCAATCCGCGTGCAGTGCAGATTTCCCCCAAAGAAAACCAACACAAACGGATTTCAGCAGAAAGAGCTGCAGTTTGTTTATGACGCTAGAGCACATAGCTGGCACACTTCAATAGGCGTACACAATGCCAGTTTAACGGTTGAAAAAAACGTGGAAGGCGCACGTTACATCTCAGAAGATGTGTGCGCTTGGAGAGAGCTAGCGAGTATGGAAGCTATCATGTGACTTCGTTTGTAGACACGTGCGGTCGTGCCAACAGCGTTTTCGATAGCCGGCGGCGGTACGCCAGGAGTGTATCGCCGCTATTGTGCACAACACGTTCATATTCTTTCACCCAGAGGAGCTTCCATCCGTACCAACGATACCTATATTCACGGAGCAAGGCATATTAGACTATTGACGTAATAGTTCTGCGGAAACCCGCAAGGTGGATAGAAGTAATTAATGAAGGGAAAATGAGACATCCACCCAATCGTAGCAATTGCTACAAAGGAAACCCGTATACTGGCTCCTCGAAAGAAAAGCCTCACAGTTGAAGAAAAATTCGTCCTGGTCCGGGACTCGAACCCGGGACCACTGCCTAACCATTTAAGTAATGTTTGACTATTGTGCGCTTTGTGCGTTTTCTTCCTGTTTATTGTGCGTGTACCTATTTTTTCACGACAGAGGGATGCAAATCTGATAGATAAATTAGGCGAGCTTAAAGTGATGTTTTATTGCGATAGCAAGTATGTGGACACTCCAGGCGCATCTGCGCCCGCCGCGTCGCCGTGACCTTCTGTATCAAGTCCAAGGGCGATAAAACCGTCGCCGCGTGCCGTATACTGCATGTGCGAGTGAAAGCGTGCGAGGATGATCCGGCTAACGCGGCTCAAGCTCGCGTGTGCGAACGAGAAAGGCGGGCCGACAGCGCACCCTCTCCTGTCGTGCGCGAAGCACGGGGCTCAGGTGAGGGAGGGGGTGAGGCGTTCTTCTCCGGCTGCTACTGCTTATGGAGCGGCCGTGCGCGCTTCGTTTATCGGAAGCGATCTGCGATGTTTGCAGAGTGCGCGCAGTGCCTGTAGCTTCATATGCGCTGCGCTTTCGACGTTTGGTTCGCGTTGAAGCGAGAGACGCACGAAGGTCAATTTGATCGGTGCTGCTGCCGCGATTCCTCACTCCAGCATTTTGACAGCGAGTTTTCGCGCTCATCGAGCAAGAAGTGTTCGTGTTTACCCGTGCGCGCGTGACACCGTGCTTGTTAATTTAGTTACAACATGTCGGCGAGCTAGTTGGTTTGAATCCGTGGTACATGTAAGCGCGACTGAACGAGTACGTAGAAAGAAACAGACACGCACAGACAGCGCTGTCTCTGTCATCGTTCCCGGTCCCTGTCGGCGTCCTCGTTCAGTCGTGCTTACGCAATATATCATTGTTAATTCAGTTAGTAAGCGAATGTTTACAAGTTTGTACAGTCGATAAAGCAACTATCCTTACTTTGTATTGCTATGTACTAATTTGCTGTCGCAATCGCTCCTTCGCCTTGCGTTCAAAACTGCGACATTTTTTATGACCACCTTCGTGGTCAGTCAAGAGGAAGATCGCGAGTCCCCTCTGTATACACCCAGATTACGGGATTACGTAATCTGCGTCCGATTACGTCCACAAGAGAGCGGTGCTGAACTACACACTCAGCATCGAGACCTCACAACAATAGTCGCTTGTGAAGTAGAACTGAAAGCACGTCTGACACCTTGGTTGTGCGCAAGTTGATTTCTTGCAGCGGCTGAAATTTATATTTCGTCACCATTTGTCGTGTTGATGTCCACTGGTGGTCATGGCTGGAGACCGAAAATCTCTTGCAAGAAAAAAATGTCATCGTGCAGTGAGGATTAGAATCTTATGGCCAACAGGTTGGCGGTCAGGAATCCTTCCCGGTCACATGGATCGTTCTCGTAACTGTACAGAAATAAAAACAGTAGCTCTTCACAAGCAATTAAAGCTTGGGCACACACCTGTTTAATACTCATGCAGACAAACACGTGCATCAAATAAAAACATTCACTCCAGCTGTAACTCTTGAGCCGCGTACACAGTGCGTGCAGGAGACTCTGTGTCCCGAAAAAAAAAAACAATTAATCATGTGGTTGATCGCGGGGTTTCTGCATGCCTATCATACCTCCTCCTTAGCCAGGTTGTGTAGACCAATACGTACGAACATGTAATCACATATTTGGGATTGCCAGACACGTTTCTTGATACACGATATTTATTTCACCGCGTTGAGACGTATTCACAAGCGAGAAAAATACCGGCTCTACGCGCTGAGAGCGCACATCACGTGACAACGACGTCATGGTTTCGCGAAATGGCGTGCTGCCCGCCCCCAGCCCCGAGAAGGGGGTACATCCTGTCCTGACGGAGAAAACAATCCCCGCATGGCGGGTAGACAGCGCAATGTCATGCTGCTGCGTGGGAAATTTGACCAAGTTGCTACTACAGAGTGTGCCAACCATATCGCGTTCGTGTTGTTGATGTGACTGGCGATGCTGTCACATTTGCGAATGCGGGTTGCACGTGTGCAACAGCGATGGCGAAATTTTGCGACGATACCGGTTTATTTCTTTTCCAACTGGTCCAACAATTCCTGTGCATTTGGGACGCTACACCTGAATACTACAACAAGGTGAGTTTACTGATATTAGGAGTGAAGAGTCGATGGTGTAAGCTGCCAGAGTAGTCTGCCAACACTGATCACCCTCCCCTGTAGCTTTGCGTGTGTAAAGGAGGTATGTCTACGGAGAATATTTCACGGTATCTGACATCACTCCACTGCCAGCAATATCACGCACGAAAGCATCTCTCCTGTGAATACCCTTTTAACATCGCATGCAAATATTATGCCGATAAAAGGCAACGTATCCCACTTTAGAGAGACAGAAAAAGCACAATTACTATAAGCAGTAGCTGTGAAAGGAAATGAGCGATGAGAGGCGATGATCAATCGAAAGTACCAGTCCGGTCGAAATTGTGCTTGATCATAGATGCACTTTGAGTGAACAATCATCGGAGTAAACTGTACGGACGAAGAAACAGTGGGCTCAGGATTGCAGTCCAACATGCGTGTCTTCCATAAACTGCGTAGTCGAACACACAGCCACTCCGCCGATGCTACACCAGTGTAGAGTACCGATCCTGTAGGGCGACATCGCGCCAGTAGTCGCTACGACTACGACATTTGTGTAGTCGATAGAGCTGGCGTGTGCGCCATGCTGGTATTTTTTTCCAGAAATATATATGACTCACACTTGCTTTACTTCTCGAAAGGAGGTTCTGGTATTGAATATGCACACGTGCGACCGAGAAAACACAGCAAGAAACGATCTAAGGCATAATGTCCATTATTATTTTGCCGGCTATCACTTCAGCGCTTCGTGTTCTGGTCGAAACTCGCTGTGCAGATAATTATAATAAAGGTAAGCGCTCATCCGTGTATGCCTTCCTGTACCTGTTCTCTTCTCACCTTTTAGTCACTCGACACGTGGCACATTACTTTGCTGGCTCCGATGTGTTTTCACTCGTGCCCTAACATATTTCGTGGTCCACAGATCTATTTCTTCAATAAGTGTTTTTCTTTCTTCTTTTGTCGAGCCCTTGCAGTGTCAACGCTTCCTTATCTTCCTAAACAACAACTCCCCATGTCTTCATATATGATGGTTAGAATGATAAGGTATCAAAGGTAAAAGTTATCGGTATGCACTAAGTCTATGCACTTGTAATCTATACGTGTAGATGGCACTTTTTAATATCGCCTGCTGCAGGCTACATCAGTCTAGTCCTTTAGCTGGAATATGTAGAGAGGTAAACATTCCTTCCACTAAAAATATAAACATGCATTCATATAATTATTAAAGATTCACTAATTACCTTCTTAATAAATTAACTTACGGCAGATTTTGCAATTTACCAATTGTAGCCGGTGAAATTGGAAGGCTACAATTGGAATGAATTTCCAGAATGAGACCACTTCGAATATATGCACCATCAAACTCACCATAAAAGTGCACTGTTGTTCCCTTTACTTTTTTATGAACACACTCTTTGATACACTAAACACAAAAGCAACTGGTAACGACCGTGTATTTCGTCCAGCATTTCACAATATAACATCTCGAAACTGATGTAATACTGAAAAATTATTTCAGGTCGATACACCTTGAAGAAACATCAGCTACAATACGTAAATTACAATATGTGCCTTAAAGCAATTGATTAGAAAGTTTGTTAAAGAATTGTCGGTAAATATTGAATATGTATATCAATTTCTCATTCTATTATTGTCCACCTCTTCGAATAATCCTGCTGAAGGACAAGGATTATGCAATCTTCCATAGGCGATCTCTTTCTTTTTATTTCGATAAAACTTAACCAGATAACTCCGTATAGCAATAAATTGGGCGCAGAATGGTATAAAAGACCATGATGAAGGCTTGCTCTTAGCGATCAAATAGCGACACATCGAAGCCATGTCAAGGCGTCCTATGACGTATGCGAGCACCAATAACGTTGAGCAAGTTCCTACTGCCTTGGGTAGGCTAGCGAGAGCGTGAGGAAAAAGAGCACTGCAAGCTTGCTGGCTGCCTTAGTCACCTTTTTTCATCGTTTCCAGCCCAGGCCCAGTAACCAACTTTTATCTTAGTGCTTTGCGGCGGTTTCCATGTAACAATTCTTGATAGTTATCTTCAGTGTTTCAGCTGTCGTTCTTTTCCAGAGTTACTCAAAACATTATTGAAGTGGAAGAGAAGCCATTGTGTTACGTCAGAGGAAGTAAGTGCTTAGAAAACCAAGCCATAAACCTATTCTGGAGGCCTATAAAATAATGTTTACTCCAATTCAATCTGGAGGTCTATATGCACTAAAGCTAACGTGGTATGTAGTGAACTTGTGAAGTTTGCGTCAGCGCGTTTTTAAGCGACGTGATAACCTTCTTCGTATCCCATGTAGTTGATGTTCTTGTTAGTCTGCAAAATTTCAGCGTGAAGTTGCCTCTACATAAGGTGGTGTTATTCAGTCGCAGTTAGCTGGAGAAAATTTACTGTCATGCAATTCTTATTGGGTCAAACAGCTAATAATTGCTTGAAAAAAATATCAGCACATCTGAAAGTGTTCATTGAATAATGCAGATTGTGTAACGAACCGTGTATTCGGGAGGAAAGAAAATTTAGTTCAAATTACAAGACATTCCAAGCGAAAACCATCAATCAAACAATCCTGTGACCCTTGGGCTACTGCTAATTAAGCAGGACGTGCAAAAAGAGCTAATTTTACCCGAGCGGACCTTCCTACTTCGTCTATGCTTCGCAATCACTCTCGGTATATTTAGTCAACCTCACTCACTCACTGAAGGCCCCCTGAAGCACGAAACAATAACGGACACGCTTTGATATTGATAGGTGACTGTGCGTTAAGATATGCGCAAATAATACCAACAACTGCGGCCATGCTCCAGTATGCAAATACAACGGCGTATAGCATATCTGGATGACGCCATTCTCGTACGCAGCGCGAAATGTCGACGAAAAGCATAGCCAGTGGTCGCAAGACCATGGGCGAGGTCACACATGATGACCTAGTCTTTAATGAACCGTGTGCTACACCTAACAGTAGATGAAAGCTTTGAATTCGTGTTCACAAAACTTCCCTTGCGTAAGCGCAGTTCGTGGGCGGCAATGACCAGGATGATTGTGTGGTCATCACGTCCAACGCTCTTGTGAGTCTTGTGCGTCGAAACTCAGGGAAATGAGGCTCATTCTGTTACTCTCTTTTTGTGGAAGCAACTTTTCGAATCCCTACCTTAAACATCTGTGTCTTTATTTCTTAAAACCAAACTTGCACCTACGCCTGTAAAGGCTGCAGCTTTGCGCTCCTAAGTGTATAGTAAGGAAGCCCTCTAGCAGTGTGACCACGGGAAGAGTGGGTTTGGAAGATCACTCTTTCGAGAAGACATTCAGGTCTTATTTTTTTAAATGTTAATCTCTAAGTGTTGGTAAGAGCAGACGCGAGTTAATGTGGGCACTTCACATGGGCATATTGTAATGAAGACGGCGAGTGTTTAAGCGCATCACGCACAACCGATGCTGCAACTGGGAGAGTGCGCGCTGTGATTGGCTCTACCGCCTATAAGCTCATCTCAATTTGGAAGATGTGGTACACTCTCTTCAAATCCATCACCCGAAACTCCTTTTTGTAAAGATTTATTAGACACAGACTTTACGACGGGTGGAGCATTTCATGAAGCGCCGTCACCGATGGTGCCGCATCTGCTGCGCGCGATGCGTTCACCGTGCCGCTGCTACTTCACAGACAATCGTTGTCGTGATTACACGTCCATGGGAAAAATCACGATTATCTTGCGTCTGCTATTACCAACACTCTAGAGTTAGCAGTTTGTTTTATATACGAACCCTGATGTGTTCAGCGAGGAACGAGCCTGCAAAAGCACTCCGCTTGTCCTAATACTGCTGAAAGGGCTTTGTCCCTAGAGAATGAGCAGCGCAGATGTGCAGCCTTCTTACACAAAACCGCAACTTTGATATAATGCTGCTGCTGGTGTCCCATACGCTCACCGTTTTCATCAAAATATTTTAGCGAGAAATATCCCGGTAATAAGGAAAGAAAACTTAGGAACAGAAAGCTTTGTGGATTTGGTCAGAGGTTCTCATAAGAATAACGACATTCATGCATGCATCCAAATACGAGAGAAAGAAATTCACTATAGATTATTCTGTTTAGTTTGGCCACTTTGTATGATAATAAATACAGATTTCTCCGAAAATAACGCGCAAAGAACTACGCTTATACCTTCATAACTTTTTCGAATAGAGCTCAACTTTAAGAATTTTGAAGTTTTTGTGACATGACTGTGTTATTCCTTTGCATTCTCCTAATGTAGTGGTTTACCGCGTTTTTATTTTAAATCTATATCTCTTCGTAACTCCTTTTAGGCGGTGGCGTGTAGTTTCTGTCATATTTATTACAATGATATGACTGCAATAGCACCAACTATTTACAGCACAGCAAAATATAGCTTGAGCAGTAAAACCAGAAGCTGGTCTATATTAGTGTGGTTCCATTGCGTGAAAAACAGCGCGAAAAGACAGGCGGCTACAACGATGCGCATGAAAACGTGCGAGCTTCCCGTTGAGAATGGGTTACAGTTTCTAGTCTAGAGGTTATTTTTTGTAGGACACCATGTGTGTTGGCAGTATTATCCTATGGCTGCGAAGCTATTACTCAAGTATACGTCTGATCATTGCCACTTTGTTCAAAATGGAATATGCGTGTTTTGCATTCATTCATGAAAGTTTAATTCTTGCCTCTGCAAGATGCAATTGCGCTTTAGTAAGTGCTCGTATTCAAAGAAGCGGCATATGATTTTGGATAGTGACAAGAGTTCGTGAAAATGTCATCAAGGTAATAAAGAGTAAGGCATATGAAAAAAACGGTATAGCATTCTGCGACAAGAAAGGGTTATGTTGCATTGCTTTATCTGCATAACCTAGCGCATGAAATAAGAACGATTCAATAAAGAAGGTGATATGGTACATGAATTACTTTCAGCGTTCGGCAAAAGCTTAGGTAGACTTGCCTGGATGTTAACAATAAAATTAGGATTATGGCCAATGTCAAACGTGCAGTATGCGGAGTTGCGTATCAGAAAAAGAAAATGCACTAGTTGCACTACTGCTCTATTGTGCCAGAATTTCCCGCCCACGTGGACAAGCCTATATAAAATTGCGCTTAAGAAGCATTCGTTCAGTGTCAGAAATGGAACCAGGTTGCATCTGGAAGATCATTGTCGCCTGTCTTGGTGTACTTCCTTGTTGGATAAGACTGAGATATTCTATCCACATAAAGCGCGACTCAGAAAAGAGATCGTGGAAGGATTTTTTATGTCGCTTGAGTGCATGAATGCTGCCAGTGAGGCATTGATTGAGAGCTGAAGTGACGTACATATGGAAGTGTTTAGGATTACGTTTAGACTAGCCAGATTCGCATCCAGCGAAGTAATCTGACAAGCGCGTCTCTTATTTTCGTACATGCGAAGGTGCCCATATCTAACATTTTTAAAATTTTTCCTGCTTTTCCAACCGAATCGGTTTGTTTATGAAATAAACCTTCAGTGGTGAGTCAGCGCAGTTTTCGTCTTCTTCCTTTGCGGCCAGGGTTCCGGGATGGCCACCATGGCCAGGATGGCCAGGCTAGGATTTCTCGTCCTTTTGTTTTCGCGCTGCTTTTTTGCATGATGGAATGTGCTGAGCACTGCGTAAAACCATATTTCTGTAATGAAAAAAAAAAAACTTCCAACGGGGCCTAAGCGGAAGAATAGCGCAAGAGAACTGTAGCTTCATTAGTGAAAAATTGAAAAACACGTTACTAGTAAGTTTATGTGTATGTAGAAGCAAATATAGAAAAAGGAAATCATCCTTGGGAAGAAAGGAGAACCATTGTATAAAGTGCAATGACTGCCAACTATCTTCTGTCCGCAACAAAACAGGAGATCAGGCAAACCTACTGGATTTCGAAAAAAATGGGGTGCAGATAACATAAAGAGTTCATACTGCGGTAACGCATTGTTCGTTAGTATAGGGGCAGCTATCTATACCGTGAACATCTCTAAATTCTAGATTACAGCTGAATTATTTATTTTATTTCTTAAACTAATTATATTACAGTGTACACTGCAATCGAGGTGTTGATTGCGTCAATTTCTGAGGGCGTGCACACTATTGTTTTGTTCGTACTAGCCTTATTCCAAAAGCAGCAGCCTTCCAGTGCCTCTGAAGGTGAAAACAGTGTTGTTGCTATTTTTTTTTCAGATTCGGTATCACTGAGCCCACTGGCGTTATCTTAGAGTCAGTACGATGAAAGTGTCATCGCTGTACGAGAGCTTAGTCATATTGTAAGAGACACTGGTTTTTAATTGAACTACAATGGGACGCACTGATCTGTGTTCTAAACGCAATGGTTCTAGCTAGTGTTGGCCGCCGTGCATTGTAACCTGCGAATGCTGCGCTGTTGGTGCACTGGTTCCAGTCTTACGCTAGGCGTCAGGAGCCTGCGTTGGCTATTTGTTAGTCTCATTGAAGTTATTATACAGAAATGCCAGTCGGCTGACACTAGTCCACGTGCTGAGGTAGAACACGTCTGCTCCGTCTCTCAAACTTGGAATCAAGTTGCACGAGCTGCTCCACTATACGTGGAAGCGTACGATTCAGAACATTAATTTCGTTCCGCGCTTCTCTCTTTCGACTGTACGAATAATTTGATAATAAACGAAAGTATCGACACGTTGACAATGCCTAGGTTGTTCTGTAAAATTTAGCAGAAAGTAAAGCCACGGTGCATGGTCACATATTGTGCACCTTCACAGCAATTCTTAAGGGAGTGTCGCGTCCGTGGCGTACTGCTGTAAGTAGACGTAATTGTTTTGTCAGAGTGATCAGAGGTTGAAGGCAAAGGCGCAATCTATGACGGCGAGTTATCGCAACGTTACTGGCTATTGTACTGACATATGGAAATGAACGAACCCTGAACAGCCATTCCAACGGACCCTTGGAAGCCGCCCGCTGATGGATGTCGTCGCACCAGCAATGCCTTTGAAGTCATTCTTGCGCTTATAATTGCCTTGGTTTTACTAATAACTGCACGGTAGAAGAGGGCAAGTTCGAATGCACGAATTCAAGCCTTCGCCGCTGCCCGCGCTCAGGTAGATCCGACATCGTTCTCTTCAACCAAAGGTTAGGCCTAGCGCACGGGCTGTGTCCGTATACACGCGAACGGCGCTCCGAGCTGCACGGTAAACAATTCTCACGAAGAGAAATGCCTTTAAGTGCAGTTTTCACTTCGGTAATCTAAATGAGCAGTTATTTTTGTGTGTACTGTCCGCACAAAATGTTAGGAACCCAGCCACGCGACGCGCTGTCAGCATGCCCGCGCTGTGGCCGAAAGTCGCCAGTCGCCATATCCGGTGTTTCTCTTCCTCTGGTGTGATTGCAGGGACGTGTCAATGAGTACGCATTGTTGCAATAAGATTAGGTTGAATTCCTTTGCCGCATCATATTCGTCTTTTGCAAAGGGGGCAAGATGATGTGAGTCGTTTGATAGGGCTGCTTTTCAGTACGGGCGCCGGCGCTTTCGCGGAAAAGCGACAGATCATTTGAGCAATCATGCGCGCTATATTGATCAAGCAATATGCTATTCAATATGTAATTTCTACGCTTCTTCATGTGTGCGAAAGCCGGGACACAGCCACCGAAATTGGCAGTGACAACCCCTTTTAGGGCGTTCAGGTTGGGCGTTGTTGATTTTTGTTCTTTTTTACAGTTTTTTAAGTTGATGTCTGAATCACAAAAAAGGTAGTGCTTCATCGTTGGTGTACGTACATTCCAATAACCACGCATCTCTTTAAACTTTTTGATAACGGCGTATGGTATAGTTCCGGCGAGAAAGCGCAATTGCTTTGTCTATGGACGACATGTTCACAACCACGAAATTTCTGTTTGAAATGGGGACACGGCAAATCATCCAGCCACCAGAACATGTGGACGCTTGTGTTTGATTACAAACATTTTCGAAGTTTTTCTGAACTTGCTCGCATAGCGTGTCATATTTTCTACTCGCGTTTGTATAGATGTAACGTTAATAATGTTCGCCATGCGTAACCGATGTTATTTTAATGCAATTAGGAAAAAGAATAGCTCCGTCATGGTGCAGTGGTTGTTTGCTCGCTTCAGATACCTTAATAGGCAATCCGAATTTAACTGTTTTTTATTGCCCTGGAATGCTGTTTCTCGCATTATTTATACAAACAAAAAGTATTTAAAGAATTATGGCACCACTTACGTTTTTTTTTTCTTGCTAAACCTGTTTTGCTCATCAGTACACAGCCCATATGAATATGCCGCGTTAGTGGGACGCTCCTGTATGTAGCGTAACGTTTCTACCGTAGTCAGGATTGACACTGGATACTGGCTTCCAGTGGCACTGAGTTTGGCCATAGGGAGGAAGCGTTATTTTTTTATATATGCACATGAAATCCTGTGCCACAAAAGTCTACGCGGCTGCACGGCTCGGGACAGCAGTGTGAGAATTTATGACGAAAACTTCAACATGAGAGGTCGATCGTGAAATTCCTAGTAACGAAGAGTGTTGTGAGCACTGATGGATGCAATCGGCGGTTTCAATAGGCTTTGGTTTTAGTTTCCATGCGGCTGAATCGGACACTGGTGTATTCACCTCCTTGTGTAGGGGAGCGGTGCCAAGAGGGAAGGTGTGAGCAAATCTGGACAACAGCGATTGCCATTCTACGTCCATAGCAGCTGGTTGCAAAGAATGATCACCTCGCCCTCTAGCTGTAGTTAGAGGTACATCATTCCGAATGTCTTTGTTTATGATCGACAAAGGCCCCCGTAATTGGGAAGAAGGCAGGTGTAGAAGGAACAGTCTATCTCGATGGGACGTCCTACAAGCACGTCAATGTCTTTGTCGTGAATGATGCTTACGCGGGTGAAAAGATGGGGCTGGTTCCCTGCGCGTAAAAGTGCATCTGAACTTGGTGGAGCAGAGTGAGCACTTTGTAGCGGCTTCGCAGTTCTCGTCTTCATGGGATTCGCGCATCATTTGCACCTTACGCCACTATGGAAGACTTCGCTTGGATAGCCCAGATTCGTGCAGCTATGGCATCGCAATGTTCTTGGCACGTAAGGAGGGTATTGAATGCGTTAAGTACCTAATATTCTTACCTACAAGCAGGGTTACTATATGAAGTACTAGTTTGACTCATTCGGATTGTCCAGTGCCATAAATGATGATAAGTGAAAGTAAGAATGGGGGGCTTTATCGATATCATAAGCACTAATTTCAATGACTCACATCAGAGGTTAGACCAGCTATCGTTTCTCCCCTTCACGCAAAGAAACGAATACAGATATTTTCCAGTTGCGAAATGACCTTAAAGTATCCATTATCGTGTGTGTGTGCACGTTCAGAGACAATGTATTACAAGGCATTAATTGGAGTGCATTCTACTTCGCCGGGAACCACGCGCTCATAGTACTCCGACAAACTTTGTATATTCATGGAGTTCTATACAACCAAGATAAACATGGCAGAATACTATTCGTGTGGAATGGTTTGATACACGCAGTTTTTTTTTACCATATGTGGCTGGCTGGTGAAAGCCTTTGCAACTTTTTTTTCTGTTGGTGGCTTGACATAGAAGGTTATCTAATCGTACAAATACATCTTTACTGTCAATGATTCTTTGGAAGATGTACGTGAAGCTGCGTTGCAATCGAGGTGTTTAGCCACTCCAAAAAAGTAATCATAATGGCGCCGTCTAAGATGCGCTCGCTTTGATGTGGTTTGGTTCCCCATTCTAGGGGGAGATCGGTTTCCGTTGACTAAAAAGTCTATGAGAAAAAAGGCGCGCAGAACAGGCAAGAAATTCGGAGGGGTCCAGGTATAGGTTGCACTCTTAGGTCCTTTCTCTCGCCTCCTTTCAGAGGAGAAAAATTTAACGCGAGCAATGCATATTCGCTATTGAATTCTTTCCCTCCATGATTCGACACTACATGTTACCACACCAAATTTCGACAATTATCCAATTCTTCCAAAAACAGTTATAGGCAAAGACAAATTCTCCTTTCGTAGTACAAAGAGTGCTTTCGCTTGTCATCAAATAAAGGATAATAAAGGTTAAACGCCAAATAAATAAATAAATAAATAAATAAATAAATAAATAAATAAATAAATAAATATTAAACACCATATAGAAAGTCAGGCATGGTCAAAGCAGTTGACATGTACGCAGTGACAACTATGCTTGCTTTTGTGAATAATCTTTGTAATAAATCGTGTAAGTGTTCTGCCACGAATGGTTTATGCATTTGCACATATGTCTGTCTCTCCCTATTTATACCGGGTGTCCCAACTACCATGCGCCATGATTTAAAAATATGCATATGCCACGTAGGTGGACAGAACCAAGGTAATGTTGTTTGTAGTCGCTTGGAGATACTCGAATTATTTTGTGCATTTAGCCTAGTTTCATAATTACTCTTAAATTAGTACCACAGAAAGAAAAGTTTACTATAGTATTGTTGTTCCGCTTTAATGCAGCGAAACACACGCATATGTGTAAATCAGTGGTAAGGCAAGCTTTCCTTGTTGTGTACTGGAATTTCTTCACTTTCCATTTTCATCTACGCAATTGAGCACTCCTATCCTAGTATAGGCTGTGATTTCATTTCGTTCTCTTCCCTTTCTTATGCAGACTCTGCTTCTTTTGTCACTGAGTTCTTATCTACCCTGCATCCAACTTAAATTTCCCGTTGGCCATTTCACGTCTTGCCTCTTCCTTGTCCCTTATGGAGGTGTACACAGTGGTAACTTAACTTTCTGACGGATTGTCAAGAATTGATCACATACCCCATTGAACATGTCCAGTTGCGCACGTTCTGAGGCCCAAGTCGGATATTAAACCACATACCCACTAACACCTGCCACACGCTTATGTACAATGCGTGTGGCAGGTGTTATGCGTGTGGCAGGTGTGCGTGTGGCCCTAATTGCTGTATAGCTAGTAAGATAGCAGACAACATTCCGCACCCGCAAATTGGGGTAAGATGGATAAAAATGCTTCGATTTAAACACTAGTGAAAAAGGTTCTAGACTACATTGTCAATGCCGCGTAAGGATCCGCGAGCGTTTCCTACAGTTTAATTGAGGAAAATATTGGCAGAACATCCAACGTTTGAAAATTATTGCCGAAGTTAATGCAATGAGCCATATTTCATATGCCGGATGTGTAATCGGGGATGGCATGTTTTTATGTCATCGTCAATGTTATGAAGCTTATCGCGATGATTGTAATGATTGAAGCGACGAGAACCAGTGGTGGCATGTGCAAGTGCAGAGAGGTGAATAGAGAGCTTGACGAGGCACATCGAGGGGCAGGACTTCTGTCTCTTGTTTCCCTTTGGACACTGGGTGTTTAAAGATTATGTGGGTCTTTAAGTGCCAAAACGAAGATCTGATTAAGAGGCACGTCGTAGTGGCCGACTCCAGACTAATCACACGGGCGTTTGTGCATTTCGCCTACATCCAAATGCGGGATTTGATCCTCCTCGTGGGTCTACAGCGCGTGTCTGCAGTGTCTACAGTGTTAGTGTCTACAGCGCGACGCTGTAGACGCTGCGTCATGCAGTGCCTATAGAGCCGTCGCCGCAATGTCCGCTCGAAGTCCTTTCCGCCTACGAAAACGCGCCTCCGTTTGAAAAGAATGCCTGAAAAGTTTGGCACATACACATTGTGGGCGATTTACCAGAGAAGGGCTCATGCCCAGTACCACATATGCAGTGGCATATGACCAGTGGTCGAAGAGTTGAATGTTGATTCGCCCACGGGGACGGCCTCGCAAACCCAATAGTCGAAGTTGGCGTGAAGGAGGTTAAATACGAACATCGTACTGAAAAGTGGATAAGTTCCCAAAGAACGACATCTCTATAAAAAAGAATGCCATTTTGCGTTCTGGCGTTGGAGATCGTCGCCTAAACTATGTAGCGAAGGACATATTGCCTTTCCCACATATAGACGACGCACTGAATCATTTCTGCAAAGCAAAGTATTTTTTTGCTAAGTAATCGGAAGACTGACTAAAGGCAAATTGACGTCGACGAGGCGGCCTCCTCGAGTTAAAGATTATGCAATTGTAACTTCACTCCTCTACCACAACCTTCCAACGTGTGAAGGATAGTGTGTAAGAATGTTTAAAGTGGCACGTCTATCTCGTCAGTGGTAGGTTCCATGGAATGCCAACTCGAAGGGAGCGCTAAAATTTTTTTTTCGTCTTGCGAGAACTTTTTCGTCGCAGAATTTACGCACAATGCTGAAAATGCACAATTACTTCGGCATCCAAATATTCACGCCAGAAGACAATAAATACCAGCTACAAATCCAAAGCAGAGATATAAAGAGACAATAATTGGTTATGCAGTTCACAAAGTACAGCTATGTGCACTCTTGGTTAGGCTGCTGGAAAGATATTTCTTTGCCGGCGCTGTGCATACTTATGCTCTGTCACAAATCCGCATATGTGACTTGGCTCGTTGAAAGTTATTAAGTGACGTCACGTTTAAAAAAATATTCGGACAGAACGTACATCTACTGCCTTTCCTTCGTTCTGGAATTTCGCCATTCTGAAAGGTGCGCGTGTCCGTTAGCCGCACATGTGTCGTTGCACTGTATTTCCAGTCGTAACGTTTACACGTATTTCACTAAGAAAAAGCATGAAGAAATCGCGAACAAAATAGCGCTAGACTGAAGCGAGCATACATACCAAACGCAAGGCCTTTAATCACGTTAATTTATAAAAAAGAAAACTTTAAAAATACATACAAGGCCTTTACGTGCCAAACCTACGATCTAATTATATATCGCACCGTAGGTGGACATTCCGGATTAATTTTGACCACCTGAGGTTGTTTACATGCGCCGGAATCTAAGTACACGAGTGTTTGTTGCATTTCGCTCCTATCTTACTCGTGACCTCGAGCTCAGCAGTCAGCGAGCTACCGCGGCGTGTAAGACGAAAACGTGTGCCTACGCTGAGCAGTTGCGCAAATTAAGTGTGGGTGCTAGCTTGAGACAGATGGATAGGTAAGTCCAATGATATATTTAAAAAAAATTATGGGGTTTTACGTTCCAAAACCACTTTCTGATTATGAGAAACGCCGTGGTGGAGGCCTCCGGAAATTTCGACCACCTGGTGTTCTTTAACGTGAACCCAAAGCTAAGTACAGGGGTGTTTTCGCATTTCGCCCCCACCGAAATTTCGCCCCCACCTTGACCGGGATTCGGTCCAGTGACCTCGTGCTCCGCAGCCCAACACCATAGCCACTCAGCAACCACGGCGGGTCATGATATATTTTTGTCGCCGAAGATCGTGTGCAGCAACATGGGTTTCTACCCGGCCGCCTTTCCGCAGGCGGTCACAATCAACGTTTTTCTCACGATACCCGGTCAACCTCCACTCCAGCGTGCTGTGTGCAAATTTTTCGCTGTTACCTAAATCTGAACATTGAGCTGCATAACAAGTGCACTGTTAGGTCTTCAATGAAATAGTGAAACACTGTAGTAACGCAAGTTGAATAATCCCTAACGTATTACGCTTTTCACCGTCGTGTACTGCGAAGTTGTGAGAAAATCGTTCATTTTATCGGTCTTTAAAAATACATACATACATACACACTCGAAAGCTACAGCTAAAATGGGTGCTATAAGGATTCATGCGCGTTTTTTTGGGGGGTGGGGGAGCGGGGGAGGCGGCGGCAGCATATCATGTATATAGACGTGGTCACTTTGCCCAAATATTTGCAACAGCACAGCGATATTGGAAGTGCATCACATATTGCAGCATGCATTATAAGAAATTTTAATACTATAAAGTTCATTTGCGACGTATTTGCGATTGGTTTTGACTGAACTACTTGCCTATTTAGTTGGAATCCTTTTAAGAATAAATAGAAGCACTAAGTTTACAAACTCGTATCTGTGAACCAAACCCGATATTGCAGTTGCCAGGACTGCACTCGGTAGGTCGGCAGCTCAGTACATCCGGATGCAACCGACACATGGCTGCGGAAGGGTCGGTACTCTGCAAGTATCTACCTGGCTTGGAGCAGTGAAAGTGGACAAATTTGTTATAGAAATAAGATTGCAGTGCACGTGAACTTACTACAATGTTTGCAAGGGTTTCGCAAGAATCACCTTCGATAATTAGCGATATCTTTCAGAGCCATATACAGTCGATCTATTTTGTGCGCTTTAGATGTTTCACGAGGTGCAGTTTACAAAACTGTGATATCGTTTTTTATTGCTATGCTGCAGATTGTAAACCCGATACTTGGCAACTTTCGAGGATTTTTCTAAAGACTGTGACGACATGATATGAGCATCTGCTTCCAGCACTTATTTAATTTTACTTTCTATTTTAAATGCAACAAATGCGATCTAAATTGCAGCAGCCATTGCCGAGAAAACTGATTTCTTCCTTCTCGTGTGGGTGTATGGGAGCTTCCATAATAACGTCGCACGCATTGTGCATTTCAGTGTGAGTGCGGTATTCTAGCACGGCTCTGGAGAGAGAACTTTATTCGTCAGAGTAGGGAGCTAGTTCATGGTTTTCTCAGGAATGCCAGATTGCCGCCAGGCGATGCTTGATGGCGACCTCTTCGACTCGCTCCACGGCTCGGAGTTGCACGTCCGGGCAGCAGCTAAGCAGCACTTCTCCCCACGATGAAGGTGAGAATGAGGCCTGGAGAGCGGGAGGAGGGGGTCCTCCTCGCATTTCCAGAGGATGTGACTCAGTATAGCTAACTCGCCGTTTAGGTGAATAGTACGGACTTACTGCGTCCGAGTAAACGTACGAGTATATGCAAAGGCTCGGTTATCAGTGTGTCGTAAGCTGCATCAACAGATCTCCTGGCCTTTGTTTAGATCACTGTTTGGTGCAAGCCTAGTGTGTCCTTTAAGACTGTAGTATTAGGTCATGTAGTGATATGAGTGCAGGACTTCGTTTGAAGTCTCCGGGTACGGGAGGACCACTGCTCGGCTGACGATTCCTCGAGTCTGTTGGTGGTACGCATCGTTAACTGAATTCCCCGCGTGAGCTGCGACCCTTATCAACTCTATTGGACGTGCTTCTTGACTGTTGTGTAACGACTATAGGATCTTTAGCGTGGTTTGCGCTACTTTTCCTCGTGAAAAGGTCTTTATGGCGGTTATGGAGTTGCTCATAACTAACTATACAGGCGTCTGTTGAGGCTAAGGCCAACACAGTGGCGGCTTCTTCTGCTTTAGGGGGGGGGGGGGTGGAAGAGTTTAGAGAGTTCGAACCTGTCTGTGCCTTGAGTCCTGGGTCGGTAACAGTGCAAACGGCGTTGGTCTTAGGTCTATTAGAGCACTGGACTGCGTCGACGTACCCTAGGGCGGAGTTGGTCCCGTACATCTTGTGCAGGGCCTGAGCCGTCGCTGTTCTGCCATCGTGGTGGAGGGCGAGTGTGTTTTTCGGCAGCGGTTTGAGGACGAACCCTGATGTGTAGTGGGATGGTGGCCGGCTCGCTGCCCGTCGGGGACTCTGTAAGACCCATTCGAGCGAGGATCGAGTGGCCCGTCTTGCTACCTTGGGAACGATGAACCTAAGATGTGCAGTGTGCTTCAATGAGTTCTTCGATGGTGTCCTCCCTCTTGCAGAAGTTTGTGGGTGAAGGTGTGTCTTGGCAAGCCGAGGGCTACTTTTTATGCGTGCCTTATAATGCAGTTGAGGCGAGTTCGTTCTGTCTTTTGTAAGTGCATGTATGGTAGTGCATAGGCGAGACGGCTGAGGACAAAGGCCTGGCTTAGTTGGAGCAAGTCCTCCTCTTTCATGCCTTGCCTACGCACGCTCTCTCTGTGTATGAGTCTCGTGGTCTTGTTCACCCTCATGTGGAGCCGGTCGATTGTGAGGCCGTTCCACGGGTTAGGCTTTAGTATCATGCCCAATACTCACACGTGCTCGAGGTGGGTGACTGGCTGGTGGTTTATGCGTATCGTGATGTGAGCCGGGAGTGACTTGTGCTTGCTTCGGTCAGGATGACGGATCAGGAGGAGCGCTCCGACTTCTGTTGGGAGCACTCTAGTCCCGATGTCATCACATGTTGCACTACAATGTCCATGGTGTGTTGGACCCTTTCTTCTGCTCCGCCGTCTGACCCTTCATACGCCCAAGGAACAATTTCGTCGGCGTATACAGTGCGCCCGAATCCCCGGACTTCAATCAGTTTCGGAGGAAGGGTGCGCATTGCTAGGTTGAATAAGAATGATGTGAGGACCTCGGCTTGCGGCGTGCCTCTGTCGCCGCTTCGAATGGGAGGCTAGCGCAGGTTCCCGACCGTGAGCTCGACCATCCTGGCTGTGAGGGATGACCTGTTCGCTAGGTTGTGCGTCGGTTAACCTCTGCAGCAAGGCCACGTGAAGCACATTGTATAAAGCCTTATGTGCGTCCAGATTCAGTAGAACTTTCGAGGTCGAACTGCTGTCTGGATGTAAGAGGTCATGGTGTAACTGAAGGGGGATATGTCCTGGGTAAACAAGTATGCACGAAAACCTGGCATCGTGAGTGGAGGAGATCGCGTTCGTCTACGAAGTTCTGTAAGCAGCAGAACTGCTCCATCAGCTTGCCTACGCAGTAGGTCAGTCAAATGGGTCGAAGATTCTCTAGGTCCAGTTTTTTGCCCAGTTCTGGAATAAACGCCACCCGCGCGTGTTTTCATTCAACATGTAAACGGCTGGAGCGCCAACACTCGTTCATGTATTCTGTTATTGCTCCCACCGACTTCAGGTCGAGGTTACCAGCGCCTTGTTCGTAACCCCGTCGGGGCCCGCACTCACGTCTTTCACAGCTTGTGCACTACAACGCAGACCTCTGCCTCCGATATGGCAGCATCCAGCTTTTCGCTGAAAGCGCTGACGTAGTGTGACTGGTGCGTGTCGCTTTGTCTCGAGGTATCGATGTACCACCTGGTGACCTGTGCAAGCAGCACCGTGTCGGTGCCTGATTATTGGTGTATTATTTGCTTCAGGTGCTTGCGCACAGTGACATGGTGTTACGGGGATCCAGCAGCTGTTGCAATATGTGCCATGTCTTCTTGCCACCCAGATGGCTGTTGAGGCTGTTGCATATCTGGCCTCACTGCAGACGCTCCAAAGTAGAGGTGTGGGCCTCTATCTACCCCGTTTGAGCTTCGCTATACGCCGTCAGAGCTTGTTGTGACATTGGCACTGCCACCTGCGCGTGAGATATTCACGCATTTCTCACATGTGCAGGAGCCGGGAATTCGTCGATGGCTGTTCTTGAGGCACCGTAATTTCGTATGTCGGGGAAGTAACACCACGGCTCCGCGAAGTGATCCATTCGCTGATATCTGATATGAAATCGGCTGGCTGTTGATGAAATTTTTCCCACTCCGTAATGTGGGCCGTGGCCATCTTCACCCGTCTGGCGGCTGTTTCAAAAGTCAGCCACAAAATATAATGATAGCTGCCGACCGTGTGGCCTATGTTCTACCGCCAGGCGGTGTTCTTGTGAAGGGAAAGGTATGTCATGGTATGTCCCTGCACACGCTCTTATCGACCTGTGTTGGTTGTTGTGGGTCGTTGAGGATAGTAAGACCTAGATAATGAGTGGTATCCCATAGCCGGGTGTCAGTTTGATCGCGCTTTGCGTAACCCCAGTCTGTGTGTTTGGCATTGAAGTCACCCAAAATCAATAACTGCGCTCCATGAACCCGCAAGGACGGTTTGCAGAAGACTAGGGGGATGTCAGTGCCCTTGTCACGTAGAGAACTGCCGATGCGGAGGACAAAGAGCGTGCTGTTTCCCCTTCTCTTCGGCAGTACTATAGGTTGTGTGCCGAACGTCTGTGCCTTCAATTTTGCGTGGTGTGCTTGTGAGGTTGCGATGTACTAGGATGGCCGTGTTGGGGTGAGGCCCGTAGGACAATCCTAGCTGATTATGTAGTGTGTAACCTAGTAGCTTTAAGTGAGGGCTCGTCTCCTGAAATCCTGTCATGTCTGATGTATATTGCGTGTTGGATGTGAAGCTGCAAAAGCCCCCGTGTAAAGCGGTAGCTCCAGCAGTTCCACTGCCATATTGTCAACGTTGTTCGTGGGGCTGTGTTACGTAGGTGTCGGTGAAGGGGGGGGGGGACGGGTGGCCTGCCTGGCTAGCTGGCATTGGTGTGTGGCTAGCTTCTTACGGATTTCCTCTAGGAGTTAGTTTTGGCGGGCGTCCGTTGTTCCTTGTAGTGAGGCGAGCTGAGTGCTTTGTTCGCCTTGTGTTTCCTCCACAGAGCTTTTGAGTGTAGTGTATGTATTTATCGTGTCCATGCGGAACGCATGTAATTAATGTAGGCTTGTGTGATGAGTTGACTGAGCGCTCGCTGCCATAGGAGCTCACTCCCATCACAGTTAGGCTGGGAGCTTCTTGGTCTCGAGTCCTGAGTTTGCCGGGGCGCCGTTTACAGCGATATAGGTGGGTGACTTCCAAGAGTCGTCCGACCATTCTTCCTCGGAGATAGGGTGTCCTCCTTATCGAATTTCTGGAGAGCTTCTAACGGGGCATGCGCCCTCGATACTATGGACAATAACAAGGTGGTGCCGACGCCATCAGATGGGCATGCGGCACGAATACGCCTCCATTGTCCATATAATTGCTATTGCAATAACCTGGATCATTGAAATCAGTGTGTTTTCAGTTATCGTCTGAATTCTTTCTATTGAGAAAGCCGGCCTTATTCATCCACGCCTAGATATAGAATGTACAGAAACACCACCTTAGTATTACTCTCCGTCGCGATATCACAAATTAGCAAACGTAGCAGGCTAGAATTATTTGACTCTCTAGACAGGCTCGATTTTCTTCTCTCTGCCTCCATGCCAATAACGCTCCTCGTGTCCTCAAAATCAGAATCATATTTTATTCTCTCAGGATACTTGATGGAAACCAGGATAAACAACAGTAAGTAGCTAGGTTGGGTCTAGGGCCCCTGGTTCCACGGAAAATTACACTTCTCCAAAAATACGAGTACTATTGCCTACATTAATAATTTTGTTCTAAACGCAGCAGTGAAGCTTCTCCAAAAATGGCCTACAACCTTCGTTGCCACATTATATTTACCGTGGTGACTGCTCTCCTCACGGAAAACCCTGATGTCTCGCCATCGCGTTGATGAAAATAACGGACGCCGAAGACTTGACGTGGAAGGACTCTCACCTGAACGTAGGTCATTGCACATTACTTTTATGTGCACTTTTGAAAAGTTCCGGTCGAAAAACAAGGGTAACAACCGATGCGCGGCTGCCAAACCGGGGTCCTGCGACTGCTGCCGAGAGGAGGAGCCGCGGCGCCGGCGATGCTCGACGGTCAGCAGTCATGTCGCTTCTAGGAAGACCTCGGAGCCTAAGAGCTGCAAGGAGCGTCTTTGTCTTGACCACGTTCCACACTGATAAGGCTTCCGGTCCGTGCCCGTGGCGCTGGTCAACGAGTCCGCTGCCCTGAGCCGCCCACCGAAATGCGAAGCCCGCCGAGACCGTAGCAGGGCTGACGCACCCGCCATGCCTGGCGCGCTCTTTTGTAAGGCTCGATTCCTTTTATGTGATCAGCCTTGTTGTTCGAGGCGGACGTAGCGCATCTATTCCAGGTGTGCGTTGCGCGTTCGACCGGATCGATGTCGTGACCTGTCAGCTTTATTGTATGTGTGGTGGGCACACGCGAAAACAGGTGTGACAAGTGAGATTGCTTCTGGCAAAACAAGACCTATTTGTGTGGGACGTATTGAATGACAGTTGTAAGAGCAAATTTGGCACTGATAAGTTTTATTTTTGCTTCCCTGCTCTTGGTGCCGCGGGACTGACGTTTATTTGATCTATGCAGAGAAAAGACTTAACGCGCTAAATTTCCTTGCGTCGCTAACTTGACTATTATTCAAAGCAAGCTTTACAATCTGAAAACGTTACAACGAACAGTTTTGTGAGAAAATGTTCGTGAGGCAATGCACAATCCCCTGCGTGCTTAGGTTAGGTTCTTACTCATTTACAGTCTCCGGCTATTCTTGCTTTATATAAAAATCTAACAAATAAAGGGGCTCCTGAAGTTGGCCTTGCTGCGTGCCAGGTAAAAGAAATGCAGAGAGAGCGGTGCCCTTTGCCCTTGCAGTTTTACAGCGTAAGCTGTTATCGCCTCAGTCTAATACAATAGCTGTTTCGATTGGCGATGGTGTCCGCCGCCAACGCCGCTGTCCGTGTCTGCCGCAGCCTATCGCCGAAAATTAGAAAGAGAAAATACCCAGCTCCTACCGGGATTGAACCCGGGTCCGTTGCGCGGGCGTCAACTACTGTACCACTGTGCCATGCCAGCTTTCTTTTTATTTATTACATGGGAGCGGAAAGTTCAGCAAAATGAGAAAAACGAAGCGCTACAAAAATTTAAGGTGACTGAAAACACATTGAAAAGTAAGGCAGGCACATACAAGTATCCAGTCAGGCGCTGTTGCTTGCGCAGCGTACACACTACGAACGCAGGCAACAGATTCGTTAAAAACGACCGAGCGCTTCACGGTGGTTCGGTGTGCCTGTCGCACATTCTACTGCGCCAAAGACTAAACAGGCCAAGTAACATGATCATGTCATATGGTGGGTTACAGTGATTTTTAAAAGGTAGGAAACGAATTTTATATGGTGTGACATCTAAATCCTTTTAACGTGTTCTTTGGAGAATGTGTCAGAAGAACAAGGTATCCCTACAATCTGCAAAACAGTGATCAATCCTTTCAGCACGTGTACACAAGCGACGCTTTGCGACCACGGCACGAAACAGGCCCCTTTTTTTAACCTGGTTTTAACAGGAAGGGCTGCCGAACGTAAATTAAAGGAAAAGGTTTTGATCAGTGGAAGAATGATCATTCGACAGACACGTTTACGTACATCTAGGTAATTACCTTGCAAATAAGGCGTACAATAATGAGGAACAGGAAACAACGTGTTTTTGAGTGCAGCAGAAATTACTTTGGAGGTGGCAGTGAAAATGTAATCAATACTAAAGGGAGCTTTAAGAAGGTGAAAGCCTTCGACAACCTCCTTCAAGAATCCCCAAGGGGCTCATGGTGCATCCTTACAGAGGATGACAAAACTGTTCCTGGAAGATTTTATGCTCTGCGTTTTATGAGCTTTTTCCGCAAGATTAATCGAAGTTGCAGCATCTCTCCAAGAAATGGATTGTTTACACCATGAAATAAATAATCAGTGCCCTTCCACTCTGTGGAAAAGGATGACTAGCAAAGCTGTGGACGTGTGCCCCTTAATGGCGACCTGCACCTCCACCGCGGGTCGGCCTGGCATTGAAATATCTTCGGGATCGGCCCACGTATGGGGTGTGCTTAGCACCTGCTTCACCTCCGCCGCGGGTCGGCTCGGCATCGCAATATCTTTGGACCGGCCCACGTATGTGAAGTGCTTAACAGCTGCATTACCTCCGCAGCGGGTCGAACCGGCATCGCACTATCTTAGGGATCGGCACACGTTTGGGGAGTTTTGTGTCTACACACCTACACGATTGTGGAGGAACTAACCCTTAATAGCTACGCTGTAAAAATCGGAAGACAGGTTGCCTAACAGAAAGGTGAACTATGCCATGACCCCCACTTTCAAGAGGAAAAAAAAAGTACAACGTAAGGTTACCAACTGGCAGGGGCGGCAGTTATCCATATTTAGCCGAGCTGAAGCTTGCAGAGCGTTCCTAGCAGCTCGACATATGTATGTCCTGCAGGTATTATGCTGCTCGCGGGTTAGGTTCCAAGCTTTCTATCGCATGTTTGCTACCTATGTACGGAGCTCACGTGTTCAGGCCATGCGACGTGTCAACTGAGCCAGACCAGTGCTTGCTAGCGCGTAGCGGGAAAATGCCCTATACACTGGCTCTAGTGCGCGAGGAGACAAGCAATATGAGATGCTTGCCACGTAGCGTTGATATGTGCACACATTACATTGCGTTTGCATAATGCAGTATTACAATCGCATATAGTATAGTCATACAGTATTGCACCTCATATACCAGTTGCTCAGGTAGCGGTTAGGTAAATAGAGAAGTCTCGAGGGAAAAAAGAAGGTTAAGCAGATGTTTGAACGGAATGGCTGATTAAATCAAGAAGCACCAGCGCTGCGGACACACTTCACGACGGCTTTGCTTTTTATGAGTGTTTTCCGTAGGATTATCGAATCAAATACCCGAAAATGGACCGCCGACGGATAGAGAAAATCGACCCAAAGCCAGAGACGTCTATACCCGGGGTGAGCGTCATGTTTTGCAGATTTTTTTCGAAGTAAGAAGTACAGCTAAGCTTAACGCCGAGTAGGCCTAGCGGAACACTGCTGGCCGATGGCTGGGCGGAAAGCGGTGTCGCGCTGTAAACGAGAGGATCGGAAGTACTTCTGAAATGGAGGTAGGCGAAGCAGAAGTGTGGAAACCCCGAATACTAATTCCAGAGAAGAAAGAATGATCCCCGAGACGATCCGAGGGTTATGACACGGATTGATGGACCGAAGTTATGAACAAAAGCAAGGGCCGCGTGAACGCTACCGAAAAGGCAGATAAACAAGGCACTAGCTCTAGATGCCCGACGCGAAGAGGCGGGAAAAGCATAGTAAAAAAAAAATTTACGAGCCAGCATGATGGCCAGGCTACCTAGAGACGATTCTAATATAATCGTCAGACCGAGAGACAGGCTGAATATCAGAAGCACTTCAGAACATCAGGACATCAGAAAGCACAGAGGAGGCCATACGCAATGAAGCAGCAGTGAGCGGCAACGAAATCGTCATGAGCTGCCCAACCTCAGGCAAACCATCCTGGTGATAAGCACATCGGTGAAGAAGACGGCGACAAAAATTGCCAAAATTCAAGGAATTAACAGTCAACGGGAGGAAGCGCACAACCAACGCGTACGTCTGGGAAACAGAAACGATTGCCACGGGTATAATTCGCAACATTTTTCGCAAAAACACACAAGACCAGCTCGTGCACGCACTGGTAAACGTGAGGAGCTCTTCCCTGACGAACGCCAAGAGGCTGGGTAGTAGATAACCGTGATACAACTACACGAGGGCAACATGGTCCCCACGTGGGCGCACTTCAACAGCATCATGATGCGAGTATCCCTCTATCGGAAACAGACTTTTTCGAAGAGGGCGGCAGGCTCGGGCGCAGGCAGGATGTGTGGCGCAGACCGGACAAGCCGTTCCCGGAGTGCGGTGCCAAAACCCCGCCAAAGACAACGACTGCAAACCCAAATGCAAGCTCTGCGGCAAAGCTTAACCCATGGCGGGCGGGACTTCCGGGGATAAATACAAGGTACCGCAGATGGTCAAACAGAAGTTGGCCAGCGATAAATAACGAGGAAGAACTCCGGCGGGTAGCCAGCTTACAACACCCCGACGTCTGGGAAAGCAGACACACACAACCATCCCCCGCAACCAGAATCAAGTCGAGATCCAGGTCGAAATCCAGGTGCACGCCGTGAGAGCGGGGACGACCGACCTCCAGGTCCAGGTCCAGGAGCAGAGACAGTACCGGGCGTGGGTCGAGAACCGCCTTGCGGAGGAGGATGCCCGAAACGAAGGCAAAGAATCAAAACAGACGACACCTGCAAAAGTGAGCTCGTCAGACGTAGCGGCATCTCGCCAATCGGGAAGGTCTGGTGATACCAACAATGATAGGGGAAGGACGAACACGTAAAAGAACGCGTGAAGGAATACAGAGCAGAAAACCAGCTACTCATGCAGGAGCTAGAAAAAGAGAAAAAAAACGGGACAGTGAATCAGCCAAAAATAGACCAACTGCAGAAAACATCTAATGAAATACTAACCTAAATTCACACACAATCTCGCCCCCGTTAGCCGCCTTCGTAAATGCATGGAGGAGGAGGTAGGGTTGTTAGTAGAGGTAGCACACCCACCTGGCACCAAGCCAAAGATCACATCTACCTAGACCAATGAACATGTTGGTTCAGTACAGGAGGTAAAGAGACCCCTACCTAGGACAAAAAAGACAGACATCCTCAAGGAAAGGCAGCACAAGCTCTCGGACAAAATGGAGAAAATCTTTGAGATGCTTGACAGTGACAGACAGCGACAGATAAGTGACCCTGAGACTGGGAGAAATGCGCAGGGCCTAACCTACGATCGGTGACTCGCAGAGCTGGAAAACAATTTATCGTAAAGATGGCGGGCACCAAAATGGGAAGACTTGTAAACTGGCACTGTAACTGCCACAGCTTCTCAAACAAAAATGCAACGATGGCACAACACATTATTACGACCTTCAAAACGAAAAAAACCTGGCGTAATAATTATCTAGTAAACATTCGACCCCACCAAAATTGATGGGTACGTTACCCACAAACAATGAACAAAAGGCACGGGGAGGGACATAGTCATGTCCACATTAGTGAAGAAGGGACTGGTCGTGAACCAGGATATTATGAGAAAAATGATGGATTTCAGCCACATCCTCGTAGAACTCGTGCCACGCAGCAAGAGGGAGAGCAGCACTTACGTACGAAACGTCTAGAGCAGCCCATTCAAAAAGGACCTAACAGATAATTTAGAATATTTGATTAACGAACAGATGACCATCGCTGGCGACAACAGGCTCGTCATTGACGGTGACTTCAACGCTCCACACAGGCAATGGGGATAGGGGCACTCATCAAAGAAGGAAAGAGACCTGGCTGACCTCAAAGAAACGGCCGGCCTAACCCTTCTCAACGAGCCGGCCTCGCACACGAGAGTCGGTGCGGGCCTCCACATGCACACAATGCCAGACCCAACGCTCTGTTGGAGCGCCGGAAGAATAACGTAGGAGAGCAGCTTCGAGGACCTGGGGAGTGACCACAGGATCTTCAGTATCGCCATAGGAGAGGCACGCGTCACGAAGGGAATAAAAAGTAAGGTAAGCGTAGTAGACTGGGACAAATTCCGGAAAATGAAGAGACAAAAAGGAACAGGGACCCATAAGAAACATAGAAGAATGGAGCGGGGAGCTCTTAAGAGGCACCGAGATGCAGCGGGACGACTAGAGGGCTCGACGAGAAGACGAAGAAGGTGACGACGACAGTGACGGTCAACCCCCGCGGATGGGCAGCGGGCTCGCGCACCTCGCATAAGCCAAAACATTCATCCAGAAACCTCTACAAGGGCAAAAACACAACAGAAATCTAAGGCGCAAAATCGCGGAACTAAACAAGAACATCGAAACACACAGCGGCCTGGTATGCAATCAGGATTCGGACGTTGTATGTGACGCCATGAATGGCAACATTAACACGGGCAAGACGCAGAAGATTCTCGACCCATCGGGCACAAAGCGGGAGGCGAAAGCGGAAATGACCATGATCAGGCGCAACTACATAGGAAACAACCGTAAGATGGGTGATGCCATCGTGAAGTTTTACCTTGAGAGATCTCCAGCCCTAGAACACCGGAACTATACTCGGGCTTTCCCAACAAGGACGTCGATAGAGAGTTCTCCCAGCAAGAAATCAAGGCAGCCCTGCAGACCATCAAGACTAAGGCGGCTCTGGGCCCCGACAATGTGACTAACAAGATACTCGAGAACCTGGACGACCAGGCAATGAGCCGCTAGACAGAATACATGAACGAGTGCTGGAGGAACGGGAGATACACTACGAATGGAAGATCATCCCCAAGCGGGGCAATTTCCTAGAAATCCGGAACATGCAGCCCGTCTCCCTCTCTTCCTGCGTTGGTAAAGCGATCGAGGACGCCTGCCTGAGCAGAGTTAACGGCTACCTAAAATCCAACGACATATACCCTAGCAGCATGATTGGCTTCAGATGAGGGCTCTCTACGCAAGACGCCATGACAAAACTCAAGGCGAAAGTCATAGATACCCCAACTCGCGGCTTGAAGGCAATACTCAGACTCAATCTAAAGAAAGCCGTCAACTGGGTCGAAGACGCGCCATCCTCGACAGAAGCGTGCAACTCGGCCTAGGTGAAGGAACGCATAATTATATCAGACCGCAAGGGTCCATGGTGTCACCGAATTATTGGAAAAACTGGAGCGAATAGAAATCATCATTCACATAGTTTGTGCAGACGACATCATGATTTGGACCGCGAAGGGTGCAAGTGAAGGCGACATGCAGAACAGACTTCAAGGGCCGGTGGAGGCAATCGAGAATAATCTGTAGGGCACAGGACTAGAAAGCTCACCGGATAATTTGGAACTTCTACTCTACCGCCCCATGAGACTAGGCAAACTTTCGAGAGACGTAGCGGAGCTACACAAAAGGACAATCAAAATAACCACGAGAAAATGCACGAGATACCCATGGTTCAAAAGATCAGAGTCGTGGATCTCTAGATCGAAGCCAGGGGAACAAACGCTGAAATCATAACGTGCCTTGAAATGTAAGTCACGACGACCACTAGGCTAATACAGAGGGTCTCTAACAGTAGAATGGGCAATAAACAACGAAGCGTCGCACGGCTCATCCAGGCCTTCGCGATCAGCCACGTCGAATAGGTGGCGGCATTCGTCTACCGGAACAAGCCTGAGAAAGACAAGATGGATACGTTTATTAGGAAAGCGTACAGAACAGCACTAGGTCTCCCGCGATGCGCAAGAAGCGAAAGGTTACTACAACTTGGGGTGCATAACACGCTGGATGAAATCGCGGAAACACAGAAGATAACGCAACTCGAAATAGCGCAACTCGAAAGACTCTGCGGAACCAAAGCAGGGTGAAAAATCATGGAACAGATCAGCATAAACTACCCCAGAATGAAGGGCCCGAAGATGCAGATTCACCCGGACCTCCGAGCCGAAGAAACACAGAAACCACCCCGAAGAATGGGCACCCTGGCACAATGTCGAGAGAAGAAAATGCCGTACGCAAACGATCCTCAAAAACCACGGCGCACGGGAGGGCGTGCTCTTCATATACGCGGCCTGATAACCCTGAAGCTGGGACAACAATGGCGGTGACGAGGCCACCTTCATCATCGCAATTGCGGTCACAGACACGAAAAAGCGTGACTGCGGGCTCCGTAAGGACTTGATCGTAAGAGGCAGCGGAAGAAAAGGCAATCGCACTGGTTGTACTCAACGGTCGAAAACAAATCAGTACAATAATCAGCGTATCCAATATGGCCATTAGGAACTTCAGAAAGGGCTAGGCCTCTCCCGAGGCAGTGAAACCTCAGAACCGCAGAGCAGAAGACTTCAAGAACGGAAACATTACGCCCAAATACCTGAAATGGATCACGGCACATATGGGGAACCAGAAAAGACACGAGCACCCCTTCCAACCTCAACGAGAAGGCCCACCGAGCCGCGCGAGTACAAACCACTGCGGCTCGGACAGGGATGGCCCAACACCCCGCGCCCCCTCCGGAAGGGAGGAGGACTGCGGTGGAGGCGATGGAGAACACGGAGGAGGCGACGACGATGTCGTAGCGATGCAAGACACCAGGGACAGACTGGTCACGTACTACGACATACTGACACACTATACGAAGCAGAGAAGTATGCCCAAAACTACCCAAACAACTCGACAGCTCTCAGCAAACAGATGGGAGAAGGTTGCAAACCGAGACCTTCCGAAACGCAGACACTTTAACACAGTAATTTCCAGAGAATACCTAGAAGCGATCTGCAAGCTCTGCCAGCATGATCACTCGGACACAGCACACATCGTACACAAATGCACAGAGATCAGAGCAATATACATAGAGGACAACCTAGAACCGGACCTTCTCGAAGTGTGATGTCTAAGCGCTCTGAATATTTCAAATTTACACGACCAACTATGGCCAATCCAGCGGGACAGCGCAGAGGTGGAAAGGCTATGCCTCACGGCACGTAATGCTCGGGTGGCCTGAGCCCGGGCTGGCAACCTCGCAGGTGCTTTTCCCCATAAATGTTTCCGTCCGTCCGTCCGTCCGTCCGTCAAGCAGGCTATTTAACTGTTTGCCAATGCGCCATTTCAGAACGGATGATAGTAAATAATCATAAGCATTATATCATCATCACTTGCATCTCATCGTGCCAATTGCTGCGCGAAGTAAGATGCGCGCCGCGTAGCGTCCATACGTGCTCACTTCGCATCGCACTTGAATATTCTTACAGCAGGTGGAAGGCCATGTAGCCTTTTATAGGCAGCGGTACGAGGTAGATAGAGAGGGATTGAGGAAGAAGATCAGGGAGATGCGTACAAAACTCCTGGTATGAAAAACATGTATAGCATATCTGAATAAATCAAGCAGGCCAGCTGACTGTTTGTAACCGCCATGTTTCAAAATGGATTCCAATGAATCATCACCATCATCATTAGCCTTATGTCGTTCCACTTGTCGTAACTAAGCCCCCTGAATAAAACCAAAGGTAGTGATATTCTTCCTCGCCGGCCACTCCTTCTCCGATTCTCCTCGCCACTCGCGCTTTCCTTTGTCGCTCGCCCTCGCAGCTTTAAAGCGATAGCGTTAAAGGGACACTAAATGAAAGTAATTATTCAAGCTAAAGTGACAGATGCGTGCTGGAAAATCTGCCAGGCATCATTATTATCTCGAACTGTGTCTTAGTAATCGAGTAATTGAGGTAAATGCAGAAGACACGATTAGACACTCGCCCGGCACTTTCAAGTACTTGCCTGATCACGAAGGCACTCCTTATTTAAACTTTGTCACTAGACTCAACCATACGTTATAAAAAACATCGTTTGAATGCATTATATCACGAAATGAAATGCTGCTTGTCCTGGTCTCTTTGATTTTTAGAAAAAATAACTGATTGACGTTACGCTTGACAACGGGGTGAGCATTCGAAAGGTTTAGCTTTTGCCCCATCCGCGCTTTCGTGTTTCAATAGTTTCGTTATCGCGTAGTACTGCACTGGTTTTGCAGGCTAGCGAAACTCGCGCAAACTGTAAGTCTCTAAGAATAGTACTTCCATGTGATGTCGCGGGATTCTCAAGCGGTGCATGCGCCACTTGACCGAAAGCGGCTGCGCGGTGGATCTCAACTATTCTAGTGACTTTGTCATGAAGCTGGCATCTCTGTATGGAGTACTGGTCCTACGCCTTTACTTGTAAAGCGGGCTCTCAATCGCAAACACCACAGTGGAACACGTACTTCATTTGTAGACAAAGCGCATGCAAGGACGAAAGTTGCGCATAAAAATGGTTTCCACCAATGAGCACCTTACGAATACTGGCCTTGTGCGCTGCAACGTTACTGTCAAACGCTTTGGGTCATCTTCTTGGAAATGTGCCATTTATTGCTGTCGCCGTATGTGTAAGGCAGCTGTTGACCAATCTGACCAATCTGTCTCAAAATGATGAACCCCACTTCGAGAACATTTGAGTCATATTGCTTGGCTTCTTGGAACCTGCGCGAAGAAAAGAGAGAAACCGGAGCACGACTAGACAAACAGGAGCGCAGAATATCAACAGGTATGTGATTGGAAGGCACATGACTATATATGCAGATACAAGGTGCTGAGACGCGAAAACTTGCCTTCGCTTTGCAAAAAGAAACAACTGCTTCAAAGCGGAACAGCGCTGCGCATTTTCGGGTTGATCACTTTTTCATTGATCCGAACATATGCTACACGTCTCAGCTTATAATTTTTCAATGTTTTGCAGTGAAAGAGTATATATATATAGTCCGTCTTTCAATGATATACCTGTTGATAATTTGCACCAGAGGTTACCTTGCCACTCTACCTTGTTTGCGGTTTCCAAGCCAATATGACCTAATAAAGCATATATATATATACATATATATATATTTATATATATATATATATATATATATATATATATATATATATATATATATATGTGTGTGTGTGTGTGTGTGTGTGTGTGTGTGTGTGTGTTCCGTTTTTAATTTGCGCTAGTGGTTACCTAGCCACTCCCCCTTGTTTGCGGTTTGCAGGTCAATATGGCTTAACAAACTAGCGTTCAAATTCTTCTTACTGCATCAGTTTATTCTGCCGAGATGGCAAGCGAGAGAAAGACTACTCACAATAGCCAAAATCATTTACAGTTCTCACGAACAGCTTGTTCACAGAAAATGTGTTTGCAGTACCTATCAAAAGCACGCGCTGACAAAGCTAAGCACTCTTAGTAGTACAATAGTAACGCGTGCTACGTGTTCACAACGATATATGACAGCAGACAGCCCAAGAACTCCATAGTTTCATACACTCGTTGACGATAGTGCAATGAGGAAGACAAATCAGAACAAGAACCGAAAAAGAAATCCTGCGTTCGGCAGAGTACTTGCTGAGTGGAGATTGACCGCTTCTTTGCTTTATAGGAAACGCCGACGCTGCAGAAAGCAGCAAGGATCGTCCAAACCAAGCTTTCTCAGCCGAAAGGGAAAAGAAAAGACTGAGCACGTGTCGTCACAAGGCACCGCAGGCAAAGTCTCTTCGCAAGCACGATATGGACATAGTTTGAACCACGTTATCTGGGGAAAGTGTCCATCTGTCGCTTGATGTCGGAACCAGCAGGGTATAAAGGCGCGGCCTACTGGGCATCTGTTGCAATCCGGCGGAGTACTTGCATAGTGGAGACTGACCGCTTCTTTGCTTTATAGGTGAGACTGCCTAATTAGGTATTATTGCTAATTTCATTGTTGCATACTTCTCCGTTAGGCTGCACCAGTGTTTCCATGATGGCTGAGTTTGATTGCCTTGCGTGCATGAAATCGATTTCTGGTGTTTTGCAGAGCTTCACATGTGCCGAGTGCGACAATTGGTATCATGCAGGAAAGTGCTCGGGGGTTACGAAAACCAACTTGAAAAAGCTTTCCACTAAGGAAAGACAACAGTGGGTATGTCTGACTTGTCTAAATCGTGCATCGCGATTGCCAACTGGAAACGGTGACGGCGTAACCCAGAAGGATAGAGCAACAGTCGAGCAACAGTCGGTCGAGCTGTCACTGACACATGTACTGGCCAAACTTGATGTCGTACTGAGTCGACTAGATGTGTTAGAAAGGCGGCAAGACGTGCAGTTGGCCAAGCTCGAGGCTTCCAACCAGGAAATGCTGGCGCAGAGGGCAGCAATACAGGGTATTGCGACATCATTTGGATTGCTTTCATCTAATTATGACACAATCCTGCAAAAGTTGGAGGAGCATAGAAAGTAACTTAAGGAAACAAACAAAAAAGTGACTGAACTGGAAGCCGAGATTTTGGCCAAATCTGACAAGCTTTCGAGTATGGAGCAAGCAGTAGATGATCTTGAACGGTACTCACGAAGAAGTAATTTAGAAATCCATAGTGTCAAAGTGAGTGATAACGAGGACCTACGAAAGCTGGTGGAATCTATTGCAACCAAACTCGAACTTCCTAGGCCCTGTCACGACGACATTGAAGCCGTGCACAGAATCAAAGGCAAAGCTAACTCCGTCCCACCTATTGTGGTGGGACGGAGTTAGCTTTCATATCGCACCTACTCTGGTGCGATTTTCAAGGAGTGAAATAAAAGAGCATTGGATTGAAAAAGGAACAGACTTAAGGGTGAAAAGATATACTTGAACGATAACCTAACTTTCCGAGTGAAGAAACTGCTATGGATGATAAAAATATCTAGTGAATGATAAGCAATATCGCTTCGTCTGGATGCGCAATGGCAGAATACTTGTAAAAAAAAACGCGAAGGAACGTCATTTTTGCGCCTTGACAATGAACAAGGCTTAAATAAAATAATCTGAAATGATTTACCAACTACACTCAACTGAACAATGGCTATCAATGAAAGACGAGTGGGCGTCAGATCTTTCTAGTGGCTTATTGCTTGAGCTAATCCATGTGATTGTGAGAAGCCTGCGCAAACACTGGGACATGTTTAAGATTCACCTAGCTGAAGCACTGTCATCATTACATGTTTTAATTTTAACAGAAATCAATATTTCAAAAGACGAATGCGCTCATTTTGCACTGCATGGTTTTCAGTCTTTCTTTTTGTGCAGGGATAACAAAAGACGTGGTGGCGTAGCGGTCTATGTAAAATGTGATTGGCACTGTGAACGAGTGTCCTTTGATTTTGAAGATGCTGAAGTAGTTACTGTACTAATGACTAACGCAGATCTGGAATTTACAGTATGTGCTGTTTATAGGCCACTGAGCACTAACCTAAATATATTTTTAGAAGATTTGGCAAGCTTCCTCAAAAAGTACGCCGACAGAAGCAGCATTATTTTGGCCGGTGATTTTAATATAGACATTTTTACAACAAATAAATCTGCAACATCTGATTACTTAACACTTTTGGCAAGCTACGGACTCGAAAACAAATTTCAGAGTTATACACGAGAGGAAATTCTCGGTCATCATTTAACAAGGTCGTGTATAGACCATATCAGCACAAAAATGTGCAAATATAGTTCATTTGGCTGTGTTATTAAGGAAAAAGTAGCAGACCACTACTTTATCGCTATAGCAGTTTCAGGACATGCTGTTGCTTTAACTGAAACAAAGACTGTAGAGAAATATGTTTTGAATTCTAATGAAGTAGATAAACGTGTGATAACATTCAACTGGGATTCTTTAACGCGGCACAGCCACCTAAAGGCTTACGAACTGTTTGTAGAGGCCTTTCGAATGATTTACCTTTGTTTCGAAAAGAAAATAAAGCGTAAAAGAAGAAACACAAAGAGCCCGTGTATTGATAACGAATTAATGGAGCTTTGCAGCGTTAAAAGCGAACTCCTTAGAAAATGCCAAGATAAATACGGGGACGCTCTTGCAAGAGAAGAATTTAGGCAGATGAGGAACAAGGTAAACGCTAAAATAAAACTAGCTAAGAAGCTCTACAAGTCAGGCAAGTTTGCAGCTTGCAGTCGTAATACTGGTAAAACGTGGAACTTGGTTAACACTCTAATAGGGAGGCCTGCAAAAAAGAGTATTGATAATACTCTTGCGGACGCCTCTGGCGAGTCACCTGCTGTTCAGATAGCGAATGATTTTAACAAACACTTTATCGAATCAGTAAACAACATCACAAATGGGTGCATACCGGCAAATATCCGAAACAATGTTACGTTCTCTAACATTCATTCTGTTTTTCAGCCTACTGTTGATGAAGCAGAATTGTGGGGTATAATACGATCCATGAGTTTAACGAAATCTCCAGGTGTTGATAAAATTAGGATAAGAGATATAGCTGCAAATTTCGATGTGCTCAAATCAACACTATTTTGCATCCTAAATGAAACATTAAAAAGCGGTCAGATACATGAAAACATGAAAGTTAGCATTGTGAGACTTGTTTATAAGAAAGGATCTCGAAAACTATACGAAAATTACCGACCCATTTCCATTCTGTCGTCTTTGGCAAGCATATTGGAAAAATACTTTATGTTAATATCGCCTCATTCTGTGAAAAGTTTAGCCTGATTAACCCAGCGCAGTATGGCTTTCGCTCGGGACAGAGTATTATGGGCCTGTGGAAAGATTTTAACGACTATATCTGTAATGAAATCGATAAAAACAACGTTGTTTTGACTCTTTTCTTTCATTTACAACGATCATTTGACACATTAGATTATGAACAGTTACTATAAAAACTAAGCAGATGTGGCTTCAGAGGCCCATATTACTCATTTGTTTTAATTATTTAACAGGCAGACAGCAGTGTGTCCGTGTGGCGGAGTCCGATTGTTCTTTGTTGCGTGTTAAATCAGGGGTACCGCAAGGATCCGTATTGGAACCGCATTTGTTTAACATTTACATGAACGATCTTGCTTGCTTACCACTAAAATAAAAAGTTTATTTAAACGCTGATGACACGGCGTTGGTTGTATCGAACAAACTTTCGAACGAAGCCGCTAGAGTGTTACAGTATTATGTCTGTAAACTACTTGATTGGTTCATTAACAACAAAATGTTCATTAATCAACCGAAGACTAATATGATATGTTTTCACAGCCCATATAAAGCAGTCGCGGATATTTCCCCTGTTTATCTCCACACCAGTGACTGCCTGGCATGCTCATGTCCTCCGGTAACTCTGGTAAATACCACAAAATACCTGGGGCTACACTTCGACGACACGTTGTCATGGAATGTCCACATTGAAGAGCTCGCAAGGCGCTTACGTGCTATGTGCGCTCATTTGTATGCGCTAAAATCTTTCGGTGATGTAAATGTTCGTAAAATGGTTTGCAAAGCACTTGGGCAATCGATCATGAAGTACGGAATAACAATTTATGGCTTTGCCTTTCCTAGTAGACTTAAGATTATTAACCGTATTCTAAAAAAAATTGCCTCTAGCCTCTCGTATGGCGTACTTGGTCATGGGGAAGATGTCTTGCTGAGCATGTACCAGTCAGTCATGTTGTGTATCGAGCAAGAAGTTTTTTCGACGCCATGTGTAAGAGTTATTTTTCTACTAAATTCATCTCTAAATTCATCTCAATCTCGCAGCTTACGTCAGACTGAAAAATATGTGGTACCTCGTGTGTACACAAACTACGGCAAGAGGACTGGTGTTTTCTACGTAAATTGAATAAGAATGATATAGAGGGAACATTTAAGCAAATAAAATCACATTCAAGGTCATGGGTGATATGTAATGCGCATATTCTTTGAAGTTTTCTTCGGGATTTGGAGCGTGTGAACCTGAATGTGAAGTCATCTTTGATGTCAATGTCTTTTTTCCCCTGTTGATGCCATAATATCTTTTGTGCATCTTTTGCAATATCATTTTTTTCCTATTTTTTCTTTATTTAGTTATTTGTACACATATCAGTACTACCAGCTGAGTGCCCGGCCTCGGGCACAAGCAATGTTGCTTATGCGGGCTGGATCTGTAACCATGACTTGACTGGATGTAATAAAGATTATTGCTATTATTATTATTATTATTATTATTATTATTATTATATTATTATTCAAAAAAGGAGAAAGAATGTCATGCTTGAGCTCCGTATCCCGCCAACAAAGAAAATAGTTCTATCCGTGAACTTTTGCAAGTTCAATAGCTTCAAAAGCAACCCCTAACGTAAAACAAAACAAGAGCAGAGTACTTGAATGACGTGCGTAGCCACGAAACTTAGCCATAACATGTCAAATCCCTTGCTGATGCCTCGTCGCAGCCACTCGACGGCTAACTGTCGGCGTGGCGAGTGCGCGGAGACGTGAAAAAGAAGAAAAAAAGAACGGAGAAAAGGGTGTGAAAATTACCACGTGATGGCACTCATTTCATTGGGAGACGCAGGCCTTCTCTCCTGCCTCCTCTCAGGCTCCTCTCAGCAGCTGCAGTGGAAAGATAAAATAATGTCGCTACCTTTAGTTTTATTCAGAAACTTAGTCCCATTTTTATATGCATGCCGCGTAGATTCGGTACATGCAAATTTTATATTGCAGTTGCGTTGTGTCCACTAATAGTCCCGACATGTAGCAATTGCATGCTGTATGTAGATGGACCTGGTCAATTCAAGCAGACTAGGTGACCATTTGTCACCGCCTCCTTTAAAGGGAATGGAAATGAATGATCATCGTCAACGTCATCAATAGCATCGTATCGTACCACGGGTCAAGCGATGTGACGGGGCAAAAGTGGTTTTTACGGCATCCTACAAGTTAGCGTCACTATCTAAAGAAAAGAGGGAAAGCAGTACAAGCAAGACGACATGTACAAAGAACAAGAGGAACCCGTGCGTAGATTTCAATGAAAAAGTAGTATACGAGGAACGGTCAGATGTCTGAACGATAGGCATCCGGAACATAACAATAGTGGACGCAGGACAGTGCAAGGACAGTTGGGTTTACACTGTTGGGATTGTGTTTCTAAGCCGCTGTTCAGTTACTGCAAGGCTGTAATCAAGCACAATAATCAGACGACACGTAGATAATTGAGGCAGCAAAAATTTATCGCCTTGAGAAAAACTGCGTCAATGTGGCTTCATTGGGACTAACACAAAAATAAAATTGTTATCGTAACAGGGCCGAATTTTCCGAAAGTGGAGTGATAGATGCTTGGGCCATCAGCGTGTGCCTTGGGTATGATATTTATTACTGTTCAGAGTTTATCTTGCTATTGTGAGTAAATGTGTGCAAGTCTGTCTTGTTGATTGCACATGCATATTTTGTGAAATTCTTCCCGTTACGTGACACTTATTGATATAAACCATCGACTTTCTACCATCAAAACCAGTTGAAAGTTCGCGCTTGTGTCTGTCGTGCCCCAGTCCTCGTTTGAAGCGGTGTTCAAATAACATTGGATAATAACATTTGCTGTTTTCTTATGTGTCTTACTTGCTTTATTATTTGCTAGGCCCCAACCATAAAGCTATGTTATAAAAATAAAACATGGAGCAAGTATTCTTTGCTCTCGATTGTCTTATACTGCTTTCCCTGCCTTGGTATAACAGTCACCCAAGCTCAAATTATCCGTAGAGCACAACAGGGACAGCCGAGCAGCTTGTTGCTGAGGTGTGTAGACTGGCCCAATGAAGCTGTGGGCGAAGAGCTGGTTGGTTCCTTATGCACATAATGTACGTGACGCTTCACAGCTGTTACTAAGACGAGGCGAATGCACGAATGACGTGCAAGCTAGCCACAATATTAGTGATTTTACATGGGTCACTGGTCATTTGATAGTAAAAATGAAAACTTAAAATTAGCAATAGTGGTGATCACAAAACGGCTGATTGGAGATATAAGTAAAATAAGCATCAACAATGCCAAGTTGTACATCTGACAGTACAGGCTCCACTTATATGACATGCCGCCATTTTTAACCACTGTAACTACAGCCCCCATCAGACTTAACCTGAACAATAAAGATGCATCTACAATTGTGAACTCTAAGAAACAAACATCTTGCTTTAGAAGGAAGATGCAGTAAGTCAGCACATTCAGGGCAATACAAATTTCGAGCAGTCGAAGCAAAAAGCTGCTTAATAAGCATGCTCAGGTGAATTAAAATGGTGACTGTATTTGAGGAATGTATACAGAATGTACCAGCCAACATGAAGCATGTTAAAAAAGTGGCGCCTTCTGTGCAGAAGCAAACAACACTCTCCCAAAGAAGCATCCAGCATTTGTTAGTAATGGCGACAGTGTCAATGAAATATTAGTAATATTAGTAAAAAATAGTAATTTTGGATATGGTGCCATTTATAAAGCTGTTGTTTACATGCTTGCAAGGAAGCCCCGGAACGTCTAAAAAGCTGAAGGAACTTGCTGCTTGTGCACCACAGAGACCAGTCTTTAGGACTTACTAGAGCTACGCAAAAGGTACAGCGTCAAAAACAATTGAAAGCGACACTTTTTAAATGCAGCCAACAAACGTTGTGATCGCATTGCCGCGTGAACCACCACCACTACCTAATTAGGACCACTACCAAATGTTACAGGTATCTTAAGGGTGTTGCTAACAACATACAGGTCGTCTCACCCAATCACAAGGCTTCACTTTCTCTTTAACTTGCTGTGTATTAGCTGGGACGGCCAGCATACATGCCAGCTGGAAACGAATAAAGCGATACTTAGATTTCACCTATTTGTAGGTGTATTTCAATTGGGGTCTGGTAATTGTATAAGCCATGCACCGCAACCTACATCCATGCCATAGAAGGAGCTGGCTGGCTGGACAACTGATCTAGTGGCCAGCTGCACGGCTGCAAATGCAAAGGAAAGTAAAAAAAAAGCATTGGTGCCGTTCCTACAGTCCCAAGTATAAAAATATTAGGCATTTAATAACCGGACAGCATAAGAGCGAGTCCCATAGAAATGCAGCATGCGGCTTTTCTGTTTCCAAGTTAAGCAGACGGATAAAACTTTTCATCACATAGGCAGATTCACGGGGTTTATTATCAGACAGCAACATGAAGAGGTATGAAAGATGCCATAGTAGACACGAGATTTTTGTAGTGTTCTTGTACGGGCGCCTAATGCTTGGCTACAGAGGTGGGTTTTCTGCTCCCAACAGATTGAACTGCTGAGCAGAAGCTCACAAAAACTTTTGTATACTACAGCTTAAAGAGACACTAAAGAGAAACACGAAATCAGTTTAAACTCATAAATAATTCTAGTAATTCCCCGTAGGTTTCGCAGTGAGAAGTTTATTACAAAATTTTGTGCCGGAACTGCATCTCCAATACGATACGTTAACATCACAAATTTCGAGATTTTTTCGTATTTTTGCCATAATTACAGTCCAGTAAAATTTCCTCAATCTTGCTAAGTTCGTATTCGCCTCTTCTTCCAGTACCAAGTATTGCATCTATACCAACAAAAGCTGGTTAGCAAATTTTGAAGGCCGTGAAGCTCCATGAGGCCATGGTGAGCTGGTGATAGAAGTTTAAGGTGGTGTTGCTTGCATTCTAGTTTTTGAGCCTTTTCTGAAGGTGCGAGAAGCTTTTTTTGTGTGTGGGCTGTTAATAGGTAACTTACAAGCACAGCTCACGTTATATTTCTCTTTAGTGATTATTTAAACTACAACACTTAGTGTACTGTCAAGCGTTCATGCGTTTGGGGTTCTGCCTTGAACAGCTCCAAACTCCAAAGACTTGGTGAAGCCAGCCGAAAAAACGAGATGTCTAACTTTTGCAATAGTTTGACACTGGTACGCTATTACCATAGCTTTCTCTATAGACTACTAGCAGGAAATGCTCCTAATTGCCTTTTCCAATGCACACATCGTAGAATATGACGGAGACAGTCTTTCATTGCGCTTTCAGCCACGAAATTGCAAAATTTACTAGCAGCCTTTACTGCATCTCTTATAGAAAAGCATGGACAAGACATACACAGGGTGTCACATGCAGCTAGAGGCAAACATTAAACATACGTAGCTGGACCGAACCAAGGTAATGTTGTTAGCTGTCACTTGGAGACATTCATATTAATTTTTGTATGCCACCTAATTGCATAATTCATCTTAATTATACAACCTCTCAAATATCACAATTAGATGAAAAGTGCCAATGAGTAAGTTGTAGAGCAGTATGAAAAACTCCTGATACAGCTTTCTTTTGATCGGTGCGTGCTACGTAAGCTGTTTTTTCAAGCCTGAGAAAATCCCGCGAATACGCGCACAATTGCCGCCAGACTGGCCCTTGAAGCCCTAGATTGTTGCTCTACAATTTCATCACTGACACTTTTCATCTCCGAGACCAACTCTTTTACGAACTCGGCGCTTTGTCCAATTCAACATCAGCATGCTGTAGCAAAGAGCAATAAGCAAACGCAAAACTATGCGAAGCAAATGAAATATACCAACGCGAGAAGGAAATAACAAGTTCTGGTGCCGAGGATTTAAAAGGCACTGCACCAAAACAATACCATTAGGAAATTATGCTGGTGGGAACCTCATCCTCTAACTCACTTAGGCGAGAAGCATAAACTCAGTTTACCCTTACCTTGCGACGCACATGGCTGAGGTCTTTCGAAACCTTTGTTTGCAAGGTCAGTAAGAAACTTAAAAAAATAAAAAAAACCTCGGATCACGATGACTTGGGCGACTCGGAACGCTGTAACACAAAAAGCCTTTCGAAAAACCACGTGGGCGAGCAGCCGACCAGCCACAGAGCCACGCGTGCAACACACGACCGGCAAATCAGGGCAAATCGTGCTGGCGATGACGATGACGCCGTGAAATTTGCAAAAGCTTGAATTTAGTTCAAATGTACTAACGTAGTGACAACGTTGACTGTTCCTTCATTTTTTTTTCAGATGTACCTGTACTTGTACATTTGATGTGTTAATACAATCATTTTAGGGAGCAGGCTCTTTCTTTTCTGAAACTTAAGATGTGGTGTCGACAAAATCGGAACTAGACAGGCGGGAAGCCGCAATTGCGTTCTGTTAATGTCCACTAAGGGCTTAGTGTCATAACATAAAAAAGGAGGAAAAAGTAACTTATTGTGCAGTTCTAATACCCCGCTACTGTTCCAAGATGGGCCTTAATATTGAAATTGAAAATGTAATAAATGTATTGACGTAATTTATCTGATAGACGCTAATGTTTAGGTAGTGACGGCCACGCTGATGGTACGACCGAATGTGCGAAACATCCTCACATCAATTGAATCTGACTGTTTAGAAAATGTGGTTTCGATAATATCACACCGTATTTTTAACTGTAATGTGTGCTTCTCTTACATACATCTAAAGTACGTCCACCGTTCACACGTCGTAGATGTACATTAGACATCCAAAACGCGATGCCAAATAGCGTTTTTAGAACGGCCACATAGCCCGAAGCACAAGTGGGACATCCCTTAGATGATCACAAAAGGTCGTTTTTAGTCTTATATATTTCGACCCTACCAGTATGTCTTATGGACATTCGTGGTTTCCTGGGTAGACAAGTTGGGTCACTGTGTCGGCATAAAAGCCTATATAGGCAGATAAATGGGTAGGCTCAAAATGCCCCACGTAGGCAAGGAATGCCAATGACATTAGTCAAACTGCTCTATGCCTTGATTGCCGAAATCCCTGAGTGATTGAATTACACGCCATAATGGCAGGTTGAGGTGTAGTCTTCTGTCGAAAACCTAAAACGAAGCTTGCATTAACCATATCGTTTTTGCACAGTTTCTAAAAATTTGGCCGTTTTAAGGACCTGTTCTAAGTTTAGTAATTTCGAATATAGCTTCCGATAACTTCTAACAAGGCTATGGATATACACGGAGGGTAGGTTGCGCTTTATGCGGTTTGTATTCCTTGTCGTATTTTAAGTGTACAACAGCTCAAGTAGAAGATTTTCTCGCGGTTCTGTTTCCATATGAGGGATTTGGGCTTCTTGGCAAACAATTTTGCGGTCGGCGTCTACCGAATGTACGGCTACGGCACTGCCTATTCAGTTGCATGTTCTGACGTTATTCTCATGTTGCCTGGTTCTTTCTTTTAGATTTCTGCTTTCCCAAAGTTTGCCACTGGTCAGTTGGCACAGCAGATTTTGTAGGTGACGCCTTGAGCTTTTTCTTTCGGTGGGCGGTTTTTTGGTTTAGGAAGACAGATATTGAACGTGTTGATCGATTTGGGCGCCTTTCAGGCTTTCTTTTTCAATATTCGGCTGAAAGCTTCACTGTCACCTTTGACGTATGGGAGGGATAACCATTTCTGGGGTAGGGGGAAGTTAACGGTTGAAGCTCCAGTACATTGCTTCTTAGTTTGAACAGTCCTCAACAAATTTAAAAGGAGTGTCTACCCAAAGGACTTCTTGCCTAAAGCACTCAGCCACAGAAAATAACAAACTTGTCCCATTAAAACGTCCTCGACGCTGTTTTAACTAGGACTGCCACTCATGCCATTCTCGTCATCCGGTCGTCTAACCAAGTCTCCGTATAGCAGTGATGTGCGGATGATATTTTAGTACAAGAATTTAAAATGCTTCTCTTTTGTTATCAATAATGCGGGCAATAGTATTGAGTAGTCTTAGCTGCTTGATAGAAGGTTCTCTGGCACATCATGTGCGTGGTTGTGAGGAGCGATGCTCTCCTGGCTTCATTGCCTGATTTTCGATTCGTCCCAGTAAGACGATTCTTAGTCAAACGTAAGCCTGTCATGAAATACTGCTACTATATTTCTTTGCTCTTGTTCCGTCGTAGTGATATCCAACAGCAGTTTGGGTTTTCTTAGCGTGAACTGGGAATAACGATTACCAATATACACTTTTCATCCTTTAGGCCTCCTTGATAGTTTGATTTGTTGATTTGTTGTTCACGGAATACAGAATGGGCACAATGACGGGCCTGTTACCGGCTTGTCCTGATCAATGAATGCTTCTGATTGAATTGCATTTCAGGCCCAGCTTTTCTGTAAATATCTTCTTGATAACTTTTTCTATCAAGGATACATTGGTTTCATCAGGGCATGAATATCCCATGAACAGCAAATTAGAGTGTTTTCAAGACCTGTGAGTTGCATAGGCTGAAAGTTCATGATATGTTCGATTGACTGTACCGTGTGCTCCGTATTTTTGCTAGATAATACAACAATTTTCTTTGGGGAATTAGTTTGTGCCATCATAAAGTTGAGCACCATATTTTTTCATTCCGTAAACTGCAATTCATCATGAATCCTAGATTGACTGTACCCTTAGCAACTCTACACATAGACATTTCCGCGTCTGACCGGAGGTAGTTTTTTTTACGTTACTACATAATATCAGCCTACAAGCAAAAAAACACTCCTACTCTACAACACGACTTTGCCGAGGGTGTGGCAGGACCACGATAACACGACAGCCACTACGATAAGAACTCATGTTGGAACTAACCTACACAATGTAGAACACTGACGTGAGTGCCACGTTCGTGTCGGGTCCAGCACGTCTGCGAAAGTCGTACAGGTGCGATGCTCCTGCTGCGCATGCGTAGTTGCCCATAGTCTCCCGCGCGGGGCCTAGATGGTTGCGCAATCATGGTTTCCATATAGCGTGAACTTATATAATGCGCCAAAAGATGATGGATAGGCATTTCAAAAGCTCCCTGGTCTGCATTACCGAGCCAAAACTTGCTGACTCTCCTTGCCGCCGGAAGTTGGGAATGTGGCGAATTAGAGAATGCCTTGCACAAGGCAGAACAATGGCTAGTTCCATGGTCGTTTCTGGTACGCCGTGTCCACGGAAGTCCTAGATGTGCCATGCTCCTTTTATATCTATTGTTACGAGTGAGAAGTGAGTCACGTGCTTCTTATGCGAAAAAGGTGATGAAGCTGATCGGCTAGAAGAAGTAATGTATTGTAACGTAGGAAGACACCGACGAAAAGCTATTTACAAGTATATTTACAAGGCAATACGCCGCAGTTGACCAAGAGGCAACAGCCCGCGCTAGCTTCCAATCGTCGTCTTCGTCTTCTTCCTGCGCGGCTCTTCGTCAGTGGGAATACGACCCCGTAGCATTACCCCCGGCGGCAAAAGCGCCGTCCCGGAGCGACTAAAGGCTGGACTCGGAAGCAGTGTAGTAGCTCTTGAGCCTACTGACGTGCACGACATCACAGGACGCCAGAGTAGATGACGAGGTTGAGCTCACAGGAGCAATTTCATAAGTCACAGGCGTCACCTGGCGAAGCACGCGGTAGGGCCCTGTGTATCGCGAAAGGAGCTTTTCGGAAAGTCCAACGTGACGACAGGGCGACCACAGGAGCACGAGTGCACCAGGCGAAAACTTTACATCACGGTGGCGGGCGTTGTAATGACGCTGCTGCGTGGTTTTCGAGTCCGTCAGTCGAGCACGGGCAAGCTGGCGTGCATGATCGGCGAGGGCGATGGCGTCGCGCGCATACTCGGTTGTTGAGGTCGCAGCAGGAGGAAGTACCGTGTCAAGGGGCAAGGTCGGTTCGCGACCGTAGAGTAGATAAAATGGAGAAAATCCGGCGTGTCGTGCCGGGAAGAAAAGTAAGCAAAGGTGACGTAAGGAAGGGCAACGTCCCAGTCGTGGTGGTCCTTCGAAACGTACTTGGACAGCATGTCGGTAAGGGTACGGTTTAAGCGCTCTGTCAGGCCATTGGTTTGAGGATGGTATGAGGTAGTCAGCTTGTGTTGAATAGAGCAGGAACGCACAATGTCGGCGATAACTTTCGAGAGGAAGTTACGACCGCGGTCAGTAAGCAGCTGTCGCGGGGCGCCATGCACTAAGATAATGTCACGCAAGAGAAAGTCCGCGACGTCAGTGGCGCAACTGGTAGGTAGAGCCCGCGTGATAGCGTATCGGGTGGCGTAATCAGTTGCGACGGCTACCCATTTGTTCTCAGAGGATGACGTGGGAAAGGGACCGAGGAGGTCTAATCCAACACGAAAAAACGGTTCCACAGGGACGGCGATCGGCTGGAGATGACCGGAAGGTAGCACCTGAGGCGTTTTCCGACGCTGGCAGGGATCACAGGCAGCAACATAGCGTCGGACGGAGCGAGCAAGACCAGGCCAATAGAAGCGGCGGCGGACGCGGTCGTACGTGCGGGTTACGCCAAGATGTCCTGCAGTGGGTGCGTCATGCATCTGAAAGAGCACAGTCTGTCGTAGATGTTGTGGCACGACAAGAAGAAGATCAGGGCCGTCAGGGAGGAAGCTCCTTCGGTACAGAATGCCGCCCTGGAGGACATATCGGCGGACGGATGCGTCGGTAGGTGCAGAGCGCAGACGCTCGATGAGTACTCGCAGCGATAGGTCTCGGTACTGCTAATCGGCGATGTTAGCGAAGGCAGACACAGAGAAAATGCCGTCGGCGGTACTACTGTCGGCGTCGTCAGGCTCGTCTACCGGGTAGCGAGACAGGCAGTCAGCGTCCTTGTGTAGTCGGCCAGATTTGTATGTGACAGAGAACGAATATTCTTGGAGGCGTAAGGCCCAGCGACCAAGTCTTCCTGAAGGGTCTTTCAATGAGCATAACCAACACAGCGCGTGATGGTCTGTGATAACGGAAAAGGGTCGGCCATATAAGTATGGGCGGAACTTCGCAACCGCCCAAACTAGGGCCAGACACTCACGCTCAGTGATGGAATAGTTGCGCTCCGCGGGCGAGAGGAGCCTGCTGGCGTAAGCGATAACACGGTCGTGGCCACGCTGGCGTTGTGCTAGTACTGCGCCAATTCCGTGACCGCTGGCATCAGTACGGACTTCGGTAGGCGCAGAAGGATCGAAGTGGGCCAGAACGGGGGGCGTTGTGAGAAGATCGATGAGAAGCGAGAATGCAGAGGACTCTTTATCGCCCCACTGGAAAGGGGCGTCTTTTTTCAAAAGCTCGGTTAGTGGTCGTGCTATGGCCGCGAAATTTTGGACGAAACGGCGGAAGTACGAGCAAAGGCCGATGAAGCTGCGCACATCCTTGACACACTTCGGAACAGGGAAGTGCGTAACAGCATGGATCTTTCCTGGGTCCGGTTGCACTAGGTTCGCGTCAACGAGATGTCCAAGGACGGTAATCTGGCGACGGCCGAATTGGCACTTCGATGCGTTGAGTTGCAGACCGGCTCGCCGAAAAACGTCCAGGAGTGCTGAGAGGCGCTCGAGGTGCGTAGCGAATGTTGGGGAGAAGACTATAACGTCGTCTAAGTAGCACAGGCACGTGGACCATTTGAAACCGTGAAGAAGGGAGTCCATCATGCGTTCAAAAGTGGCAGGAGCGTTACATAGGCCGAACGGCATCACCTTGAATTGATAAAGACCGTCGGGTGTTACAAAGGCAGTCTTCTCGCGGTCGAGATCGTCCACGGCAATCTGCCAATAGCCGGAGCGAAGGTCAATAGAAGAGAAATAGCGAGCACCGTGGAGGCAGTCAAGGGCGTCATCAATCCGAGGTAGGGGATACACGTCCTTTTTGGTAACCCTGTTAAGGTGCCGATAATCCACGCAAAAGCGCCATGAGCCATCCTTCTTTTTTACCAGCACAACCGGTGACGCCCATGGACTACATGACGGTTCAACAATGTTCTTGGCAAGCATTTTGCGAACTTCGGTGTGAATCACTTGACGCTCAGCCGGGGATACTCGATACGGGCGGCGATGAATAGGAGGGGCATCTCCGGTATTAATGCGATGTTTAACAGCTGTTGTTTGGGCCAAAGGACGATCGTTGAAGTCAAAAATATCTTGGTAGGAAATGAGAACGCGGTAGAGCGCACGAGCGTGCTCGGACGGCATGTCGGGTGCAATCATTTTCTGTAAGTTGGCGATGGTACAAGTAGCCGACTGCGATGGTAGAGGAGGATCGGTTGAATTGTCGTCTATTGAAATCGATGCTACAGAGTGATCCTCGAATGAGCAAAGTTGGGCCAGAGACATCCCGCGTGGCAGCACTTGTGTCGTCAAGGCAAAATTGACCACTGGCAGGCAGACGCAATTCGCCGTAATAGATAAAATAGTATGAGGTAGTGTGATCCCGTGTGTAAGGAGGACGTCTTGCATAGGAGCCGCGATGTAGTGACCGTCGGGCACTGGCGGGGATGACACGAAGTCAACGTAAGTCAGTGCCGAAGGTGGCAAGCGAACGAAGTTGACGGAACTGAGGCGAGGAAGGTGTTCTTCAGCGGGATCCAGAACAGGCAGGTCGAGGCGGAGAGTACTGGCGGAGCAATCGATGAGAGCAGAATGTGCGGAGAGGAAGTCGAGGCCGAGGATGATGTCGTGGGGACAGTGAGCGATGACTGTGAATAGCACGGTAGTGGAGCGATCGGCGAAGGAGACGCGGGCGGCACACATACCAATTACGGGGGCTGTTCCGCCATCGGCGACACGGACAACAGGCGTCGTGGCGGGCGTGATTATTTTCCTCAGCCGGTTACGAAGATCCGCGCTCATTACCGACAAATGCGCCCCAGTGTCTATGAGAGCGGATACAGGAACACCGTCGTCTTGCACGTCAAGAAGGTTCAGATGGGTGGGCAACGTCAGGAGAGGATTTGGCGGCGTAGGGAGCAATGCAGCGTCACCTCGAGGCGCTGCATCGTCTAGTTTTCCGGCTGGGAGCGGCGTCCGAAGGGAGTCGGCGAATAGGAACGACGGGGCTGGGGAGAGCGAGATTGTCGCCGTTGGGGCGAAGGCGAACGAGAATAGGGTCGGTTCGGCGCAGGAGAATCGGTGGCGGCATTATCTGAGCGGGCAGCATAGGGACGAGAAAGGCCACCTGGGGGGCGAGAGTAGGCAGTATATGTATACTGGTTCAGGGAACTCCAGCGACTGCGGCAGTGCCGAGAAATGTGCCCAATGCGATGGCAGTGAAAACAAATTGGCTTGTCGTCTGCAGTGCGCCATTCAGAGGGGTTGCGGAAACGTGGAGGGTAAGAAGGTGTGGGACGGAGTGGAATCGAAGATGCCGGGTGGGGATCAGGGCGATGGGCCGAGCAGATGGTGTGAATACCCATGTTGGCGAACTCCTGGCGGACAACTGCCTGGATTAGGGAAACAGTGACTGCAGGTGCATTGGAGGGGCTGGAGTCGAACGCAGCCGGATAGGCGGCCTCGATCTCACGCCGGACAATCCTGGTAACATCGCCAGTGTTGTTGGGACGAGGAGCGTCGGCACAGGAAGATGTCGCTGGGGTGTTGGGCAGACGGGCAAACTGTTGGTCGATACGTCGGCTTTTAGCGAATTCCAGGCGGCGGCACTCTTTTATAACTGCATCCACCGTCGCGACGTTGTTAAACACGAGCAAGTTGAAGGCGTCATCGGCAATACCTTTGAGGATGTGGGAGACCTTGTCGGACTCAGTCATGTGTGCGTCAACTTTGCGGCATAGAGCCAAGACGTCCTGAATGTACGTGACGTAGGGCTCCGTTGACGTCTGCACACGACCGGAAAGCGCCTTCTGCGCGGCAAGTTGGTGACCGTAGGGGTTGCCGAACAAGTCTCGAAGCTTTTGCTTAAGCGAATCCCAAGTGGTCAGCTCATCTTCGTGCGTCCGATACCAAACTCGAGGAGTGCCACCGAGGTAAAAGACGACGTTGGCGAGCATGATAGTTGGGTCCCTCCGGTTATTGCGGCTGACGTGTTCGTAAAGGCTGATCCAGTCCTCGACGTCTTCCCCATCTTTTGCCGAGAATACGCCAGGATCACGGGGAGCGGAGAGGGTGATGTAGGTCGTCGAATGGCAGCAGGTGTCGGAGCCGGTGGAGTCGGGTTGGCGTCGCCGGGAGCCATGAAGGTAGGCTCGACGGACCGTCCACTGCGAAGCTCCGTGACGAGGTACAGGGACCGCCCACCTCCACCAAATATGTAACGTAGGAAGACACCGACGAAAAGCTATTTACAAGTATATTTACAAGGCAATACGCCGCAGTTGACCAAGAGGCAACAGCCCGCGCTAGCTTCCAATCGTCGTCTTCGTCTTCTTCCTGCGCGGCTCTTCGTCAGTGGGAATACGACCCCGTAGCAGTATGAATGTGAACGAGAAAAGATGACAAAAACTGTCATCTGAAGAAAACGCACATGAAGCACGAGGAAAGAGAAAACAAGAGAAAGGAGAAGACAGGTAAGCGGGCATTGCTGACTTGAGCATGAACTGGTATATAGGCATCGCCAGCTGTGCTCTGGGGGACGTGTTTGGGAGTCATCGGGACCTTGACCGGAGTGGGATCGTCTGAGAGTTATCCAGCGACAGCTCCAACTCCTGAGCCCTGGATACGGTGCCACGGAAGTACTTTACGGCCTCTCTGCTGCTCCGTGAAGCCGTCACGTGCTACCGTCCAGTGCCACGGGGGCAACGGTCTGGCCACGTCATCGTCTGCGCGCATTACCGACTACGACCATCTCCTATGCCACGTGGGTCACCAAGCCTTTGATGCCACTGCGGGAACCATCACCATAAAGCGACAGAGATGGATGCTTCCGTCATGTCGTAGCTACAACAGCCGCATCTTGTGACACGTAGGCCCGACTGCCCGCACGTCGTGACGGTCAGACTGCTTGTCCTTGGCCTTATTAGGAACTGAGAAACTGTTGTTTAAGAGTTGGTTTGTTGTGCATAAAAAGCGACGATAGGGACTGAGCATTTGTTTATATAATTTTTCTTTATAGTATTCAATTGTCATGTTCTTTTATTCGGTTTTCTGTTGTGAATGATCTTTCGTTTTTGCGTTGTATCATGTCGGGTTCTAGAGTGTCTGAATGCGCGACAATTGGCAAGCCTGCCAGGATTTATTCCCGGTCCTGTCACGACTTTTGGTAACCTTGAGATGGAGTTTGACAGGATATTAGCTATTATTTGTGAGGGAACGCTCAGCATAGAGCAGGGCCTCAAACTAATTGAGGTTGAAAGGAAGCGTGTCGATGCCGCTCGATTAGCAAAAGGCGCTGCAGTTCAGATGCATATGAGGAGAGGAAACACTCACTTCAGAAAGAAATTAAGATGCGGGGAGAAAGGTTACACGCTTTTAAAATTAAAGTGAGTGAGGGTGAGATAATCACAGAGAGCAGGCATACGAGCGTAGCAGTGCAGCATGCCACGAGAAAGACGCCACAAGAAGGCAGATTAGATAGCACTCGTGACGTCTGTGAAGAGAAGCTTGCCAGTTGAAAATCCTCGCTGCAGAATTTTTTTTATAACCAACGGGCAGAAGGTAGAATAGAAAGAGTGGCTTCGCTTCTGAACGACGTGATTTTTGTAATTAATATCTGTTTCAGTGATGTACAAGCACCAGAACTGACGAGCCACCAGAGCATCGAAGAAAGAGACTGCATCAGATAAGTAAACAGTACATCGATGCACAGCCGATCCGCTAAAAAACAGCGAAAGATCTGGCAATGGATATGACAGTACCCGTACAACACAGGGCCATACAACACAGCGACGGTATCAAGTACAGTAAAAACGAAAAAGAGAGTGCATAAGAAGTTCATTTCCTAGATTACGCCAGGTGCACATGCTGCAAGAGTGGCTCAGGTGTGGACCCCTTACAAGAAATAGGAGCGCACAGCGAGCTAGATTCCACAGAAAAGAGCAGATCATGAGATAACAAACACCTGGGAGAAGAACAGATCGAAGAAGCGGTGGGTCTACTATAATCTGAAGCAAGGTGTGTGACTGCGCTAGTTGGTATTCCATAATGATATAACCACCATGAGAGTAGACACGGAACACAAAAAGAAGCGACAAGGACAAGCGCTGCTTTGTCGCTTCTTGTATAACCTTGTCTCGGGTTATATTGCTACTATATTAGGAGGCTGCCTTTCAAGAAGTTGGGAAGGAGGTAGGGTTGGGTGGCACTGCATTACGATAGCGGAAGCACATCGAAGAACCAGGATCAGTATCGAGACGTCTGCATATGTCCAGAGCAAGAACCGCAGAAGCTCACAAGCAAAAGCCACCCATAAAAGAATAAGCGACTAAGTAAAAGTAATTTTGACTCTAAGAACAAGGACAAAGCGATTGGATACCAGAATCGCACAAGACATAATTATATAAAAAGCGCGGGCAACCAACGTGCAACGTGCAACCAACCAACTTACAACCAACGTGCAACGCGCAAGTGTTGGAAGAAGATTGGCAGGAGGCTGAGAGCAAGATAGTATAATAAGGCGTGTGTGTTTGAGAATTGGCGTGATAAATGGGACGGAAAATAAAGCGAGAGTTAAACCACTGTCTTTCAAAACTGTAGAGTAATTGGGTAGGCGTAGGAAAGATAGCGAAAGAGACAGGAAGTGTAAAATAATGGAAATATCAAAAGCGCCACAAAAAGGTGCACTTGCACTACTGGCCGAATTAAAAATAATAATTTATTAACGGCATGCAATCCTTCTTAGTTTTCAGGAATGTGGGTGCAGAGAAAGGGTTGGAACCGTGGGTATGTTCAATAGATATTCAATTCAAATAACTTCAGTCTAGTGTGAAGGTTCAAAAAGAGTGTAAATTGTGTTTCTGAAATATGTCTAAATATTGTCCATTGGAGTAAACGAGGCTTTAATACCATATTCCAAGTTAAGTTGTGAGATTTTTACAAGGTACTTGTGTGATAGAGACCGCAGAGCTAGACTTTGCCGCTTACAATTTATTGTTGTGGGTGGAGCAGTTACAGTTTGTGTGCAGTTACAATTGTGCAACCGAGCAATGTGAATGCTCTTAGCTGCACTCAAGTTTCTATGTGGGGGGCATAGTAAGTGAAGTCAAGTGATGTGGAACTGTGCCTAGCTGCGCACTATCTGAACACTCGGTGGATATCTTTTATAGCCTGTTGTAACTCAAGTCACCAGGAGTTATTTATTTTAAACCTCTTAGAAAGGGGGCCTATGCCCACGAAAGTCATAGATGCGTCGTGGATCCTTTTATCTGTTGTCATGAGTAATATGCGACCCACGTACGCCTGGTGTGAAGAAGATGACGATGCCGGTCGGCAAAAAGAAGTAATGTGTGAATGTGAAAAGATGACAAAAAGTAGGTCACCTGCAGAGAAAGCACGTGAAGCGCGAGGAAAGGGGTAAAGAAGAAAAAGGAGAAGACAGATCAGCAGGCACTGCTGACGCGGGTACTGACCGGTGGAGACACATCGCGAGCTGTGCTCTGTTAACATGATTGGGATTCGTTGGGGACCTGTACTGGGGTGGGGACGTCTGAGAGCTGGCCGGCAACAGCTCCAGCTCATGAGACCCGGCTGTGGTGCAGTGGCATTGGTCCACGGCTTCGGTCCAGCCCTGTGAGGCCGTCAACTGCCACCGTCCAGTGCTACGTGGTCGATCGCCTGGCCACGTCATCGACCAGGCATATTACCGAATACAACGTCGTCCTGTGCCACGCTTGTCACGGAGGTCTTACTGCCACTGCGGGAACAAGCCCCGTCAAGCAACAGCAACGAAAGCGGACGCCTGCGTTTCGGCGGAGTTGCAACAGCCGCGTCTTGTGACAGGTCCGACCACATATCGCCTTGTCGTGACGGTTAGACTGTTTGTTTGTTGCTTTATTAGGAACTCAGAAACTACAGCTTAAGCGTTGGTTTGTTGCGCATAAGTAGCGAGGGTATGGATTGAGCGTAGGTTTGTACAGTTTTTCCCTGTTGTATTCTTTTGTCATTTTCTGTTACTCGTTTTAGTGTTGTAAATGTTTTTCTACCATTACTGAGTTGTGTCCTCTCTGGTTCTCGATCGCCTAAATTCATTACATCGGTATCCATAGATAAAATTACTCAGTATTGCGCATCGGTAGCTGCTCGTAGGGCGGCCTCCCGCGCTGCGCGTAATTCGTTTCGCTATCGTGGTTGCCATATCACCTGAAGATAATGGCGCCAAGATGGCGGACAGACCCTTTTAAACCCTGCTGGGGTGCATCCCGAGACAAACTTGGCTAATTCTCATGTGGTTGGCAGTGAGACACACACATACAAAGACGCGCGCTCGCACCGAGAAAGTAATGGTTATAGGTTATAGTAATGGTTAATGGTTATAAGTAACGAACATATCAGTTAAGGGAAATGAAGAGTAAAAGTTGTCTGCTGTGAGCATTTTGGTAACATATACCTATGCCTTCATGATTACGAATAATATTTTTAGTTTTAATTTTTCGCAGGAAGAGACATGAAAAGAAAGCAAGGGCTGTGTATAAACAATGAGGATGTAGCGAATGGTTCGATGTAGTTTGCTACATCTGCATTCAAAGAGCCGCTCGCCAGGTTCCTTCTGAAGTCTCCGTTCTATACTAGACCTGGCAAAGTCCCGTTTATAGGGAGCGTTTTATCGCAGGAATATTTGTAATTTCTTCACAATTAGAAGAAACACGCAGTACAACACACGACAAATGTCCCGTCCTCATGCTGACAAAGGGCGAGCTTCACTGCCAACAAATGCATAATATCCCTTTACGTGGACCCCCGTCTTCGAGCGACATTTCGTCTATGCCTTCTCTCGTTCAAGCTGTGAGGGACCGTTTTACGTTTGCGCACCGGCATCACTAAATATTCTTTTTATCGCGAGATGTTGTTAAAGGGAGTTTCGCAGACTGTTTCTTTTTTTGCGGTGGTGAAGGCCGGGGTGCGGCGCTACGTAGTGTCAAGCTATGAACGGAACCTGGCTTGGAGTCCGATAACTTGATGTCATTAGCATAATTTGCCAAGTTCAGGCGTTTGTGCCTATCTATCTATCTATCTATCTATCTATCTATCTATCTATCTATCTATCTATCTATCTATCTATCTATCTATCTATCTATCTATCTATCTATCTATCTATCTATCTATCTATCTATCTATCTATCTATCTATCTATCTATCTATCTATCTATCTATCTATCTATCTATCTATCTATCTATCTATCTATCTATCTATCTATCTATCTATCTATCTATCTATCTATCTATCTATCTATCTATCTATCTATCTATCTATCTATCTATCTATCTATCTATCTATCCTCTTACGCGCAACCAGTCGGTCAAGTTGTCTACTAGCATCAACCACTAAGCATGTACTCGTCGTCGAGGCGAAGTGGTCAATCCATAACCGTGATTCCATCTTTTCCATTTTGTTTACGTTATTCGGTAATCATCATGACTTCTTCGCCAGCCCAGCGACCAAAGTTGTCTAATAACGTGAACTACTAGGTATGCGATCGTGGTCAGGATGCCTTGGTGGGTACTGAATCTTCGTGATTGCAAATTTGCCGTGCGAATCTCCTCATTGTATCTTCCTGACACCATCGTCGTCATAGTCATCGCGCATTCATTCTCATGTAGTAATCGTGAGGCCATCGTGGTCGTTAGATCATCACTCCAGCTTCGTCATTCGGCTGTCGTCATGCTGTAGTCATCACGCTTTAATTGTCACAGTTTTCACCATATGTCGTCCTCACGCCATCGTTGTTTTAGGCTCGTTGTGGTCCCATCGTTCACATACCATTGTTGTGTAATCGTCATTGCTGCCTCATCATCACACGGTCATTGTCGAGCATCCGTTGTCACGCCGCCTGGTGATGTATTGTGGTCGTTTCATCGTGGTCATTGTAATTTCGTCATCTGACACCCGTTATGCCATCGTCATCACGCACTCGTCGTTATCCCATTGTCTTCATGACGTCTTCCTCATTCTGTGTCGTCGCTTTACCGTCGTTATCAATACAATATCGTCATCTTATTTTTGTCATACCGCTTTTATGATTTCATCAAGGTCATTCCGCCGTCGTCGCTGCGTTGTCTTCATACAGTCGCCATCATGCTCATAGGGGACCTTGGCAAGGGAGTGTCAGCAAACTGAACCGATACAGGAGAATGCGTAAGTCGCATGTAGCTTAAGCAATGGAAGACCCAAAGTAGCCAGTACACAATTTAAATAAACGGATCTTAGCAATACAATGTGTCGCTGGATTGCTTGAATGTTTATCATGTTACCATCCACAGTAATCTTGAGGTGGGTTCTGCCATGATTTTCTGCTTTGAAACGTAATTATGCTTGACAATTAAATAGAATTCACCGAGTATACCTCACTCGAATCCAGAACAAAATGTTTGCTTGTTTTTAGACCGAAACTTTCTTTACCTCTTCGGTCGGCCTTCCTGCTGCTTCAGCTGCTTCTTGCCGAATATTACTTCGGTAATACTGAAAACAGTGTTATCAGAATGCCATCGTCATCATGCCGCCGTGGTAGTTGCACCACCGTCAATTTTTGTAGTGACTGTAATGACGTCATCACACTGTCGTCATTCGTCATTCTTTTGTCGTCACACCGTCGTCATCATATCACTTATGCAATTTATCTTTGACATCGTGCTGTCGTGATGCTGTCGCGGTCATTAGTTGCCTTATTCGATTTGTCATACCATCGACTTCGTGCCGTCGTCGTCATACAATCGGCATTATTTCAGTGTAACATCACGCTGTGGTAACGCTGTCGTCGCGTTGTTATCCAACGTCGGCATGCCAACGTAATCGATTCTCGTCACGCTAGGCCTTCGTAATGTCATTGCCATCATTGCATGATGGCAATGACATCCACATAAAAGTGTCATAAGAATCCACATAATAGTGTCATAACACCGTTGTGGTCCTTCCACTGTCGTAATTTTGTCGTAGGGAGCGCTATTATCGCGATGCAATCATCTTTCCAGCATTGTCGTAGCAATTTCCGCCTTGTCGTCGTCATCATATTGTCCTAATTTTATTTTCGCGATCATTTATGTCGCCATGTCGCCGTCTTCATACCTACCGTATCATTCCAGCAACCGCAACAATTTGTCGTCGTCGTCATAAAATCGTCGTCCCTTCAACGTCGTCATCCCGTGTTTGTCATACCATTGTCGTCACATTGTCATCGTGCCATTATCAATGCACTGTTTTCATGCATTTTCAGTCAAGCAGTCATTGTCATGACGTTGTGGTATTCCGTATTGTAGTAATTTTGTCGCAGTGATTCACACTGTCATAACGCCGTAGTCGTCATACAAAGTTATCACTCTAGCAACATCATGCAATTGTCGTCGTGTCCTTTTCATTCGGTCACTGCTTCTCGGTTATATTGCGTGGCATGCATTAGCCAATGTTAGATCTCAAGATTGTTTGTAGTGTGTCATTACAATTGCTTGCCGCACTGTTGGAAAGGTAGATTATGATTAGTCTTGAATGCAGGCCCAGAGATAAGATGCACCACACAGTCCGTCACATTCGATTTCAGTTTAGTTTTTGTCTTAAGAAATTGAGCCAGCTGCTTACGACACGTTCACATTCTCAGGTAGCCCGGTCACAGGTACGTTACTTGCAGTGTGGATATCATAAACTGCCCTTAGCGCGTTAATAATTTCTGCCCGCGAAATACATAGTACCTAGTTGGCAAGGAGATGAAGATATCGGACGGCCGCCGCGAACAGCTCAGATTGGGCATTTCTATACAGCCGGCGTCACCGCACATCCCATCATCCTGCCGAAGCGATCGCTTCTATTCCCGCTCATGGCGGCATCAAAATCCGCTACAGCTTGGTTTTTCACATGAAAAAAAAAAATCACCGACGATTACCATACTGCGTTATGCGATATTTGATCGCAGCTCTACACGTGTTTTCATCTCGCAATATATTGGCTGGTGCAGACAATCTCTCTCGTGCGGCACGTTGCGAAGGGAGCGAAGTGTGGGGCGACTGCCTCGCTAATCGGGAGATCGCGAGAGGCAGCGCGTGGGTGGATCGTGGATGCGATTCACAGCAGCCGTCGCAGAAAGACCTCCCGATGGCGTCACCGGTGAACAGACGACGCGGGCTACTCTGCCGCAATCTCGTAGCGAGCTTCGCCGCTTTTGTTCACACGCTACAGCCATACCTTCCTCCTCCGCTTTCCGCCCCCAGCTCTCTTCTCTATTGGCCTCGAGCTCCACCACTGGAAAAGTTGGCGCCAGCGTCGGCCTGACGTGCTATGAGGGATCACGTGGAAATAGCGGCCGCGTGGGCTGCTTCGGGAGCGCTGAAGGGAGCTCAAAACGAGAGTTTAAATTCTCTCGTACGTTGCGGTCCCCATTTAGTGGCGAGATTTTCCCGTTTCGAGTGTTTCCTTTACAATGCTTGAAAGCACTACAATAGGTAGTGGCTGCCTTTGAAGGCGCACAACATGGTAGGCTACTGTTCGGTGCCGCAGTGCCGGACGTACGCAACGGAGCTCGGTGTCAGCCTTATTCACACGTAGCCGCAGGACAAGAAGCTACGTGAAGCTTGCCTCGCGAAACATAAAACCGGCAAACAGTCATCGGCTACAACTCGGGTATGCAGCAAGCACCGACGTGAGGAAGATTTCTGCTACGGCGCCGGGTCTGAAATGTTCGGAAAACGCGCACTGAGACGCTCGCCCGAGTCAGCTGCCCGACTAATGTCCTCACGATTTGGTCTATGAACTTGTCGATGCTATAGATACTGGCAAGTTCACTTGAGTGGAAGGGGAGCAGTAAGAAGCACATTAAAAGAAAGCATGTCATATAGTCATGTTCGTGTTATGAATTAATGCACTGGATTACAAAAAAGAAGCAGTAGGAAATCGCACGCTGAGAACACCGATAAACATACACTGCGACGCCACTTGAGAAATAATATTGAAACGTCCAAGAATTTTGAAGAAAAAAAAAAAGATTGAATCGTCGCGACGGCACATCACAGTCCCCGTAGTCGTCGAAGTCTCCACGATGAAATTATTTTTGAACACCTCTGATAGCGCACACGCAACAATCGTTGCTTGTATACTGTCAAATGCTCATATTCTGCGGCCTAAAGCTCATGGCACGGTGCGAAAACGCGCACACGGTGAAAGCGAAACAGTGCGCGGACAAGCATGCAGACGCGCAGTCGGTCGCTGCGAACCTGTGCGATCGCTGCATTGAGTCTTCATTCTATTACGCTCCATTCAGTTATACAAACACTATAAGAACACATTTCACATAGTTTGCTCTCAGCATTTGCCTACCTTTCACGCAAGAAGCCGGTTCGGGAGACCCCATCGCGGTGACCGCGCGCAGTGGCGTTCACTGTACGCATTCGGTAAAGAGATAGCGTCCGTAAACGATTCCGTGCTTTCAGTTTGCCCAAGATGATTATTTAGACAGTAAAAAAAACTTCCCTCGTTTTGAAAGTACTTACAGAAATGTCCGGGAGAGCTCCCGCGTGGTGTTTTCAGTGAGCGCTGACATCAAAACATATGAGGAGCGCGCCACGTGATCCCTCATACTACGCCAGCGAGGCGCTTCCGATAGATGGCGACTCCGTAACTCCTCGCCGCCAATAGCTGTCTTTCATCGCCCGCTGCGCTCCGCGTTGGTTCTTTGATCCTTCGCTGTGCTGGTTTGCTAGGCTACGCCAAGGCATGCCGAGTGACTCTGACGCTCAACGCAGCAACACGCTCCTGAGAGCTGTGCTCTAATAAATTTGTTACAGTGAATGTGCACATGTTTCACAAAGCAGTGCCAGCACTAAACCCCTGGTGGGGGTTTAGTGCTGGCACTGCTTAACTAAACTGTAAACTAAAGTGCCAGCACTAAACCCCTGTAACCAACAATCCCACGGCACTTCGTCTCTAATGTGAAAATCAAACTTCCACCATCTCAGCGACGCGGCTCAGGCGGCTTGCAAATACTACGTTTCGTTTGCTATTCGCACGGAGGACACCGAGAAAACAAATTAATTTATTCCGACGTTAATTATCTTGCCAGAAAATAAGCGCACTATAGCGAGCTGCGGCCACAACGCAAACGCCGTCGGCTGCCCAGATGGAAAAAATTTCCAGTTTCAGCTGTATTATTGAACCGGAAATCCTTCCCAGCTGGAAAATGTTCCAGTTGGAAATGACTCTTTCCATCCGGCATTGGAACTTCTGATCCAGCTGGAACTTGCTCCTCTTCCAGCTGGAAATTGCTCCTCTTCCAGCAGGAAATTTCTCCTCTTTCCAGCTGGAAAGTGCTCCTATTCCAGCTGGAAAGTGTCCCTGTTCCAGTTAAAGAATGCTCTCAATCTAGCTTCAAAGGGTTCCTGTAATAACTGGAATCGACGCCGTTTCCAGCTGAAAATGAACCAATTTCCACTTGGGAGTCTTAGCCACCGAGCTGGAAATGTCCATCTGGTAGACAGAATTGAATCAAGCCGAGTTCTGCACTGGAAAGAAAGTTTAACAGGATCCACTACGTTTCACACTTCCATACAGTGCTTTTCTTCCAAGGAGAAGGGCGTATAGCTGGTTATTTTGAGCAACCTCTTAGCCATATGCATAGAAGACAAACTCCAGCAGTCAAAAACACAATGTACGTATATTTAAAAATATTTACAGTGGTACTCTAGTACTTGACAGCACTTTCTCAGTGTGGAAGGCGAAGTTTTCTTTTTACATCTTGAATTTTTTCACTGAGGGTTCTTGGCAGAGCACGCTCCGCAGCGCCAATGTCTTGGTTGTGTATCTGACCCCAGTGCCGCAGACAGTCTATAATCAAAATAATGTATCTCAAAAGATGACCACAGTGATCTGCTGGAAAAATGCATACTCTTTAACAAACCTTAAGCAATAAGTACCTACCATAAACAACCTCCACCTTTGCAGGCGTCAGCTGCTTGGATGGCTGCTCGCTGCTGCCACTTTTTGTTGGTGCGAGTCTGCCGCTGACACTTCTTTTTGCCAATAGTTCATTGCCCCAGATAAACTGGGCCGTGTCTCTCACAAGGATGCTTGGCTTTTTACTTCTGAACAGTTTTTCCGCTTGCTCAGGCGTGACGAAAATTCCGCCAGACAAGTGGAACTGGACGAAAGCGAAAAAAAGGTGTTTATTGCTATATATAGCGCCAACTAGTATTACAGCACGAGAGGCAACTGCTGCTTATAGCACATCCACGTGAAGAGCTTGAAGAACAAGTTTTATTTGAATTTGGGTGCTAACGATAAATTTGTGGTATAGGTGAGCAAGGTGCAGCGGTGGCGTAGAGGTAGAACACCCGCCTCGCGTACTAGAGATCCGTGGTTCGAATCCCGGTGCCAGCAATTTTCCACCGGATTAAAAAAAAGTCCGCGTGTTGATAAAATTGCATATACAGGCCTGGAGTGTGGCCTGATCCCGGTGACCAGAACCGGTAACGCACTCCCTCACCAGAGCAGGATAGGCCACCCTGGTGCAGTACTTGGCCACAACCTCCTATATGAACAACACAATCAAACCCCGGCCCTCAGTCCCCAGCAGCTGCGAAGAAACTGACCACGGCGGTGGTCAGACCTGCGACGCTGTAGAGGGTGCTAAGAATCACTGGCTCCGGACAGGCCGCCATTGGAATATGAAGCTGGCAACGTTTAACGCTAGAACGTTATCTAGTGAGGCGAGTCTAGCAGTACTATTGGAGGAATTAGAGGGCAGTAAATGGGATATAATAGGGCTCAGTGAAGTTAGGAGGCCAAAAGAAGCATATTGTCACGTGGTGGTGACGTTGAAGGACACCGTAGCAACACTGTGAACGACAAAACTAAATTTTATTGGGCGAACCTGTGCCCACGAAACAGGCTACACTTATAGCACAACGACAGCGGCGAACACAGTCGGCGATCGTCGAAAATCTGATCAGCGGTTCAAGCGCGTCGGCTTTTATACACAATCGTCGAATGTTCCAGGCTAATCGTTGGGACCCGCGTGCCTTCCATAAAGTTCTACATCATTCGCGTCAGGCGAATAAATCAGATAACACAAGGTTCGGCAACAACAGACTGCGGATAGAAGCATCTATAACTTTCCAGAAACTTCGGATACATGCAAGCGCCTCCCGCGCTGTGCGATAAGATTTGTTAGGCGGTGAAACCTGGTCGCCCGATAAATATAAATACACGTGTCAATATACAGTGCTAAAAAGCGGGCACGTCCTGTGCTACCGGGGCTTAGCAGAGAGAAGGGAACTAGGCGTCGGATTCCTGATTAATAAGAATATAGCTGGTAACATACAGGAATTCTATAGCATTAACGAGAGGGTGGCAGGTCTTGTTGTGAAACTTAATAAGAGGTACAAAGTGAAGATTGTACAGGTCTACGCCCCTACATCCAGTCATGACGACCAGGAAGTCGAAAGCTTCTATGAAGACGTGGAAGCGGCGATGGGTAGAGTGAAAACTAAATACACTATACTAATGGGTGACTTTAATGCCAAGGTAGGCAAAAAGCAGGCTGGAGACAAGGCAGTGGGAGAATATGGCATTGGCACTAGGCATATCAGGGGGGAATTATTAGTAGAGTTTCCGGAACAGGATAATATGAGGATAATGAATACCTTCTTCCGCAAGCGAGATAGCCGAACGTGGACGTGGAAGGGCCCGAACGGCGAGACTAGAAATGAAATAGACTTCATACTCTGCGCTAACCCTGGCATCATACAAGATGTGGACGTGCTCGGCAAGGTGCGCTGCAGTGACCATAGGATGCTAAGAACTCGAATTAGCGTAGACCTGAGAAGGGAACGGAAGAAACTGGTACATAAGAAGCCGATCAATGAGTTAGCGGTAAGAGGGAAAATAGAGGAATTCCAGATCAAGCTTCAGAACAGGTATTCGGCTTTTACTCAAGAAGAGGACCTTAGTGTTGAAGCAATGAACGACAATCTTGTGGACATCATTAAGGAGTGTGCAATGGAAGTCAGTGGTAACTCCGTTAGGCAGGATACCAGTAAACTATCGCAGGAGACGAAAGATCTGATCAAGAAACGCCAATGTATGAAAGCATCTAACCCTACATCTAGAATAGAACTGGCAGAACTTTCGAAGTTAATCAACAAGCGTAAGACAGCTGACATAAGGAAGTATAATATGGATAGAATTGAACATGCTCTCAGGAACGGAGGAAGCCTAAAAACAGTGAAGAAGAAACTACGACTTGGCAAGAATCAGATGTATGCGTTAAGAGACAAAGCCGGCAATATCATTACTAATATGGATGAGATAGTACAAGTGGCTGAGGAGTTCTATAGAGATTTATACAGTACCAGTGCCACGCACGACGATAATGAAAGAGAAAATAGCCTAGAGAAATTCGAAATCCCACAGGTAACGCCAGATGAAGTAAAGAAAGCCTTGGGAGATATGCAAAGGGGGAAGGCAGCTGGGGAGAATCAGGTAACAGCAGATTTATTAAAGCATGGTGGGCAGATGGTTCTAGAGAAACTGGCCGCCCTGTATACGCAATGCCTCATAACTTCGAGCGTACCGGAATCTTGGAAAAACGCTAACATAATCCTAATACATAAGAAAGGGGACGCCAAGAACTTGAAAAATTATAGACCGATCAGCTTACTGTCCGTTGCCTACAAACTATTTACTAAGGTAATCGCAAATAGAATCAGGAACACCTTAGACTTTTGTCAAGCAAAGGACCAGGCAGGATTCTGTAAAGGCTACTCAACAATAGATCATATTCAAACTATCAATCAGGTGATAGAGAAATGTGCGGAATATAACCAACCCTTATATATAGCTTTCATTGATTACGAGAAAGCATTTGATTCTGTCGAAACCTCAGCAGTCATGGAGACATCACGGAATCAGAGTGTAGACGAGCCGTATGTAAAAATACTGAAAAATATCAATAGGGGCTCCACAGCCACCGTAGTCCTCCATAAAGAAAGCAACAAAATCCCAATAAAGAAAGGCGTCAGGCAGGGAGATACGATCTCTCCAATGCTATTCACAGCGTGTTTACAAGAGGTATTCAGAGACCTGGATTGGGAAGAAATGGGGATAAGAGTTAATGGAGAATACCTTAGTAACTTGCGATTCGCTGATGATATTGCCTTGCTTAGTAACTCAAGGGACCAACTGCAATGCATGCTCACTGACCTGGAGAGGCAAAGCAGAAGAGTGGGTTTAAAAATTAATCTGCAGAAAACTAAAGTAATGTTTAACAGTCTCGGAAGAGAACAGCAGTTTACAATAGGCAGCGAGGCACTGGAAGTCGTAAGGGAATACATCTACTTAGGGCAGGTAGTGACTGCGGATTCGGATCATGAGACAGAAATAATCAGAAGAATAAGAATGGGCTGGGATGCGTTTGGCAGGCATTCTCAGATCATGAACAGCAGGTTGCCATTATCCCTCAAGAGAAAAGTGAATAATAGCTCTGTCTTACCAGTACTCACCTACGGGGCAGAAACCTGGAGGCTTACGAAAAGGGTTCTACTCAAATTGAGGACGACGCAACGAGCTATGGAAAGAATAATGATAGGTGTAACATTAAAGGATAAGAAAAGCGCAGATTGGGTGAGGGAACAAACGCGAGTTAATGACATCTTAGTTGAAATCAAGAAAAAGAAATGGGCATGGGCAGGACATGTAATGAGGAGGGAAGAGAACCGATGGTCATTAAGTGTTATGGACTGGATTCCAAGGGAAGGGAAGCGTAGCAGGGGACGGCAGAAAGTTAGGTGGGCGGATGAGATAAGAAATTTGCAGGGACAGCATGGCCACAATTACTACATGACCGGGGTTGTTGGAGAAATATGGGAGAGGCCTTTGCCTTGCAGTGGGCGTAACCAGGCTGATGATGATGATGATGATGATGATAGGTGAGCAACAATCATACTCACACGTCCATCAGATGTGGCCGTATGTCTATAGATGTCGTATCGTCTAAGGCGTCTGGTACAGGCAAATCTGATGCTAAAGCAGCAAATGTGAGACAGACAACAATATGTACAATTAAAATAGGTTCACATGAAAATTTCGTTCAATTAACAATGTTGCAAGTACATTCACCGTCTTCGATAAAAGCAGCCACTCGTTGAGGCTGCTCTGTAGCAGGTGCCACTAGTGGTGCTTCCAGATTTTGTCGTCTCTCACCTGTACAATAAAAAGTTTGAGATACATATGCATTTGGTCACCATAAATGTGCAATGAGTGATATTGCTGGTACACTTAGTACTCTTACGGCCAGTGGCCATTTGAGACTAGCTGTTGGACCAGCGGCAATACAACTGCTGTTGCAGTCTGTGCTGGCTCACCCTTGTGGAATGAAAACTTTGAGTTGTGCGTGCAAATATACACTTCAGTTACTTTGACCTGCGCTGATGTGCCTGTTTGGAAAAAAACTATGTATTCATGGTCTTTAGCTAAACTGTTGTTATCCCATACAAATGTCCATGCTATAATTCCCCATGCAAAGCTTTCTCTTCTCTCTTATCAGAATACCTAACAAAAATAGTTGGCTACACAAACACAGTGTATACAGTAGAGAATGCTTGTTAAATACACCTGCAAACTTGCCACAAGAGTGCAAATAAGTTGTTTTAATAAATGTTGCAGGAATATGGCTTCAGAAGTGACACTTTGATGAGCACTTGATAATACAGGATATTAGGTACCTTACAGCTGACAGTGCTGCATTTATGATTGCTTACCTTCACATCTCTCGCTTCTCTGCATGTGAAGTATTTGTGCAACTAGGAAAACATGAAAAGTGGTCATTGTTAGACAGCATATAATACACTCAACTACAATAAAAATGGAGTAATGCTTACAGTTGTTCAGCTGTGTTCTAATGTTATTTTCCAAAAACTCTATGTGTTTTTTCAATGATGCATTGTGCTCCCGCTCAATGCGGCATTGCATTTTCCAGTATTTTGCATCTTTTCGTGCAGTTATTAGCTCTCTTGAAGAAACCAGTGATTCATCGTCTGTTGAATCGCTGGTTTAATGATACAGTTTTCTTTTGACCTGTGCAAAGAAAAAAAATTATGAGGTGCATACACTTTTTCCATTGAACACTCCCACAACGAAATTGGGGTATGCACCAAGATTGTGGTAGTAGCAGCGTTGCTGGTGCTCCCTATATTGTATTTCGGTTAGCACCAAATTTTCTCAAACTGCAGTAACTTTACACGCATATTGTTTGATCAAAGTGACTAATAATAAAGATATTTGGCAGAGACGTGGGTGCTAAGCTGGGTAGCAGGGGAACCTTCCACGTAGTTCATTGCGATGCCTTTATCATCCACGAAAAGCATTAGCAACACCATTGTATTTTTTCTGTAGGCCATGGTTTTGTGTCTTCACTCTCAAGCTGATCCTAAAATGCACATCAAGTTTCATACATCACGTTTAGTATGCCAAGACGTTTTTGCTATTTGTTGGTGTATTGTTCAACAAAAATGCACTTAAGTGTGCACACTTTAGTGCTGAAATATCCTATTTTAGAAGAACAACTCAAACAGCATGTGCTATGTGAAAAAAAGAAAGTGTGGCTTTCGTGGCCCTCCAGAACTCAAAGATGATGTGGTGCAGTGTACAGCATCAGACTACTGCTTATCATAAATTCTTTTGATCTCTGGTACTGACATATAGCTGGTACTGACATATAGCTTTAAGAATCCCATGGATTGCCAAATGATTTATCGGTGATACGGGAGATAAATTTCAAATCTTCTATCAAAGCAAGAGTACTGAAACAAGTCTTATTATTTGGTCATGCCATGTGGGTTTGTCTCAAGGGGCACAAAGTATTGCTGGCCAAAACGGGAGGTAAGAGAGAACAAGGTTGCCCATATATGAGATCGTTAGATGACATTCTTCAGGCCACAGGGAAACAGCGGTAAGCTTAAAGAAGCCAATAAATATAGTTCTTAATGGCGAAGGTTTGTGCAATGTGCAAATCATTTTCTAGAATAAAAAAGCAGAGAAAGTCTCTTTTTTCTCACCTGTACTTCTTTTTTTCCGTAAAACCATTTTCATGCTGCATAAAATATTACTACGTGCTGCTACCAAGTTGTCCAACGATTTACCCTTTTGGCTTTGACAAATTCATGATATCGCAAGTTGACAGCGACTCGATCGTACCTTACAATTATGGTCACATACCAGGTACCCATTACAAATGTGAAGACACAAGACTGTGGGCACTTAAATAATTAAGTGGGCAAGAGCGTCCAGATACTAGTCATTCCATTTGTTTCCCAAATTTTGCTACAGCAGAGAGAAATAGGCTGCCAAAAGGATATGCAACATTGTGCCACATACTGACTACCGTACTGGTTTATATGCTAGCTTTTATGCATTAGTAATTGCTCCTCAAAGTGTACCTAAAGTCCCCCACCTGTATTTTATACCTTTTTGCATAAGTCAGTACGTAACGAAGTCACTTTCTGCTGATGCCTTAACCTACATTTGCAGCATGTATGCAAAAGCATAAATTTGTGCATCTCAGTCAATACGGGGTTTTAACAATGCAGTGAAAACACAACATAAGCAAAATAAGGTGTGAATCAATTCCCTTGCTCATTGCTATCAGTTTAAAAAAAGACTGCATCCATGACCACTTCTTCCAGCACACCGTGACAAGGTGTTTTCAAGTTAGCATGCCATCAATACAGTAATACCTCGCAGCACAAGAAAGGCACGTCAGAAGTTAACATTGCACAGCTGTGTTGGTCTTTCAGACACTGCACGATACTTGTTTCTCTTCTACATACTTGTGACCCTCGTGACTGTTAGGTGGAGGTGCGAGGTGTGGGAATGGTGCAGCAGCCTCCTTAGCAACGTCAACATTCTTTAGGGCATGTGCCATGTGCTGTCGGAGAACAGCCTCGTACTGCTGCTTTCTTGTTGCAGCCTGATTTGCCTGCTTGGCCTTTTCCTGCTATACTGGATGACAATACTGGAAATTAGTGACACTGTTGAAAACTTAGTAGTCTGGTGTTTACTGTGTATAGACAAAGCAAAATATGCATGTACCTGTCTTATGTTCTTCTTTTTAGCATTCACATCCCCTTCAGACAGGGGCAAGTCCTCCACATCTGACAGCCTGATCGGTGGAATGGGCACTCTCTTGTTTTTTGTTTCTCTTGCATTCTCTTCCCTTGTGGCTGCAAAGAGTATTAAACAACAGATATGTTTCATTGACTGCATCATATTTAGAAAACTATATATCAAGAAACGCTAGTAACCCTTAATATATTTAGCATAGATACATTTCCGCGGACACGTGGCTTTATTGTCAAAAGTAATTATCCGAGTCCCGATCAAGCGAAGGCATATTGAGTGGGCAACAGCCATTTCACCGCCGTCAGACTGTGCCGGTATCGTGCAAAGAAGGATCATATTCAAGCGGTAGTAAGTAGCAAGTATAAGTGCACCATTATTTAACATGCTAGGCAGTTGGTCCGTGCCACTGCAAAGTCAGTGGCACAGGCTTGCCGTTCCGCGATGTGCCCTTGGCATGCTCGCTTTTTTCCCAGGCTTTAGCGGCGCGCGCTCGACCGCCCACTGCTGTCACCAACTTGTATTTTCTGACGGCTTCTTCGAAGCCATAATGTTAATGGTGAAATAATGCCAATTAATGAGGTCAAAGCGCTGGAAAACGTCCCCTTGCACTGCCTGCCAGATGGCAGCTGAACCCGAAACATTGCATTTCAAAGCGTAAAGTGCAGGGGAGTGGACATGTCCACTCCCCTACACTTTACACTTTGAAATGCAATGTTTCGAGCAGCATATTAATTTGCCAAGCCCTTAAATACGTATCTTTAAAACAATATACAAGTATTATAAGTGCGCGCTCAAGTTGTTACAAGTTTATGCGCAGCCAGTATCCTTATTCTAATGCACTCAACCGACAGGCAGTAATTTCCAGAAAAGTCGGTGCAGCTAACTTTTAGCTCCGGTGCTTCTATCTAAATACATGTAAAAGGAGAATTTGTTTTTCTCTACAACCATTGCATCAAATTTGACGAGGTTTGTTGCACTTAAAAGCAAAGCTTAATATCTAGTGAATGTTGGTTTCTAATTTCTTACTGCGGTTGTCAACTATTTAGGATTGTCGAAAATTGAAAAGTTTGAGAAAACGAAACTATGAAGTTTACAACTCTAACTCGGCAATGAAAAACGATATCACAATTCGGTGAACTGCGCTTTTTTTTATTCAGCAGGGCACTCTAACAAAGTATTTACCTGCGAACTTGAGAATCTGTACGACGTATACGCCACTGTTCTCCTCGTTGTCTTCGTCCCGCCAGTATGCGTCGTAAGGCATCGTATTGTCAAAATCCAATTCATTTTCGGGATGGAAGTTCTTGACATCGGTTAACGGTATAACATATTGTTTGTCTGTCTTGTCTTCAACAAATCGCACAAGAGCAAACATCGCGTTTACTGATACGCGCGTGCGAAACGATCCACAACACAAACGCGGCACCACGAAGCCAAACGACACTCGCACCACGCGCTCAGATGCGCGGACTGCGGAGGAACACTAATTGGCCTTCTCACGCTCTGGAGCTCTGCGGAGGGTTTGGAACGCCAACATGTAGATCGCGCATGTGCGTAAATTAAATGGTAGTACATTTTAATAAAGGGTATTTGTTCATACTTCTTAACATGTATTATTCTACATTATTCATTTATAAACAATATATCACTCTTTACCAAAAGAGTTTGTAAATTGCACGATTGCGGAGCATTTGCGGTGCGGGGTATAGTGCTGCAGCACAAAAGGTTGTGGTAGATTTTACTCCATGCGCATGTGGTCCGCGCTCTCGACGCTCTGTTTGTCCGTGGATCAAGAGCCTTATCTCGTTCGCGATTACATAGCTGTACTTCTCTTGGATACCAAATGGCGCCGCGAAAAAGGCGTAAAGTCTATCTCGACCCTGAATCAAGCAGCAGCATGCCGAAGTCAACAAAGTGGCTCCTTCACCATCCACTTGGCGCCGCTCCGCGAACACCAAAAGGTCACAAGTCGCCTATGACATCGACGAGATCGCCAACATCGCCAGCAAACTCTCTCGAGGACCAAATCTGTGATGAGTCTACATACACAGACTCAACCCGAGAGAAGGACAGTGATGAAGACTGCAGTGACTTTAGTGATGGTGAACACCCAACTTCCGATGCATCTTTCTCCCAACCGGTGTCCGTGGACGAAGACTGTTTGCCGGGCGAAAATAGTGCGTGTCCGAGCGGTGATCCGAAAGATATAGATGGTGATGAACTCTGTGAACCATTCATTGAAGGTGGAACAGTCACCCGAGGAGATGCCTATACGCTGCTGTTGGACTTGGCAATTCAATTTGGCCTATCCTGGACTGCAACTGAAGAGATTCAGAAGCTTTTCAACAACCTCTTGGAGAAGAAATGTTTTCCGGAAAGCAAATACCTCTTTAAGAATTTTTGTGGAATTGACATGAAGGATGTGATTTTCAATTTTTACTGCGCAGATTGCAAGCATCTGCTTGCTAAAACAACGGGATGCCTGGAGCAGCGTCAAAAACTAGAAGTCAAATGTACAGTCTGCAACACAAAATATGTAGGCCGTGATCTTGTGCGCACAGGCAGCTTTTTTGTAACTTTGCCAATTGAGAAGCAGCTGATGGCAATTCTTTCTAGCAAGACAGCCAACACTGCGCTAGCAGCAAACCTCAGCCGGCCACAGAGCAGTTGTGGCTTAATGACTGACATCTTGGATGGCCATCAATACCGCACTGCACGTGAAAAGGTTGGGATGGCTACTCATGGTTTAACATTGACTGTGAATAGCGATGGCAGTCCTGTGTTCAAGTCGTCAAAGTACAGCATATGGCCTGTGCAAATAATTTTAAATGAATTACCACCCCGGCTGCGTTGGAGCAATGTAATGGCACCACTCCTGTGGTATGGGCATCAGCATCCAAATATGCCAATGCTGCTGCAGGGATTTGTGCATCAACTGGAGCAGCTAAATGCAGCTGGTATCACGTGGACACTTGCTGGCACACAAGTACGCTCTAAGGTAAATGATCCCAAAAAGAAAATTTTAACACATTTACGACACAACTCTTGAGTATATATTCACATGATATTCCATTGTCCTGCAGGTTTTCTGCATATGTTGCTGTGCAGATGCACCTGCCAGAGCTGCAATGCAACAAATGGTCCAGTTCAACGGTTACTTTGGTTGTAGTTGGTGCTACCATCCAGGAACCAATGTACAAGGCAAGTCCTATGCCACTCTTGGCTCTCTTGCTGTGGTCAGAAAGCTGGACCAGGTGAAATACATGCTACCACTGCAAAAAATGTGCCAGTCTATGTGGCTGAGTATTCGGCACATTTTATCTCTAGTATGGATCAGTGTAGAGGGAAGTGTGATTCAGTTACCGTAAATTAAACTTGCTGTGTGTATACTTTTGCTTGTTTAACAGGTACCATCAAATACTGCTTGGATCAGCTCTACCCTGATCGCACTGACGAAGAAACTTTGGTGGACATGAAGGCGGCTTGTCGTACTGGCACTACTGTACATGGAATCAAAGGCCCATCTCCACTTATTAACTTACCAGGTTTTAGCCCTGCTTGGTCATGGTGCCCAGATTACATGCATTGTGTTCTACTTGGTGTCGCAAGACAGTTGACATAATTGTGGCTCACTGATACAGGAGCAGATAATTACTTTGGCATGCCTTCTACTGTGAGGGTTATAACTGAACGGCTTGGTGAAATAAGAATGCCTGTATGTGTTAGCCGTCAGCCACGACCGCTGCAGGTTAGAAAATATTGGAAGGCCTCAGAATGGCAGTACTGGTTGCTTTATGACAGTGTACCTTGTCTCACTGGTGTGCTTGAGGACAAGTATATGACTCACTGGAGCCTTCTTGTATCAGGTGTATTCATCCTGCTAAAGGATTCTATTTCACGTGCAGATGTAGACCTCAGCACACAACTACTTACAGAGTTTGTTGTTGGTGTTGAATTTTTGTACGGCCGGAGCAACATGACGTACAATGTGCACCAGCTTTTACATTTGTCAAAGTCGGTTGTTTTGTTTGGACCTCTGTGGGCACATTATTGTTTCTCATTTGAAACAAATATGGGCAGGCTCTTGAAGCTAATAACATCTGCCAATGGAGTGGCTTTGCAGATTGCTAGCAGGCTTCCCTTGCGCAGCAGTCTGCTAGCCCTGAAAGCACGTGCAAGCAACTATGCACTTTCGCTGATCAAAGAAAGTGCTGCAAAAGAATGCTTGGAAAACATTACTTCTCTAGGCAAACCTGAGACGGTTCATGATGATTTTTGTGCCCATACAGAACTACAGGGAAAGCAAATAGTTGAATTTCGTAGGATGAAGGTTGGGTGCACTGTAATTGTATCAGAGCGGTACAGCAAACATGTCAGAACAAATACCACTGCTATTTATTTTCCAGATGGCACTTATGCCAGGGTAAAAAGAATATTCTGCTCCAGAGAACCATCGGGAGAACACTTCTTTATTATTTCTGAAGTATACACTGTTGACTCTGTCCTGCCAAGTGAGCACATTAGGAACGCAAAAAAACGAGGTGATGAATGTCTGCTAAAGATGGGTGCACAGATAGGACCATGCATATATTTTTGTTTTAATAACCACGAGTACTTTTGCGATTTAGTTAACTCTTATGAATGGTTTTGATGACCTAATAGCTCACAATAAGAAAATTCCGGCACCAAAGGTTTTAATGTGAAGCATTAGGATTGGCCCCTGGTTTATTCTTGTCCAGCCAGATAGCGTCAAAAATAAAGTGTACAGTGGTAGACTTCGAACTCTGGTTCATCAGTGCTCCAGTAGGTATAAGGCTCTCTTCATCCTTAGAAAGATGTTGCCATATGCAGAATATTGGTCAGGACAGGGTAAAAAATTAAGAAATCCAATTTGATGATCTGCTAGTTAGGCTATAGTAGCATGTGCTGCCAGCATAGTACATAACCTCATGAGTTTATTTTTCGCGATCACTAGCTCTTTGAGATGCCATATGATGTTGAACTAATTTCAGTACCGACCAAGGTGCAACACCCAGCAGCTGCTGTCTAGTGAAACTAGAAAGATTTATGAAAACTTTAGCTAGGAAGCTGTCATGAATCAAATAAAAATTAGTCATCTTCAGTAATGCCTTTTGCTTGCAAGTACTCTTGCTTTCTTTGTGTTTTGTTTTGTACTCCTGATGGTGCTTGGCATCTATTAATTGCAGTCTCCATGATGCATCAACGAAACCACTTGTAAGCAAGTGTTTGAGAGATGAAAAGTTTTCCTTCCTCTGTTTGCCGCGTGCATGTGATGCACTTCCTTATTGTGCTAGTGTATTGTACTTGAGATAGTAATATATCTCTTACTACACGTAGCAGGACATTTTGCATCCAAATCGTGCTGCATAAGACCAGATGCTTACAGGTATCCGTCAGTCTGCTTCTGACAGCCACTTAGCAAGTCAGATGCTTTGCTTTAGCATAGATGCCCACAGAACTTGCGAGACTTACTTAACTGCCTTTTCTGTATGTTGTGGTTGTATGATGTTGCAAGAACTTCAATGTTACTCTTCTGTTATGAAAATATTGAATATCATTCAGGCTTTGTAAAAGCAGGTATGAGCAAATTACCTATGCTGGCTATATGTATACCAGTGTTATACCTTGGTCTTTTAGCTTGATTACAAAGAACAGATGCACTCATTGGTACTACATTGTGATTCAATACGCCACTATGTGTAATAATTTAGGATTGTTTTAATATAAAAGTAATGCTATCCAAGCATTCTCCTGCATTGTCAGCAGTTTAAGCAATTTTTCTGCATTGATGTGTTCGACTCTGAGTCATGTAGTTTTAAAGTGTACGAACTATACACTTAATATTCTTGCATGTCTCATAAGCTCATGATTCAAGACATTTAGCCACATGTTCACTTCATCTGTGCATGCAGCCTGGTATTACGTGACAAATTTTTTTCTGCAGTAACCTTACTTTGAAGCATAACAAAGACAACTACACAATTAAGTAAACAAGACTAAATGAGTGCAACATGCAGGACGAACGCTCATCCTGTCTGGTTTACCTTTGATGTGTAGTTGTCTTCTTCTTACGATTCGAAGTACATTCACGGAACCTTACAACTCACTTAAGTTTTTGTTGTGCTAAACCTTCAATTTACAAACTGCTGACATTATAAAGCTGGATTTTAATCAATGTGTCATTAAATGTACCTAATTTTGCAAGCACTTTCAGGTTGCCTTCAGCACATTACATGACCACGAGATACTTGCGAAAACTAAGCAGCGAATTTGCTTCTAGTCCTTTTGTAGCAGGCAGTGGACATATTTGTTTGAAGCTGTATTTACCTGTTTATATATATATAAACGAACAACGATTGTCTGCACTGTGTCTGCTTAATCGAGAAGGTTGCATGTTTAAAAGTTAGTGACTTTACAGAACCTATGTAAAACATAGTAATGGTCACCGCTATGATACTTGCACTGTCATCAATACTATGCAGCAAAGGGACAGCAGTTTTTCTTATAGTTTATGGCTTCGTAGATTGCTGCACAAAGAAAACTTTGCAAGGGCATGGCATTGTGTTGTTGTGTCGACTTGTGCTCCTACGTGTATACACATTCTCGAGCTATGGCACAGGTTCTAATCTACAAGTAATCAGCGAGTCATTCATGCAGCTGGAAGTGATCCCCTAATGTAAATGTTGAAACTGAAAAATGTTGAATATGGTGCAACCAGTGAAACTAGGACAAAGCGAATGCACTAGCTGTCATTTTTATTATTGGATCATGCACACCTTGGAAATGAACATTGTACAATATACCGAATGGTTGAAATTAAGCATGTTGGCAAATCTTCAAACTTATAAGATGGAGCGCTGATAGACGAGTTCAGAAAAAGAACAACGCATGGTTCCATCCGTATGTTGTCCTTTTTTGTCCTGCCATTTACTGATCCCCATAATTAGTTGCAAAATATGTGTCGCAGCCATTCTGTATGCTTTGAACAGACATACTTCAAGCTGTTCGCTAGTTCCATTTATAAGGTGTCATTTCCCACACATAGTTTTTTCCTGTCAAGTGCAATAAAGATTGTTCATACGACCAATTTTATTATTTTTTTTCAAGAGATTATATTTTAGGTAGTGTTGCACACTAAAAGCATATAATCTAATTTTGTACCTTAATCATTTCTGTTGCCTATAAGCAAACAGAAAAGCAGGACAGTAAATTATGAGCCTGGAACCAAAAACTTGGTCTAAACTGTTTCACTCTCGCAACTCTCGAATTTCCTGTGCAAGGCACAACAAGCCCATCAGAACAAAATAATTGTGTATTAGAAGCAAAAAGAAAACTTTCAGGATTTCAGAAAAAGTGCTAAGCCTTGCCTAGCTTACAAGTTAGTTAATGTGTACTAGGGAATGCAAACAAACTCACTTTTTCAGAATTCACTGTAAACTAAAACCAGGCAGTTGTTTGACTCTTTAATGAAACCAACATCCTTTGAGCTTTTGATGCTGCATGCCTTCTGCTGAATATTGTGCAGCTCTTTGCCATAGTCATTTTAAAAGTAAGAATTCTATTCAGTACAGGACTTTCAAGGGCTTCATTTACCCGTTTGCTCTGTAGTACAGTCATACTCCTGAAAATTATTTTCCACCCACATTCTGTGATTGAGCATTTCCAGCTGGAGACTGAACTATCGTCCAACTGGAAACATTTCTAGCTGTTTCCAGCTTCAGCTGGCAGCCCATCCAGTCTAACGATCATTTTCCAGCTGGACCATGTCCGGCTGGAAACTGGCCCAGCTGGATAATGTGATTACCAGCCGCATTTCCAGCTGAAAAACTTTCATTCCAGCTGGTATTGAAAAAGACAGCTGGAAATGAAGCTGAAAAACCCTTTTCCAGCTGGAAATTGATCTCCCATTTTCGTCTGGGTGTCTTCCGGCTCGTTCTGCAGTATTTGGTTGGAGCGCAAATATAGGAACGTGCACAGGGTGAATTTTAAGGACGCCTAGGTCGTCAAAATTATTATGCAGTCCTCCATTACCGCGTGTCTCATAATTAAATCATGGTTTTAGCGTCCCTCCCCCCAAAGAAATACGCCACACTACGCGTGCAAGCGTGGGCGCCGAACGTGGGTGGAGTCTACGCGAGAGCACTATAGCACCGAAGATATATCTACAGTGCCTACCGTTGTTTCCAAACATGGTGCAGGTCCATATAAAGGATGTGACGAGATTCAATTTAGAGGCGTGCTAACTTGAAATTCTCCATGTTGCCGAAGCAACGGAAAAACACTGATTCGGAAATACCGAATAGTTAAAATTGAATGAATTGGTATTGTGTAAGTTTATTTGGTGGCAGGTGACAAGAACAAATATCACCCTAAGATGATATATATATCTCTAAATGAAAGCGTAATAAAGGGTAAATACGGCTAACAATCAGAAGTAATTTCGTGCTACAAGTAGTGGTCTATTCTTATAAGCTGTTTCTTATTTTGGGTGTGAAATATGCTTTGTGTAATGCAGGATAGCATCAAGAATGAGCCATAGCATCAAGAATAACCGCCGAAATACATTGGTTGTCAAATGATACTTGGTTTGTAATGTGCATTCTTGCGGCTGGAAGCAATTCATGTTGCTATTACGAATAACCACAACTTTTGTGAGCCTATAGCTAACATCGTTTAATATGGAATTTCATTGTGTTACCGAGCTGTACGAAGTGAGTGCATTCTGTAAATTTGTATAGAAAACTGCTCCCCTATGTAATGCCAGTTAGCCTTTATGGCAAGATATTAAAAAAAATCACTCTGGAAGAATTAACCTTTCAATGACTGTCGACATTCATGCTATTAGTGTTCATGCAATGCAGTGACAGCGTATTGCCACCTCCAAATGTACTGCCATGTACTGCAACCAAGCTCATCTGTCCTGCTTCCCTCTTGACACGCTGTGACATCTAGCGGCCCAAATGCGAAGTCCGCGAAAGTTCCTCTTATTTTTGCGTGGCTTTCGAGATGTGCGACAAGCAGTGCGCGCTAACGCTGAGAATAAATCTCGTTCTGCATGCTGTGACTCGTTGCACAGTGCTAAGGAGTTAGTGCATTGTGCTTGAGGAAGCTGCGAAACATGGGTTTGATTCCGCTTAGCACGGGCTTAATTTTATGCCCTTTAGCGGTGGCAAGAGCTTATACAAATAGATTCAATGTTACCGAAGACGACTAAGAATGGTATTCGCACTGTAAACAATATCATCGCAAGTAACTGGTTTATGACTACTGCACAAGAATGAGGCTGAATCACGGAGCAAGGTAACTCAGGAGGAGAAACTTGCCCCTCCTCCGCAGTCAGATAATACACAGCTTTAGCTTAGTGCAATAGCCTGCATGGCGACATAGCAGGATCGAATTGCGCATGCGCAGAACGCCAGACGAGCAATACCGCTTAGAGGGAGGACGCTACTTCCATGATTAAAATGTTACGTGTTTGCGTGGTTTACGTAGTTTGCGTAAAACATGACGGCGGTCCCGGTCGCCCACATACAACGGAATTTGGCGTTGTTTATGTAGAATTCACTCCGTTAGTAGCAAATGACGGTGTAAACGGCTTTCGTTTATCCTCAGGCCGCTTCGACGACAGTGTACTGTGGATAACGTTGAGGAGATTTCAAGATCGCTTCTCGTTTTGAATGCATCCAACATAACGAGAGAAATTATAACTTATCGGCATACCCTTCGAAATGCGGTGTTGACAGATAACTACCTCGTCGGCTTGAGTTACTCAGGTGTGCCATACATGCTTTTAGCTTTAGAATATTTATATGCTATTCTGTAATGCTATTCTATATGCTATTGTATGCTATTCTATATGCTATATTTTTCCCTTCGTCAATACTTCTCTATCTAACTTGTACCGCTATCTATGCCTGTAACAGGTGCGGTCGTATAATCTTCCCTTCTTTTTCTTCACCAATCATCATCATCATCATCATCATCATCATCATCATCACTAGCAGCCTGGTTACGCCCCCTGCAGGGCAAAGGCCTCTCCCATACTTCTCCAACTACCCCGGTAATGTACTAATTGTGGCCATGTCGTCCCTGGAAACTTCTTAATCTAATCCGCCCACCTGACTTTCTGCCGCTCCCTGCTACGCTTCCCTTCCCTTGGAATCCAGTCCGTAACCCTTAATGACCATTGGTTACCTTCTCTCCTCATTACATGTCCTGCCCATGCCCATTCTTTTTCTTGATTTAAACTAAGATGTTATTAAGTCGCGTTTGTTCCCTCCTCTTCACCAATACTCGTTGCCAATACTCCAAGCGTGTCTTACTTGTTTCTACTGCTGACTGCTTGATGCTTTCCTCCACTTTAAATCCGTGCGCCTCTGGAAGATCTACGCTACGTACGAGCCTCACTGAGTAAATAGATACACGTGCCTCACCTAGTCGCGAATATTTGTTCCCGTATGTTTTTGACCACAGGCAACCAGTTCGAGCTTCAAATAACAAGGCACTTCCCTTGGTGTTATCGTACAGATTTCGCTTTCGAATTTTCTAATACATGGTTTACGGTATACTTTCCAGAAAATCAAATGAGAGACAAATCACGCGCATCCAATAAAATTAACTTTTTATGGCAGTAGCCAGTGTACTCAGCCTCACCCAGTCATTCCCCAAGTTTACTTTAAAGCTATTGCACCGCATGTTCTCCTGAGCAGAAATATTTTAGCATCGTGCTGGCAGTTCTCATCGGCTTTAACTTAGCTGCGAAGCGGACGTTCAGCTATGCTTCGCATCAAGAATTAACCCTCACCTGTATTGGGCTTTCAATTAACGTACCAGAGATACGAGAAAAAAAGATCATGATATGTTTGTTTCGTTATTGAAGTTTCAAGCTGACTGAAAAGTTTCATCGAACCTTTATCAAACACATCTCTAACCTGACAACATGGGGCAACAGTAAATTATCTCATGAACTTGAGCTCTGCGATCACTCGCTCCGACATCTTCAGCATAGACAGCTATAAGTTACGCTAATTAAAGGTCAGCACGGACTGAAGGTCAGCCTCTTCTGTGGAGAGCTAAGAAAAAAAAATTAGGCATTTACCATGTTCAATTGCCCTGTTTACATTTTGCGACCGCATTTCCATGGGGGTGAAATGCGAAAACGTTCGTGTACTTGGATTTAGGTGCACGTTAAAGAACCCCAGGTGGCCAAAATTTTCGTAGTCAAACACTACGGCGTACCAATAACCAGAAAGTGGTTTGGGCACGTAAAATCCCATGATTTAGTTCAGTAACATTGCGTGCATATTTTATTCAGGGAACCACGTGCTACCGAAATTACAATTGCAAGCCGTCAAATAAGATCAGAACGAAAAACCGCGCGGGTTGATGAACCTTTCTAGTGGCGGGTAACACTACGCGTACATGAAATAAAGCACATGTTATGGTTATTTTTCTCGTATGCCTTCATCTGTTTAGTGCAGACATACCCCAACGAACGTTACTGTCTCTACGGTTCAATCATCAGCGGACCGCTTGCTTCCCATTTGTCTTTTAGGTCGCGATCACTACTGAAGCAGGCCACGGTGGCCTGTACTTCGCTATTTTCCGAGAATGCGCGTTTGCGCTAGTTTCATTAGGCGAAACACAGATGGCGCTATGCGTCCATCTAGAAGTTAGAGCAAGCGGGCACGCGTAAACCGCGCGAATTGAATGTGGGGGACGCGGTTTTTTTGAGGCGGGTTTTCCGTCGTGGACGATAGGCGGGAGGTAATTTTCCAGATTACTTGGTGCGTATTATAATCGAATGAAGCACGGCCAAAGTCGATTGGTTCGCAGGTACAGCTCAATGAAAGCAGCTGGACATTAGGCTTTGTGCGCAAATGTGCCGTTTCTTCTTGTTTTGTTGGCTACTTACATTTTGATTACTTGAAAACTTGGAAATCAAAGCGCAAAAACTGGCAGCAGAAGCACGTCCGGATAAGCTAACACGAACTTTAGACAAACGCATATGCTACCCATCGTAGTCATAGTAGCTGAGTGATCGCAGTGCGAGAGTTCCCTATCGTTATATTTGAATGGAATTTCGTGGTCCTTGCACTGACATGTCGTCTTTGAAAAAGCACAGCTGATGATGATGATCTATAGCCATCCCCTTTGAAACGGAGCGGCTAGAAAGTAGTCACCTGGGCTACTTGAGTTAATCAGGTATGATATACATGTTTCTCCTTCTAGCATTTCTGCCTACGTCTGTTTAATGTGTCCCTTAGTGAAAACTACTCTAACTTGGACCGCTGCCCATGCCTCTACCGGATACGGTCGCATCAATATCTTCCCTGTTTTTCTTCCAAGAAATGTTCTAAACGTATCTTGCTCATCTCTACTGCTGACCGGTTAGTGCTTCCGTCCACTTTAAATCCAAGGGATTCTGGAATCCCAAGGCTTCTGGTCTAAGTCTTTTCGCGAACATCATGATTCGACTTTATTGCGTTGTGGGCTGCAAACGTAGTGACTGGCAATATGTCAAGCTGTGACATCGTGTCCCTCTGCAAGGTAGCAGATGAGCGGACTTGCTGTAGCGCATCGTACTGCCGCTATCCGATCGGCGCCAGCATTTGTGCGTTTGCGGCTGTCACTTTACACCTGAAGATTACTACCGCAATATCATTTCTCGAGTCCGGTATTCGGGTAAACGCAAGAGCAAGGGGACAGGGCCTGGCCGTTTCACCGTGCCGTTCAATGGGATGAGCAGAAGCGCAAATGCGTGTGGTCTGCACGGTGCAGCCACCTGGTAGCACAGAGCTCAACCCCACACAGTAGCAGTAAGGAAATGTATTCTTTGCTGCTGGTGTAAATTTTTCGCAGGAGTGTAATCATCAACACGTTGTTTTGTAAATGTGTAAAATGTTTTACACTTGGTTACAGCAATATAAGCGCTTTGTTTCGTTTGTTAAGCTCTTCCCCAACAGGTGGCTGGACTGTGCAGACCGATCAGGCCACTCACTTACATCTACGCTAAAGTTCCTTCATAAGCATGAGTTTATGCCTCCAGCCATCCGTCGAAACGCCCAGCTCGCCTGTGGTATACCAGAATACCGGACACGTTCGGCGCTGCGACAGAATGCTCTCAAGGCACGCTGCTTCGATAGCTCTCGATTGGGGTCGACTGCCAAGCAGCTGGCGGAGAGTTTGAAGAGGCTTCGCGCGCTCGCTTCTAGAGAAACGTAAGTCGACGACACGCGGTGCCATCATGACGCACAGCCAGTGAAGGCGGAGCTTAGCCCGATCACTCGGCGAACGAGTTGAGAAGAAAATGCATGACTATGGAGGAAGGTAACTTGTAATCGTCCGTGGCTCTCTTAATATGAGACACTTCACAAAGATTCTGGTGCAAATGATGAACTTTAGCTGTACCCTACACGTCTATAAAATTTGTTCGAGCCGTTTCAGGGGCCCTTTAATGTATATATACTTTTGTACTTTAGCCACCCTTTTATTTTGATCCATGTTTCTCAGGCTTTTTTAAAAACTATTTTTGATCTCCGCTCCTCTTACTTCCAAGACACCCAACCCATGTCACGGGACGCTGCCTTATTTGTGGCTTTAGCGTCGCATCTGCAAGCCAACCGGCGTCCCGTTCTTTCGTTGAACCATTAGGGCCCATTGTACTACAACTAGTACACTTGGCTTTACAACGCTACATCTTGAACAGCTGAATATTTTGTTTTGGCTATTTCCGTTTCTTCTACTCATAGGACGCGCACACACACCATAGCACAGGGCAGAAATTACGGTTTTGTTCTTTTCTAAAATTTCGCGCCAATTTCAGCAATACTGCGGACTCCTGACGAATGTGGACGTGTACTCACTTTTCATTTATTTTCACTCGCCTGCTTTGTATATTTGTGTTGTTATTATTGCGGTGTTTAGTACGTGTGTTTAGTGTGTGTGAAAGCAAACTGTCGAATGTGCGACTTCATTTTTAAGATTGGAACACATATTGAAGGTTAGGTTTACTTGATGAGGTACACAGGATATTTGCAATGACAATTTGGTGCTTTGCTTTCTTTTTCTTTAGTTGTGTTCCAGCATGGATACCGAGTTTTTCTTCGGAAGAGAGACGTTTTGTCGCTTGTGCGCTGCTCTACGTGCAGTTGATAGGGCAGAAAACATAGAACAATGACATCGTGGTGGTGCCGCCGCAATGGACTGAAGATACGGGTGAAGAGGAAGATGAAGGCGACACCACTGGTGCTCTAGCCGTGAATGTCGTCTGCGGCTAGTGTAGGTTAGCAAAGCTTGTAACAATATCCCGCCAAAAAGATTTCTTTGCAATAGCATTATTAAGGAGAGCTTATCCACACTTGCGATGTCAGCCTTGCCGAGTTTTCATCGAGAACGAGGAATGTGGGATTTATTTACAGTAAGTACTTGAAAAAGTTACCGTTAATCAGTCTAGCATGACTGAAAGAGAATGCACCCTGAAAAGCCGACGACGGCTGCTTAAATAAATGCACTCTGTCCTCCGTAGATCCCTAGGTGAGGAAAAGCGGCCCTTCAACCATCGACAAATGGGAGCGTCCAAAGTCGTCGCCGACCCACCTTTGAGGGCAAGGGTTTACACACTCACTTCCGCACAGGTTTAACTGACCACACCGAGGTGAGAGAGTTCTCGCAGACAAGGGTCCTACCCCGAGCAGTCGAATCTTGATCCCAGTGTTGACTCCGCGGACAGTGGCCGCCGCGTCTGTCCATTGACTGACAACTTCTAAGACCCGTGAGATGGTGCCACAAAACTTCTTCCAGGAGTTCCTCCGCTCCAATTAAACCATGAAGGCGATAGCGACTCCACTACTTGGTCCGCCGACTGCGTCTAGACATGCCGGAACCGTTTGGTTGGGGACGCGGCGCATTGTAGGCCTTGCAAAGCGAGTCGTCACAGCATACATGGTGGCGCCGATGGGCTGTTGACTCGACGCATTGTTGTTTTCTCAAAGCAAGTCATCGCAGTGGGCCGGGCAGGTTTGGACGGTCGCTTCCCCTCTAGTTCGCGAGCCCCGCAGGCCGTTCGTAGCAGCTCCTCCATGGCCCGGAAAATCTCCACTGGCCTGAGCTGATAACCGCTCGGCAGGAAGAGAATGGCTGGTGGCAAGGGAGGGATGCGTTGACTTGCAGTGACCAGCTAAACATCTAACAAAGACACAGCAACTTCAAAGCGAACCCCACAACGTGGCGTTGCGCGGAGATGACGTACCTTGGATCTCACTTTAGACCTGCTAGGCTTCTAAGGAGACATAAGTGCCGAAACAAAACATTCTGCATTTCGCTACGCCAATTTGGAAGGAATTTCGCGCTGAAAAATTGGGCTATCATGCAGGGAGCCTTGCTGTACGAGAGAGCATTTTCTTGGCTTAACAAAATTGACAATCACAACCAAAAAATTTAAGGAGGGTTCCTAAACGCTGAATTCAGATCAGCCTGCTCAAATCATCCGTATTATTAAGCAACTTTCCCTTCTTACATCTAACGGAGAAGTTGTACTCTTGTATAGTGAGGTTCTATCGGAGCAAGCGGCCATTTTTGTGTGACATTTGATTGAACCACGTCAGAGGACAGTCATTGGACTCGAAGATGAACCTCGCTCCGTACAAGTAACACAACCTCTGGGCTGCGCAAACAAAACACGTACATTCCTTCTCTGAAGCGCTGTAAGCTTCCTTTCTTACAGCCAGTTCACGGCTGGCATAGAGGATAGGATGTTCCTCCTTATCGTCGCCGACCTGACTAAGTACCACGCCCATATCCGTGTCGCTTGCGTCGCACTGAACTATGAATTCCTTTGTTTAGTCTGTCGCGCGAAGCACAGGACGAGAAACCAATAGCGTTTTCAAACTTTGGAAATCATTCTCTTTGTCCTTATCCTAGTGCACGTTACTCGGCGCTCCCTTTCGGATGGCGTCTGTTAAAAGATTTGCTATATGCGAGTAATTCAGGATGTACCGTTGATAGTACCCCACATGTACCAAAAATGGACGAATGTCTGTTTTCGTCCGCGGCTGAGAAAAATCTCCAATCGTAGCTATTTTCAGCGCGGCTGGCCGTCTCGTGCCCTGACCGACAACATGGCCCAGATAAATAACCTGTGAGCAGACAAACCTACACTTCTCCGTCTTCATCGTTAACCCGGCTTCCCTCAACCGTGAGAAAACCTGTTTGAGGTGCGATACGTGCTGTTCCCAGCTGTCCGAAAAAATTGCTACATCATCAAGATATGGCAAGGCGAAGAACTCCTGCAAGTCCTTTAGGACAACATTTATTAACTTACAGAAGCTAAACGGCCTGTTCTTCAGCCCGAAGCTCATGGCGAGAGGCCGAAAAGTGCTGGTAGGTGAGATAGATGCGGCATAGTGGGGCTGGCACTTTCTGAAAGGGGAACTTGCCAGTATCCCCACACGAGATCTATAGTTGAAATGTATTTAGCGGCGCTAACTCTTTCGATCCGTTTCGCAATATTGGGTATCGGGTACAACTGATCCCTAGTGATTGCATTTAACTTCCTGTAATCAAGACGTGGACCACGGTCCTTATTAGGGGTTTCTACAAGTATTAGCGGTGACGTGTAGTCACTCTCAGCGGGCTCAATAACTCCCAACTCTAGCATGCGCTGTATCTCTGCCCCCATAATTGATCTCTGTCGTGGAGACACCCTATAAAGCTTTGATCTTAGGGGTTCGGTTGATGGCAGCTCTATTTCATGCGTTAGTAGTTCGGTTCTACCCGGCCGATCACCGACTCTGTCGAGATATTCCGCGAACAGCCCTCATAGCTCATCTGGCTGCTCGGGTCTAAGAGCGTGCGAGCTTACCGAGTGTTTTACCACTTCTTCCAGGCTGCTTTACGTACGAAGCCTCGCATTCTTGCCGTAATAGAACTTGGCGTTCTTTTGAGCTACTCCCATACTGTTTTCGACTAGTTCTTGGGCGGCGCTTAGGTGTTCCAGCAGATTTAGCACGTGTTCTACCACTGTTGGACTGTCTCCTCTTTCTTGCCACATCTCTCTTAACATTCTGAGTGGAGAACGGAGAGTCCTCCCATAGACTAGTTCTGCTGGCGAGAACCCTGTAGCCTCATGAGGAACCGTTCGCAAAGCAAGCAAAGTAACGGGAAGGCAATTCTCCCAGTCCTCCTTGTGCTCCTAACCGAGCGCCCCCAAAACTCGCGTAAGCACTGAATGCCACCTCTCTACACTATTTGACGGAGGGTGACAGACGGAACTGCGCATAAACTTTATCAGGCACTGTTGTAAGAATGTGGAAGTCAGTGCGCTGGTGAATACTCACCCTTGATCCACCTGAATTTCGGCTAAAAACCCAACTCGTGAGAGTACGGTCAAAAGCGCGTCTATTACTTCGGTGGAGCTGAGCTCTTTCAGGGGGATTGCTTCTGGAAACATTGTAGGCGGACGCAGCAGGGTAAACAAATACCTGTAACCAGATTTTGTCTTTGGTAGAGGCCCTACCGTGTGTATCACAAGTCGTCTCAAAGGTTCTGGTATTAAGGGCACCATCTTTAGTGGAGCTTTCCATGTTTCTCCTGGTTTACCCGAGCCCTGGCAGGTATCGCATGACCTTACAAAGTTTTCTACGTCTTTGAAACAGCCAGGCCAGTAGTATTCCATAAGCAATTTTTCATTTGATTTCTTTGGGCCTAGGTGGCCAGACCACCCATTTCCGTGACAGAGACTCAAAAAGTCCTCCCTGTACTTAGTAGGTATGACCAACTGGTCTAGAATCCTGCCCTTTCGTTCTCTGTAGTGCCGATTCAACTATCCTCCTCTCTCTTGTATTGTCGCGTTGCGCCTCGCAATGCGTTCTTTACCTGTGTGAAGCAATTCAGCTAAGCTGTCATCACTCTTTTGCTCGGCGGCCAGTGTCTCTCTGTGCACACGTAAGAGCTGATCAAACTTCTGTGAGGCCGGTGATAGTAACGATCCTGCCTCGCTTGCGAGTGCGTCAGCGCGCTCTACCTGCATGCGTGAACTTTGACACCATAGTGATCCGCTGTCATTGAGCTGGTCAGCTGGCATGCCTTCTTCAACCGTTTTATTTGTCCCTCTTGCCTAGCTCGGATTCGGTTATTGAAGTTACCTCTTTTGCTACTTCCGCTGGAGTAGCTTTTGCATTTTCATCCGAAAGCGACGCGATTTTACGAACTTGGCCTCGCGTGAACGCCTGTACTACGCCCTCTCCCAGTTTAAGCCCTTTGTCACGCAGTAGCTGATCCGACCGATTCGAAAAAATGTAAGAGTACTGCAGCGACAAAAATTTGGAAACTGCCGCCTCGGTCACGAGCTCCCCGAACGGTCCACTGATTTTTACTTTCTTTCTTTCTTCTACAACCTATCTGATCCATGCTACTTCTCCAGTGAAGTCATCTACCATCACGTAAGACGGACGGACAATGTCCATAGTGGCGGCACTGTCTCGCAGCACCCGGCACGGTTTGCCATCAACTTACAGGTCGTGAAGATATGGGCTCAAAAGTTCCATATTCTCGCTTTGCCACCACGTAGGAGAAAACTACGCTAGGTGTTCCGCAGTTCACTGCGATATGTCCTAGTTTGTGGCACATATAGCAGCGGATCGGTCTAAAAGATTGGAACTTTTGTTTTCTGCTCTTTTTGTACCGTTTCCTGGTTTGATATCTCCTCGCTCTTTTCTGACGGCTTTTCCTCCGCGTCTACAGGATCCGGTCGTCTAGTCTGTGCACCCTGTTTGGACGGCAATGGTTTCGGCGGTCCATTTCGACCGTCCCAATTTCCGTCCCCGGCGTTTAGCTTCCTACGCGTTGCGCACACTTCGGCTAATTCAGCCGCCCTTTCCACAGTGTTTACGTTTCCTCTGTCTTGCACCCACAGCTTCACAGATTGCGGGATGCTTTTGTAAAACTGCTCTAGACACATGCATTCAACAAGCATGTCTCTGCCTTAGTACGCTTCCGAGCTTTTCAACCACTCGACTAGGTTGGCCTTGAAGCTATATGCAAACTCCGAATATTCCCGTTATCCTTCTTGCTTGTGCTACTAAACCTTTGCCGAAATGCTTCGGCTTAAAGGCGGTACTCCTTCAAAAGACTAGTCTTAACGTTTGCATAATCATATGCATCATTCGCACTGAGTATGAAGATTACATCCGCAGCCTCACGCGGCAACATAGAGAGTAACCGCTGTGGCCATGTACTCGGACCGAAGTTCAACTTCTCGCAAGTCCTTTCAACATTTCCTCGGAACAAGCCTATGTCGTTCCCGACTTCAAATGGCTTTAACAGCCGGTCCGTGCGGTATGATTCTGCCTCACTTCATCATCTCAGAGCCTCTTCACTTCCTTGAGACAACTCCAAACGTTTTCTATCAAGCTCAAGTTGCATTTTTCTCGACTCGCGTTCCTCTCTGCCTGTCCCGTTTCTCTATTTTCCTAAGAATTTCTAGCTCAATTTCAATGTCCTCCTCATTGGCCTTTTCGGAAATCAGCTTCAACAATTCCCATTTTAGCATTTTCTTGTGTGCCTCTAGGCCCGGTTCCTCACCAACAATCAACAATTCGCCTCTCAGCAGTGTCCTTAATTCCATGATTGCTGTTTTACTGCCTTGGTCCTGCGCGTTAAACCCACCTAGGTAAGCACAACCTAGCTAACAATCAACAAACCAGCTGCCCTACTGTTCTGAACTGAACAACCACAAAACGAAGCCTAGAGAGTCGAAGCAGGAACCAAGGAGTCACCGCAGACACATCACCACTCGCAAAGTCCATCTCAGCGCTGTCAGCCAGTTTTAAGGGTTGGGGTCGGGCATGAAATCGATGTAGCTGGCCCATGACGTCGTCCAACTCATCCACGCTGAAGACGTTGTTGAAGGGAGAGACTTGTTTTCATCGAGAACGAGGAATATGAGATTTATTTAAAAATATACATTGAGAACGTTACAGTTCATCAGTCTAGCATGACTGAAAGAGAATGCACACTGAACAGCCGACGAAGGCTGCTTGAATTCCCTCTCGCCTCCCCAGATCCTTAGGTGAGACAAAGCGGCCGTTCAACCATCGACCGATGGGAGCGTCCAAAGTCTTCGTCGCCAACCCTCGTTTGAAGGAGAGGGTTTACGCACTCACTTCCGCACAGGTTTCACTGACCGCACCAAGGTGAGAGGGTTCTCGCAGACAAGGGTCCTACCCCGAGCAGGCGAATCTTGATCCCAGTGCTGACTCCGCAGACAGTGGCCGCCACGTCTGTCCACCGACTGACAACTTCTAAGATCCGTGAGACGGTGCCACAAAACTTCTTCTTCCAAAAGTTCCTCCGCTCCAATTAAACCGTGAATGCGACAGCGACTCTACTACTTGGTGCGCCGACTGCGTCTTGACATCCCGGAGCCGTTCGGTTGGGGACGCGGCGCATTGTAGTCCTTACAAAGCGAGTCGTCACAGCAGACATGGTGGTGCCGATGGGCTGTTGACTCGACACAATGTTGTTTTCTCAACGCAAGTCATCGTAGCGGGCCGGGCAGGTTTCAACGGTCGCTTCTTCTCCAGTTCACCAGCCGCCGCAGGCCATTCGTAACACGCGATATGTGTGTTTGGATGCTCACTCACGGGGGATGGTCAAGGTCACTACAGCGAAAAAATCGGAAACCAGCTGCGATGCCGACTTTGTCACACCTGAGCATCATGGAGATGAGACAAGGGTACGACCACTTTGCGCCTTGAAAGTGAAGCTTGAAAAATTTCATATAACGAGATGGGAGTACAATGACAAGTGCCTTGACCATTGAAACCCCATACGCCCAGTGTACTAGATGTAGTACACCATTGTAACTTGAGAACCAATAAATATACCTTGGCAAACTTTTGAAGAGCTGATATTTGTGTCATTTCATTATTCGCAGACTGACGAAAATCACACCGCCAGTTCTATCGTTTAAAATCGGTTAAAATGTCCTTGAAACAGTTTGGAGAAATTTTTTTGACTCGTAGGGTATAGTTGAAGTAAAACAGGGACACAATTTAAGTGAAGCGTCTCACACTGAGAGAGCTATGGACGATTATAAGTTACTTTCTTCCCTAGCCACATTTTTTCTCATTAACTTTTTTGCCGCGTAATCGAGGCTAAGCTACACATTCACTGGCCCTGCGTCATGACGTGACGTCGTGCCGTCTACAACCGGTTATCTTGGAGCCAGCGTGCGAAGCCTCTCCTACATCTCCGCTAGCCGCCTGACCGTCAATCCCCCGCGAAAGCTATAGAAGGCGCGCGCGCTGCGAGCATTTTCTCGTAGTGCACAGTGGGTCCGCTATTCCGGTAACTGCAGGCTAGCTGGGCGTTTTGACAGGTGGGTTGAGGCGTAAACTAAAGTTTCTCCATAATATGGCCGCTATGACAAAGGGCCTTTACCGTAAATGTCAGTGGCCCGCGTTGCCTGCACGGTGCATCCACATGGTGGCGCAGAGGATAAGCAGCCAAACGCAAAACGAATATTGCTGTTATCGTCTGTAAAACAACCTATACATTTAAAAAGGCAATATGTTAACAATTACGCTCATGCTGAAAATTTAGAGTAGCAGCAATTAAGATAACACTGGGTCACTTGTATATGATGGCTGTCTGGTGGCGCTCTGTGTCACCAAATGGCTGCACCGTGCGGGAGGTTCACGTTCGCACCTCCGCTGATCCAGCAAGACGCCCTGGCCCAGCCCGCTTGTGCTTGCGTGTACCCGAATACCAGATACGCTAAAACCCTCTATTATGACAGCATTACTCCACCGTGAAGAGACGGTCGCAAACGCGCAGATGCTGGCGCCGATCGGATACCTTCAGCCCGATGCCACTCGCGTGTTGCCTTGCAGTTGGACACAGCGTCGCAGCTTGAAATAATGCCGGTCACTCGATTTGCAGACCACGACGGTCTGCATATCGCGAGGACCACAAATGGTCCTCGCGAAAAGGACGCTCGAGACCGGAGCTGTGCGGGCAGATCCGGTCAACACAAAAGACGTTGTAACAGAAGCAGAATGCTCCTGCTGTGCGTCGGAAGTGTTCGAGTGCTCTGATAAATAGTCATTGAGTATGCTCTGTTACTTCTTTTGTAGAAACAAAGTAACGAACATTCCAACTATTAACGACAACATTTGCTCACCATAAAGTTGGAAAAATTATCGATGACACTGCCTGGTCGACGCTACCAGGTACCTGAGTACGTTTGTACAAAATCGTCAAAATCATTTCATGGCCCTTTAAATTACAATCCCGACAATGCACTTCGTTTCAAGCCCAGAATGCCATTTGCGAACGTCAGTGCTGTACCTTGATAGCAGCCCCAGGTGTAAAGAAGTGCGGTGAACCATGCAGAGATAGCGAACGAGGTATAGGCAAGCTGACTCAACGACGTCGTGGCAGAACACGTGGTTTTGTCGCGAAGTGTTCTGTTGCGTCTCGCAACAGCACGGAGGCCAGACGATGGAACCTGGGGCCCCATTACGTAAAACTATTCGAATATGTTTTTATTCCAATCTCTTGACGACAAATTTGCGTCACCCAGGACGTAAGCACCGGGCGGTCACCCGCATGGTTGACTGAGTACACCAATCAAACGCTCTACTCGTTCACAGGAGGTCACTTTTGTTTGCTTGAAAAACAAATATTATTGCCTACACTAAGCGGCTTGTCGTATCTCAATCACCGACAGGAGACGAGGAGAACGCTTAAGTGGAGAGGGATTCAATGTGGCAGGGCCAGTGAACTGAAAATCGAAAACTGGATGAAGAGGGTGGTGCCAGCGTCTGCGATTGGTACGCTTTCCCTTACTTAGCTTGCCGTGGCTGGTCGAAAATCGCGGCGGCATGCAAAGGAAGCTTAAGAATGACGCTAAAACAGATCCTCAGCAAAGAAGAGTTGGCAGAAGGAGGTCGTAAACGTGCCGAAAGTGCTCGAAAACGTTACACGGCCACGCAAGAAGTTTTATTACACGCAAATAAACCCATGCTCTCCGGCAGGTGCGACTAGCCAGCGCCTGAGCGATTGGTGGCAGCCACCTTTTATTCCCTTCGGAACGGGACAGCCTGAGGCTATTCAGAAGAAAATTCAGTTTTGTTCGGCATAATAATGCATCTTTAACGCGTACACGTCACTTTGACGCGGTGAGCTTTCGCGGTTTTGTGACGTCGCGTGACAGGCAGGTGAAGTGGGTGCAGCCCGAAAACGTTTGACCAATAGCCGGGGGCTAATGGCGAAAAGGCGTAAAATCAGAAAGGACTCTTTTTGTTTATTCGGCCAAATCATGCATAATGAGTGTGTACACATCATATCAGATGGGGAGGCATCGCGGTTTTCGGCACGTCGCGTGACAGACAGGTGAAGGGGGGGTGGTCCAAAAAAGTTTTTGACCAATCGTGGAGGGCTCATAGCAGAATTGGAATAGAAAAGTTTGGAATAGTTTTACGTTATAGCACCCCTGATTAACGAAAAGAGGTGATAATACAAAATACTGGCACTCAATCTCAGTACTGCTGCCTCTGTCGGATTAGTTAAAACTGTTATTCTGCTCATCAGTTCCAGTACTCAAGTTACCGAATCTTGAGCAATAATCAAACATGGACGGGCACAGTAGTACACAGAGAAGAATTCTAATAAAACGCTGCCCATAAACAGCTGTGGTGACAGAAGCAGGAGTTTGATTCACGATCAACGGAAAGTTATGAAATTAGGCGTGGAGAGAAAAGACACTTGCGCACTAGGGATTTACGCAGGTGACCTAAATGTGCGAAGGTGGAATAAAATATAGCATTGGGGTGGCCAAGGAGTACTTATCTGGGGAAGTCGGTTTGCAGAGTCACCAAAGGGACAGTGGTGATGGGAGCGAAAAAATATTTTTGCAGGGATCAACCACAGACGAATAAATGTGATGTCTTCGGCAAACTGATAATGCAAATAAACATAGATGAAAGAACGAAGTTGGAGGGAACGTCAGGCAAAACAAAGCCAGAAATGTCGGTCCAACACATTATTTTGTCAAGCCGAGTTTTAGCGTCTTCAACTACTCAGCTCAGCGCACGTTGTTGCGAAAAGACAGCAACTGCAACAGCAACATGAGGTCGCAGCGCTCGCGTTAAAACGAAGACGTTCAATGGATCCGTTACTATAACCAACCTAATGTTGCATGAGCATACGCACCAAAAAAAAAGAAAAAAAAGAAACAGATTAGCTCGGAATGTATCTGTAGAAGTGCGCATAATTTAAAACTCCTGGGAATCAAGAGAACTGGGTCAAGTCCACCGCGTGCCGGGCCACGTGTCCGATCGACTTTTTGTGAAAGCCAAATCGAAAAAGAATGGCTTAACGGAGAGTTGGCTAGCGAAGTGCTCGTTGTGTAATGCAACACTTGTTTTTTCCCGCCACCTCTACGTACAGCAACAAGTGGACAGAGCATGACCGAAGTCGAAGAGGAGACAAGAAGAGTACATCCAGCGTCATTATTTCTTAGAAACAAAGTCTAAGAACAACCTTCCTTATGAAGGAATCGTTTCTCAGCTGTACAATTAACTGAAATGTGGGTGTGAGTTACGACCTAATTTATACAGTTCGTACGTTGAAGGTGTGCTGGCGAAATGGTTCGGATATATTGAGCACGTACGCAATTCGCACAATGAACTTTACCGGCAGAAATGCATGTGTTCTGTAAAAATATACCAATTTCGAATATTCATGAAAGGAGATATATATACGAAGCAGCCTTCTGATTGATTTTTTTGCTGTCCCAATTCTTTAAGGACCTTATGTGCTAGGCATTGTAATACACAACAGCAAGCAAGCGCGTTTGGCTTGCTTTTGCTGTCTGTGCTCGGGCATCTGGTTTTAAGATATGCGGCAGCGAATACACGTTATATTCATAGAATGTGTGTGCAGTTATTGAGTAAGTATTTTCCTTGCACTCTCTCTAATGACGCACACCCTAAAGTAAATACCAGGGCGCCATGAACACGACGCCTGGCACTCATACTGTTTTTATACGAAACAAGTCATCATGCTCCTTCACAATTTATTTTCGCTCTCATTTCACCATCCTAACACAGAAACTTCACTTTCACTTCAAGCCGTACCTTCCATACGGAAGGAAAACTTCGCACTGTAAACGAATCACCAAAATTTTCCGTGTTTCCAGAATATTATTCGGGCAATGCCTTTTATTAGCAATATGCGCAGACAATATTGAACTACTTTCCAGCTGCCCAGGGATTGTTGTAGTCGTACCAATTTCTTACTGGACAGGTGGTCACCCCTGGGCACGAAAGGGGATCCCAGCTTATCCAACCAATGAATTGACCTCTGTTGCGCGCTTGGAGCCATCTGTACAGCGGCCTGAAGTACTCCAGCAGTGGTGCAGCATCGAGGTCTCTCGCCTTCCCTCGTGTTAAGATAGCTAGCACTTCCGGCCAGGGCTTTGAAGACCCCAACTGCATCACATGCCTGCGCAAAGAAATGAAGTGTTAAAGATTTCCTGCAGGTAGCCCAGTAGCAAACAATACCATGCGAAATCACAATAGAAGAACGATTGTCAAATTGCCCTGCTCCCCAATTTCTTTGCTGTACATAAATGGCTACGCGTACGCCCGTTTTCGTGGGTTCAACACCAGAGTGTTGAAAAAGTGGGCTGCTTCGTATGTATAAAGTGAGCGCTGCAAGCAGGCACGTTGTTGCGAAACCTATCCAAAAGTCTAGGCTTGGATTCTAGTCTTCAGCGCTTGTCTGAACACTTTGCCATGGCTTTAAAGATGGTTCAAAGCATCGCTTGCTTTCTTATGTTCCATAGAAAACTGTATATTTCAATTACTGCAATGGAATATACCTTTTCTTAGGATAACATTGCAGCATAAGTCAGTTACTGCTCGCTGTTTCTTATTTCTAAATATTTGTTGCGGAAATACTGAAATTCTATTTCTGGTTGTTAAACGCGATGTTTGTTTCTTTAATATTTTTTACATAATCAGAAAGAATAACAAATTTAGGTTGCTTTTTTATCAAAACACTCTCATAAAAAAAGGAAAACAAGGTATCTGGTTAAATTTATTGTGGTACTCCTTATTTTAAGCGAAAGGAAATGTTAAATTAACAGAAATTGTCAGATTTGCTTTCCAGATGGGCTAAGATATTTTGAAAACTGCCTGATGTAAATCGGAAAGAAACTCGAACCAATATTCTTCTCGTTTGATGGAAAGTTAGGTCCTCCAAAAGCTTACCCGAACAGCTTCCCCGCTTCCTTTGAGTGGTAAAAATCGCACTGGTGGAGCGGACCAACATGATTCGCTTCGTCGCAAAGTGCTTTGTAGAATTGAAATTGCAAGACTGTGCTTACAAAATACCTGCATGAAACGTGCACTGTGAGCTGAGCATCCTTCTCTTTGAGTGATAGAAATAGTGAGCATGACTACCTGATATACGGCACGTCAGCCGAAATGTGGTACTTGGATGGCGGATCAAAGTCATCTGGTGAGCGACGTATTGCGGGACAAATGCCTTGGTAATGCAGCCTAGAACGAAAGCGAGTCCTTTAGAATGCAGTTCTTATGCCTGTTAGGTGATCGTAAAGCAATTGAATGAAATTTGAGGTTAAGCTGCGTGGAACCTTTATTAGAAAAGGAGGGCAACGAAAAAATATTGTATCATATTAACCGACATGTTTGCCGACAAGAGAGCACGTGAGTCGGTTTGCCATGATTGTACGGAGGAAGTGGTAGACTCAGTTACGTAGGAATCTTGGTGATAATTTATCAAGCGATATCCATAATGCGGAAATCGGTATAGCGTGTATCCATCAGGACATACCGATCTAACACCTAGCGGGACAGTTTTATACATTGCTGTGAAGGTTTTATCTAAGCATAAATAAATTTAAAATTATGCATGACATTCCGGCATGACATTTGCATCACAACAAGGTTGGTGCAAGGCTAACGCAACAAGCTCGGTACAGTTCATCGTCCTTTTGAGCAACTAAATTTATTTTTTGCTGCAAGCGTATATCGTGTTGTTACGTCAGGATAGTCATAGGCATCGGCGCTCAACCATTATTTCATCACAGCCGATTCAGACGGGTGTTTTGCATCCAACACAATAAATTGCATATATGTTGCGGTGCAGAAGTGTCTTCAATTACTCCACGTTCCACTGTGCGTGAGCTCTGCAAGTTTTCTGTTGTTCTGCAGTTTATAGGGGTGGCAACTACACGGACGCTCGAGATGCGTTCAGGCCATCGGCGCCGTCGCGGCAGTGGTGCTGACCCGCAACCGACGGTGCATGTGTTGTTCCCACATAAAGGCTAGATGATCTGCGGGACCGTGGAGCGCGTTTGGTTTCAAAAACGACAAAGCAAACTGGACCACCTGTCCGCGCAGCGCTCAGTCCACTTTATGGTGGAACCAGGCCAGCGTTCTGCCTTTCGCGGCTGCCATGAGCGTTGTGGGAATGTCACTCTGTAGGCACACTGATGTTCATGCTGAGGTGCTAGTAAAAAAAGAATGCCTGCGCTCCACACGCAGAACAGCTACAATGTAAGCTGGAGGAGCGGCTCCGTAAAAGTTCCATTTTCGGCACCACGCACTGCGGGGTCTTCCCAGCGAAGTCTCTTTGCGTCGTTTTCAGGAGAATGATCTGAACTGTCCGCCCGTAGTCGATGGCGAGCTGCGGCTTGTCCTGCTCTTTACACAGCGGTCTGCTGAGCCCGATGCTGCCTGGTTGCAGCCGTGTGCGTAGCTCTACGATTCGCTTCTTCAGGTTCGTCCCTTGCGAGGAGTTGTGTGGAACTGTTATATGAAACTGCTACTTGTCGGGGTACCTGGTGGAATATAATGGAACTGCAATGAAAATTTCGTGCGTATCGACAGTACGCGGCGCGGCGCGCATGTCACATCGCGTGTCAAAACGCACCGTAAGATGCTAAGGATCATCATGATGTTTTAATGGCATACCCTATGAATTGGGACGGCGAAAAACAGTCACCTAGCCTGCTTAAATTATTTTGGTATACCATAAATGTTTTGCATTTTTAAAATTCTTATACATCTTCATAATATAATTTTTCTTCCTCAAGACTTCCCTATCTACCTGGTATTACTATGTACGCAACTGTACGTGAGGGCCCTCCTGGTGTAATAGTACGCAACTGCAATGCAAAGGGCACATGTACAGACGCTATGTGGCGCGCATTTCACATTGAAAGGCAAGTGGCACGATGCGATGATAATGATGATGATGATGACCTAATGGCACCGAATATTTGCAGTGTTTGTCTGGGGCTCCTCGTTGGAGCGAACAAGCAGAACCTATTTGTTTAGGCGAGTCTGCGATGACGCGTTATCGTTAGGCCACTTGTATCTGCGCCAAATAGTTAATCGGTTTATGTTCTTCACGGGGAGTGAAGGGAAGGGGGGGGGGGGGGGCGTGCCTTAGGATTCTGTGATTGCCCAACATATTTATTTTGCCTTATTAGACGCATTATATACAGTGACTTTTCTTAGATATGTAGGTTTATTCGAGACTTATCCGCATATTTAAACATCTTTTGCGAGGTTTTGTGCGCACGTGCAGTGAACTTTGTTTTCAGTGACAATTTTTTGCCCTTTATCAAGCTGTGTTATTGCACTTGTATATTCCATAGCTAAGGAACTTGGATGATAGATCAATTGAGCTGCTAACGAAAGAGGTCAACAAAACTTGGGAGAATGGGTGCGTCCCGGACGAGTGGAAAGCGGCCTCGGTTGTGCTTATCCCGAAACCGGGTAAGCCCCTAAACCTTGACAACCTAAGGCCGATATCGCTAACCTCTTGCGTAGGCAAGGTAGCGGAGCATGCGATCCTGCACAGGATATCGGATTACATAGAACGCAACGAACTGTTCCCGCACAACATGGTCGGCTTCAGGCCCGGCCTTTCCACACAGGATGTAATGCTACTCCTTAAGAAGCAAATTTTCGATAACAGCACTAGGGATGTTAGGGGCATCTTAGCCCTTGACCTGACCAAGGCCTTTGACACTGTATCTCATCGATTTGTCCTGCAGGCCACGGCCAGCCTAGGTCTGGGAGCAAGGTTTCAGGCTTTTGTTAGATCATTCCTCATGAACAGCACAGCCACCATCAGGATTGCACAACTCAAGTCAGATGAGTTCGCGCTAGGGGCCAGAGGCACTCCCCAAGGAGCAGTCATCTCCCCCTTACTGTTCAACATAGTCATGAAGGGCTTGTCAGAAAGGCTCAAATCCCTTCCTAATATAAGCCACTCGCTATACGCAGACGACATCACGATTTGGTGCCCCAGAGGATCACTTGCAGAGGTAGAGCACTCGCTACAATCAGCCCTAGACGCAATGGAGTCCTACCTGGAAGACACAGGCCTCCAATTATCACCAAACAAATCTGAACTGTTACTTTACAGGCCAGCCAGGCAAGGTGTTCGGGGGCTCACCCCCCTAAACCAACTTCCCATATCCCTCTTTGCGAGAAACGGGCAGCCCATTCCTCAAGTCGAATATATCCGAATCCTAGGATTACTGATTGACGCGCGTGGATGTAACGCCAGAACGCTCACGCGCATCACGGCGAAAACCGAGAGCATGCTGAGACTAGTTGCTAGAGTATCCGGACGAAAGAAGGGACTAAGTGAAGACAACCTCCTCAGGATCCATCACGCTTTCCTAATGAACCACATCACCTATGTAGCCTCAGCCCTTAACTGGACCAAAACCGAAAAGAATAAGCTGAACATTCTCATGCGCAAGAGCATAAAAAAGGTACTGGGGTTACCTGTAAGCACTTCCTCGTACAGGTTAAACAAACTCGGTATGCACAACGACATTGATGAAGTGATCGAAGCGCAGGTCACCGCTCAGGTAGTCAGGCTCTCGTCAACCAGGGCAGGGAGACGCATCCTAGACGAGGCCGGCATGGCTCCAAGAATACTCAATGAACGGAAAATCACCTTATCCAGGGAGGCACGGTCAACCTTTGTGGTCAGCCCATTCCCTCGGAATATGCACCCGCAATACAATGTAGGGAGACGAAAAGCCCGAGCACGGGCGATTTTACAGAAGGCCAGTGAGAATCAGGATTCGACTGTCTTTGTCGACGCGGCTCAGTACGGCAACTCTAGCACGTTCGCTTTGGCAATCATTGACGGCAAAGGGGAATTACGCTCCGCGGCGTCGGTTAGGTTTGCTTCAAGTGGAGTCGCGGAACAGGTCGCCATAGCCCTGGCCATGACCGACCCCTCGCGCACCAACGTTTTCACCGACTCACGAGCGGCCATCAAAGCTTTCGAATCGGGTAACCTAGCCCACGAGGCTGCCTCCATTCTGGAAAAGAGAACAAACCCTGGCACTCACTTCATCTCTTGGTTTCCCGCCCATATGGGTGCGGACGTTCATCAGAACATACCTAACCTCAACGAGCTTGCCCATGACCGTGCGCGAGATCTAACACGCCGCGGCGGCATGGAGGCCTTATGGGGACAGGATGAAATCCAGCAGAACGATCCGCTCCTTACTTTTCACGAGATAACATCTCACTATCGGCTTAGCAGAAGGGCCTATCCTCTTCCTTACCCGAAGTTGGACAGGTCTCAGACAGTTTTACTTAGAATGCTCCAGACGGGCTCATTCCCTTCGCTGAGCTTTCTCAGCCGTATCTACAGAGACGTCGATTCAAGCTGTCCGGACTGCAATGAGATCTATTGTTCCTTAGCGCACATGCTCTGGCAATGCCCCGCGTTACCTAACGGCCCTCTCTCCAGCGAAGCCGACTGGGAAGAAGCACTCCGGAGCCCATCGCTCCAGACACAACTAGAGGCAATCCAGAGGGCCCGAGAAAGGGCGGAACATCACGGCGTTCCTGCCCCGACTTGGACGCGGCCAGCGGCTTCCGCGGGTCCCCGATAGGGGCCTCCGCTGAAGCTCCTCAGGATCAAATAAAGTTCGTTGTCTGTCTGTTTGTATATTCCATAGTATCTCCTCATTTCTAATGTACGAGGGTGAGTCAAATGAAAGTGAGCAACCCACCCCGCGCAAAAATGGTTCAGTTCATTATCTGCGAGGCATTCGAGTAGCACACAGGCATCTCTCATTTAGAAAAGTGACACGCAGGTGTGAGGATAAATGTTCGTTAATACTCGCATATACTGGGTTGAATACATAATGGACACTCCAAAAGTTGAACAGCCTGGTGTCGCGAGGTTTGTGTCAGCTGAAGGTGTTTCTCAAAACAAAATTAGTCGCTGTATGGCTGCTGTGTACGTTGAACATTGCATTGCAATGGCCACTATGAAGCGTTGGAGCAAACTGTTCAAAGAAGGACGTCAAAATTGCATATACAATCCAAAATCGGGCCAAAGTCATCGTGCAATCACCCCCAACGTAATTGCGAAGGTTAATCAGCTAATTAGACAAGAACGGAGGATAAGCATCGATGAACTGGCGGAGGATGTGAACAAGAGTCATGGTTCGGCTCACACCGTAACTCATGAACATCTCGTCTTTCGGCTCCTGGGTTCGCAATGGATACCCACGATTTTGAACCACCGCTAGGAGACGGACAGCTTCGGCGATGCCTTGACTCATAATCCGTTATGACAATGATGGTGACGGTGACTTCTTGTTTGCAATAGTCACCGGGGACGAATCGTGGTGCCACTATTACGAGCCTGAAACACGACGGCATTGCTTACTGTGGAAGCTTACTCACCGCCCCCAAAGAAAGCATAGGCCGCCATTTGCGCCGGAAAGGTGTTGTTGACATTCTTTTTCGATCTTCAGGGACGATTACTGATCGATTTCGCTAAACCTGGAGAGACTATCAATCGTTTCCGGTATTATGAAACGTCGGATCGGCTGCATGCCACAGTCAAGAACAAACGACGGGGAGAATTGACGACTGGGGTCAGCTTGCTCCACTGCAATGCCCGTTCCTACGTCGTTGATGTGGTTAACCCAACACTGGCAAAGTTCAAGTGGGAAACGCTGCAACAGTGGCATAAAGCCCAGACCTGTCACCTTGCGACTTCAATATAGTTTGGGGCAATCGAAAAAACAGCTCAAGGGAACCAGATTCATGTCAGACGATAACTTAAAGGAGTCAGTTACAGACTTCTTGAAGCAACAACCCAAGGAGCTTTATGGCACAGGAATCAGGTGACTCATTAGTCAGTGTACAAATGTCTCAGTGCTCATGGAAACTACTTTTAAATAAAGTGCCTCATTTGTCATATATTCGCATCGGCTCACTTTCATTTGACTGGCCCTCGTAAATTTTGCAAAACTCCTGCTTTTTATATGTGCTCTCTGTTGCGACTACAATTTCGGTGCAATGACTCACAATACACGTCTGGTGACAGTTCCTCGTGCGTAATGCACTGGAACGTAGGACAGCGTCACTGAGATTTTTCCCTGACCGTTGCATATGTGCAAAAATGTAAGCAAGGTTCTTGAAAGCAAATTTCATTAAAATATTTGTCCTCAACTTCCTAATTTTAGGGCCTTTACATTTCTTATATCAGCGGCACACACTGCTTTAGTGGTTTCGTACTGATATAGTTCTAATGTTCATGTGATATTTTCTTTACTTATTAAGAAGACCAATGACATGGAAGCAATGATATTAGTTATTTCGGGCACAATTATTTGGACATACGAGTATTATATTCTATGAAAAAATACATATTTTACTTGTCTTGACAGTGCGTAGCGTTCAACAATTCGTTCGCAGCATCTTGGGCAATTGCAATGCAGTTATTATTAATGTATTTGATCCCTCGAAAACTTCTATAAGGAGGTGGCCGAGTTGCAACGGTAGTTCAAGGGTACGTTACTGGGCCCCGAGCCCACAGAGGTGTGTCCCATTGAGCTTGGACCCTTTCTGGACTTTCAACAGGATCGTCCCACGTGATGACAGCTTTTGCACACAGACGCCACGAAACCCCGCATCTCGGGCCTATACAGCTTCGATGTAAAAATTCTTGTTTTGCGTGCCAAAACCACCACATGATTATAGGCCCGCTTTAGTGGGAGACTCCTGATTGGTTTTGACCACCTGGGTTTTATGGTCTTGACCACCTGGGGTTTATGGCCGTGGACCCTACGCACGGTACGCGTAAGCGTTCTTCACGCACGCCTTGCACGCACTACTTGCGCATAGTGCGATATGTGGCTCAACCGACTTAACTCGAACTGAATCTTATCAGTTTCAATTCACTTCTAGCCATCTGCAAGAACAGGGGTAACAAACGTGATAAAATATTATCGAGTAATGAGCGAAGGGACTGAAGGCTTGTACACTTACAGTAGTGTCCACCAGGCAGCGTTGTACTGGTGAGGCGCGTAAACGCCCCTAAACACGTTCCACCTCCACATATCATAGGCGTATGCTGATGGTATTAGAGCAATCTTGTCTACAGCAACGCTGAATAAGTAGTTGATGTCAGTTTCTGCGAAGAAGCACAACGAAAATAATATGCGGCAGATCAAACTTTACCTATAGCGTTGGTATTGGCATTCAAAGTTCCGTTCGTAATGAAAGCCATGCACCATACGGCGTTATGCTGTGATATACGAAGCTCTTAATTTATTAGCAATCACTCCATGTATATAATAAAATTATAGTATTGGCTTACCGTAATCCTCCCGCATCTCTTTGAGAAGGCCAACTGCCTTTAAGTGCTTTGGTGTTGACACAGATAAAGAAATTGTGTCTCCAATAGCCTCATGGAAACCTAATTGAAAGAAATTGAATGCGGTATCATAGCATTCGGAGCCACGTTTCTTACTACAAGTGTGGGAATATTCTAAATGTTGAATGCGATTCAAGCAGACTTCGATTAAAGGATTCACTGTAAAACGCATTGAATATTTATTTTTTCATAAATATAACAGGTAAGAACATTCGTAGGGGTCTCGGGGAACTAACAGTTATGCAAGGGGGAAAACGTCAAGAATTAATCCTGCGGCAGTAGATTCGGGCCTGCTGCGCAGAGCTACCAGTCCCTGAATGAACGCACTGTGCAGGTGCCTCCGAGTGAAATAATTGTAACGTCACATTGGTAATCTTGAATTCTAGGCCGCCAACGCATCAGGCGCCGAGTTCACAAAGGTTTTCGTTCTTAAGGACTCCTTGCCCCTGACCGGCCACGTTCGGTATATTTCCAACATCGCGATTGGCTGGCATCTCCTCCCATGAAGAGATCTAGGGTGAAAAACTTGTTTTATGAATGCGTGCTTCTGTGTGAATACTTTGTTGTGTCTTGTTCCAGTTGGTGTAAAGTCATTTATTATTTGTGCAGTTTCCACATGTTTGCATCCCAATTCAGCAATGTGTGGTTCTCATATCTACTTACAAGAACACTGCACCCTACGTGATGCTGCTGCGATGGGGTGTGTTCTTGTTTCTTTACTGTCATTGTCATGCAGCGACGCGTAAGGAGTGCACGTTAGCACCTGAGAGCCCTGTACTTGGCGTGACATCTAGTACTTAATGCTTAATATGCAGGTAAAAAATAGCGTAAACATGCTCTTCGTTGCTGCACCAACTCGACACAATATTTATATTTAGCTCTGTTGAAAAATTGCAAGGTCATGCCTATTTGATTTGATATTCAGGAGTGCTTTTTTCAAATATTCACACTTGGTTCGATTCGAACATCCAATTATTGAAACACATCTAGTTACTCTACGTCTTTAAGGAGGTCGTCGTGATATCGGGGCCCCGAAAATTGAACGTGACCCCTCTTTCCCACCGTGTAGGTATTTCCTTTCGTTCAGCACCAGCCACCACAGAGACCCTTACAAAGCTCATACTATCGTTCCGAGCTGTAACTCCACGTGACATTGCCATGTTATACTTTTGAATGCACTGATACTAGAAAGAATCACCGTTTGAAAAAACGACCGTCATCTTAAAAATATTGGTCATGGAACTGAAAACAAAGCAAAAATTGCATGCCTTTCGCATGCTTACAAAGAAGCCTTGCAATAAGACCAGCTCACGATCTGTGGCTTTTAGTGTTTAAGAAATATCCCCACGATCAAGTGCAATCTTATATACTTAAGCCGTGCTCCGAAAACATGTGGCTTATCACTAATGTGATGGTGCATTAACGTAAAAAAATCGGCAAGGTACCTTGCGAAGGACTTATTCCGTTATTCTTTTGGTAGTTGTGCCTATAGATAGCCTCACCGCTTATTTTGTCTTGTAATACGTGCTCTTAGCTTGACTGCATTTAGGTGAAGTCGCTAGGGCACCTCACTTGGTAGTTTTAAGGAAGCGCTTACTCCAGGACCTAGACCGCTGTCGCTATACAAGTAAGCCCAAAATGCCAAAATACTCCTAGTAAAGAAAAGCTGAACTGATATCAACAAGATTTGCAGAGCCTAAAAGAAGAAACTTCTTCTTACGAATGTAGAAAGCGGAATATTTATGTACGACCTTAAATATTGCACAAATGTTTCCAACAATTGGTGAGTAAGAGAAAAATAAAAACAATAAAGCACAAGGTTTACGAATACATAACTTCGGGACTGGATTGCGCAACACCAGATTACCGCTACGTAACGTACAATGTTTACGAAGATTTTGCAAGTTTTCTATAACAATTTAACGTATAAATTTGATGTGATTCTATAAGGGATAAATGTTGTCTGCTTACGATACCTCAGCCTAACAGTTGTAATATTCTGTTTTACTACTAAGATACACAGCTGTAAGCTCAATGTTTAACTTATTTTTCAAGCTTCAATTTTTAAATAGATAAATGCTTTGATGTCCTAAAATAAATCTATGCTTGCTCTAGTCACTAGGCTCTCTTTCTATTCTGTCTTTTTAATGCCGGAAACCCCTTCAAAGTCGGTACCGTGGACGCCAAGCAAGACCATTTCTCTCTTTCAATGTGTTTGCTGCTGAGGTAAAGTTGCTCATAAACTCCCTATTTTTTATGTTTATCTTCATTTTGAAGGTCTGCACAACAATACGTCTATGCACAGAAACCTGCCTGCGCAGAACAATCGCGTCGACGTAGTCGTGAAGGTTGCTCGGCTACAGGTTAACGTGGCATTACCAAAGTTGGCTCCTTTTCTGAAGACGATGTGCTGATTTGCGTACTTCAAATAATACTCCACGTGACCCATTTCGTGATGCGCCGTCAGGAAGTCATCCATGTTTACTTGAGTACACTGCTTGATCCTAAGGAGGTAATACAAAATAAATGTTGCTTTAACTTATATAGCAAATAACTGGATATTAACAGCAAAAACACGTGGGCTCATATGACGGGCACAGTAAGCCGCGAAAACTCAGGAGATAAAATGGATTGCCACGTTATGACTCACGGGATCTCAAAAAACAAATGCGATGTGCTAAATGACAATTTGTTCGACCTAGAATTTCACTTTTAAATTTAGACGAAACGTTAAGTACGGTACAGCGCGTTGCATCCGGATATCGATTTCATCATTGCATTTTCATAAGCGCGTTGCTTGAAGAATACCACTGCAATGTTCCAACTGAAAAAAAAATTAAGAAAACGCAATTGCTAACACAAATGTTTACCTGTAACGTTCCATAACACCCCTGAACATGTCAACGTAGCATAAGCCACGTATCTGTAAAGAAATGTCATGCAGGACGTTTTACGTGTTGCATCTCCTGAATTCCATTAATAAAATCGGGCCAATTTCGCATTCTGACAACTGCAGCTACATTGTAGAATTTTCTTCAAGGAGACAGAACGCTTGCTTAAATGTTGTACTAGTTGTATTAGCAAACACAGCGTATTTTTTTAACTGAGCGTTCAGAAGACGCATTTCAGTTACGTTAAAAATCTGAATGAGTCAATAATTAGGCAATTTTCTCGCTGCTATTTTTAGCACAGAAATACACAACTATTGACTATCTGAAATGATTGGAGAAGCTATTAGAAAGCACTCGACTCATTATCTTTTACCCGAACGAGTGAAGGAACTGATATTAATGCTAGACATAAAGACAGTCAGCCAAGATGGTAATCACAGATTAAAGAAGTCATGCCTAAAACTCACGCTCCTTATTTTAGCGGAATAATAAATGCCAGCCAAATTCATTCCGGGAGAACAAGCTCAACCGGCATCCGCCCACCAGTGTGGCTCGTTGGCCATGCCGTTCTCTTGCTAGGCATCTTGAAAAGTTTATTTCAAGCAGCGCGAAGCGATACCACAGAGAAAAAAAAATTAACAAGAGGGGGCACTCGGCGAAAACTGGCAACAGGAATCACGTCACGCCTAGTGTTAATTCCATCCGTTAGTAGACGCTAGCATCGGATAAAAACAATGTGAAATGAACTTACGGACATTTTATTCTTTCCCACTAAAACTAAAAAGTCGTGCGCATAAATGAACTTCTACTTTGCGGCTTAACTTTTTTGCGTTACCTACCAACCAGCTAACGGCACGCCAGGCGCAGCAGATGCATGCGTGATGCGCCACGAAGGCCACCGAAGCCAGCGAGGCCGGTTGTGCATATGAAGTTCGTCTGTTCAGCGACCCATCTCTTTTAGAGGTAGCGTGTTGGGCTCCCGGTGTGTCCTTGCATTCCTTCTGCACTCCGGCATGGCACCGCTGCACTATTGGACTACGGCAAGGTGAGAAATTTTGTTTGACAATCTGCGATGCATTTCAAGCAATTTTGGCTTTTACGGCACGGAACCAAGACTTGGGACGCAGTTAGAGAAAAACAGGTCGGCCGTCTTGTTGGAGTTAATTTCCCTTAATGACTCGTACTAAGAGATGTTTGCGACGCTTTCTGTGAGCCCCAGCATCATTGTAACTCATTTCGCTAGATTTTGGGCATACTCGCCGCGCCCGATGTTGTGACGCAGTCAGCGAAAAGCAGCTCGGCTGTGTGTTGCAGTTAGTTTTGCGTGTACTGAATCGTACTGGGACAAGCTGGTGACGCATTCTCTGACGTCCAAGATTATTGTAATTCGTAACTGTTGTTTATATTTTTGAGGCACGCTCGCCGCACCTGGGGTTGTGACACAGCAAAACGCAAGCCGGCCGTGGCAACAGTTAGTTCGGCGTGTACTGAATCTTAGTGAGACAAGTTTGTGACGATTTCTATGGCCGCGTAACATAGACCTTATTTCGATGTTCACGCTTGTCGAAGACGCTGCGAGCGATTGGCAAGAGGGATAACACTAGAGTGTGTTGTTTGCGTCGGCAGAACGCGCAGAAGATGACGCCGAGGAGCTGAAAAACCTAGACCTTGAAAATTCTGTCTTCTGAAAACAGGTTTTGCACCCATGCAGTTCTCTTGAGTACCCGCCGTGGTTGCTCAGTGGCTCTGGTGTCCGACTGCTGAGCACGAGCTCGCGGGCTCGAATCCTGGCCACGGCGGCCGCATTTCAATGGGGGCGAAATGCGAAAACACCCGCGCGCCAGATTTAGGCGCACGTTAAAGAACCCCAGGTGGTCAAAATTTCCGGAGTCCTCCACTACGGCGTGCCTCATAATCAGAAAGTGGTTTTGGTACGTAAAACCCCATGATTAAAAAAAAAAACAGTTCTCTTGAGTGCGAGAAGACGACATTCTGCGAGCGTCTAGCATGGTCTAGCTGAGAGCGAGTGTTGCGGCCGCCCTCTGTGTATATAGCCAAGTATCGCGTCGGCTGAGGCCAAGTTGTTTTGGAAACGCGCAGTAGCCCGCTGATTTGTACTCCTAAAGTGTTCTCTTAATGGGGGAATGCTTAAAAACCAGTTTTCTTCATAATTTATTGTACGGCTTGGAATGAGTCTGGTATCTTTAACGCCATATATGTAAAAGCAAATTGCATTGTTTTGTAATGTCACCAATTTACCACCTTCGCACGTTTTTTTTCTACACGCAGTATTCCTATAAGGTCTAAATGAACGAATAAACAAATGAATAAAACATTAATTGTTAAACTCAGTAGAAAAACATTCTACCCATAGAAAACGAAATGATAAGCTCTTTAGTGGGCGAACCCGAGGATTTGCTGCGATGCTTATCTGCTAGCGCACCGAGAGGCAGGCCTACATTAGAGGAGTGCTCGAGCGGTTATCACTTGGAATATGCCGGCCTGGGATACGCGCCGTTGTGGACCCCTGAGGAACGCACTAATTTTGACATTGTATGACGTCGGTTGTTTGGGATTTCCGACTTCCCCTTGATTTCAAAACGGATAAAAGATATTTCTGTCTCACTCCGAAACAAATAAATGAATAACGTTTCGGTTACGTTATCGTTGTGGTCAACAATATTGTTATTTTTTCGTTTGTTGCTTTCGTTCCCTTCCAACACAGTGGTACTGATGCGTTGTCGCTCTTTTTGAAAACCTGCTGCGTGCAACAAAAAAAAAAGAAAAGAAGGCTTGCGTAATTGACTTCGTGCGTTCATTAGTGATCCCCAGGTGTTGAAAATGATTGATGTAACCGATTACGGCTGAGCGTTGGATCAGTAGACATCGAAGATTCAATGTGGTATACGATCGGGACCTCAGTTCGTCCAACTGGAATTTGTCGGACGAGCATTTTGTTAATCAGAGATTTTTAATCTTCTGAAATTGGTAACGTGAGCTTTTAGCATGTCTGGAGCCAGTGATCGGTTTCCCGTATGGCTGGCTCAAATCATGCATTTGGATGCAATGTTGACACTGCGGGATACATATTTAAATAGTCGTGTTTCCTTATTAACTCTACAGGATATCCGTGTAGTTAAATTCACACACATATGCACTCACGTATATATACGTACCGGGGTGTTTCATTGTATCGTAAACAGAATATTTCAAAATCACCCGTCAGGTGTAGCACAATTCTACTGCTTGAAGTGGATGATTCTCAGAGGTAGACATTATTAAAAAAACTTAAGCTGACAAAATGACTACAATAAAATTTTGCTAATTAACTTTCAAACCAATTATTCTACTTCACTTGTAGTAAATTACGAATTCCAGCATGAGACGTTTAATGTAATAACTACTTTGAGCAAATTCTGAGGGTAAAACGAGTTTCGAGATATGAGTTCTGCAAATTTGTGACGAAATGCACTTGTGTTCCAGTAGCTTTTGAGCCTCAGTGACTAAAAAGGCGCTGTGTTAAATAAGTAAGTGGCACGACAATGAGTTTCTAGTTCAACTTCGATGGCGCTTACCTCAAAACTGGTGCTGGTTTCAACATTCATTTCAAGAGCATGTCCCTTATGAAATCCCTGGCTTCAATTTGTGTAGTGCAATAGGTGAGGTAGGGTAATCAGCTGTCATATAAACTTGGGAAAGTTTGATAACTATTCAATCATGCTTAGTGATTTCCTGTGTCAGTAATGTATACTCTCTTCAGGTATTCCTGCTAAAGAAGTAGATTTGCGCTAAATTGAACGGGTGATATTTAGAGTTAAGTGTACGTTAACATAAAACACGCCCGCACGCCCGCACATACGCGCACGCGCACACGCAGACACACACACACATATATGTGTGTGTTTGTGTGTGTTGCGTACACACATAAATTGTTCTGTATTCTAAAATTGCGAACCGGTGATATGAACTGCCCTATTTTTCTTTTATAAGGTTTTCTCAGATGCAGTTCGTTAGGTCAAACAGGCATACAAACGACAGATGCGTTCAAAAGTAGAGTCAAATAGAAAACATTGTTTCCAGATACACACCTGACGTCATTGTTGATGTAAAAGTCCCAAGCAGAAGGGTGGCAAACAACTTTCCTGTCCAGCGGCTTTTCCAGTAACGATCGCCTCCAAAATGTGCTTGGCATTGCAGGAAGACCCATTGAGGTGAAAAACTCCTCCGCGTACAAAAATATGCCGTGCACAGTCATGTTCTGTAGATGAAGCAACTCATTTGGCATAATTTCGAAACAGGGTTACATAGTTGCACTGAGTAAATTGTGGAAATCTTAACCTCCAGTAACAACAGCCGTGCATTCGTTACACAAAGTAGATTCAGAACGTCTCTACAAATTGCTGCTTTCTATTACTTCTCTCTGTTTTTACAGCGAATCTTCATTTCCGAACCCTGCTCGGTTGTGCCAGACTCTGACTGCTGTCTCTTACCGAGTTGCTCGTGCCTAAAGGAAAATTCAATTATGTGCCTGATGACGGGATCCAGCCTTGGGCATTCCAGCACAGCAAGTCTTATTCTCTAAACATTATGCAACAATTGCATGTATGCTTCCAACGCGCAAATGGCAACTAGTTCGTTCCCATATAATCCCCGTGAGTAGACGGTAATGATGATTTCCATACAATGGCACACACCACAACAGCGGCGGATTGGCTCATTAGGGGGGGGGGGGGGGTGTACATTTAAAATAAGTAAGAAATAGTGCAAGCCAATATCAGAGTTCTCATGCGCGTGCCGGCTTCCCTTACGCAATAGACGTGGAAATGGAATGGTTAAATTTTAGCATTTAAATAATCGCGGCACAAAAGCTTCGCCTTACATAGATTCCGAAATATGCATTAGACCTGCACATTTTTTTTTGCTGTACGAGAAGTAAGCTTGCAGGAACATTTGAGATTTTAAAAGGAAATGAATACTGAAATAACAAAGGAAAAATCAGACATCCACCCTTTCGTAGCCATTGCTACGAAGGGTCACATGCAGGTTCCTCGAAAGAAAAGCCTAGTAGTTGAAGAAAAATCTGTCCTGGTCCTGGACACGAACCCGGGGCCACCGCCTTTTCGGGGTAGCCGTTCTACCATCTGAGCTAACCAGGCGGCTAGCAGGGCGAAGTAGAATTTTCCAACAACTCGAAGCAAAGGCAATAGTTTCACGTAATTGCTCTGCGGAAACCCGCAAGATGGAGGGAAGTAAATAATAAAGGTAAAATCAGCCATCCACCCTTTATTATTTACTTCATTAATTAATTTAATAATTACTATTAATTACCTTGCGGGTTTCCGCAGAACTATTACGTGAAAACGAAAACACATTGCTATTCGATTCCAATGCCATTAGGAAGCTTGCTATTCGACAATACGAAATTGTTGTTCCGTTCAAATGGAATACTTACAGAGAGAAATATGCACGCAAGTGGAAACTGTTCCGATTAATTCTAGTGTGGGAAAACAATGACTGTCGCACAGGATAACCCAGTTTTTTATCGAACACCTGCAGCGTACCATTTCCGCACATTTTTAAAAGTTTTTAAATAAACATTCCTCGTCTTAGGCAGCCTACGAAGTTGTACCAATTTAGGCCAAGAAATGTATTTCCTGACAAGACTCCCCACGCTTATAGTCATTTAAAACAATGTGCGATAGTGAATCATTCCTCTTAAGTTCTTCAAAGGGCACTACATTAGCCTATGTACTGGCGGCCTGGGGGTTTCTTTGTTTTCATAGAGATGTTTATGGTGGCCGGATGCGATCACATTTTCTCTAATTCTTCAATAAAGCTCCTCAGTTCATCTGACAACACATTCTAAAAGCAACATATTTGTCAAATAGCACCAATAATTCTTTTATTGCTTATTGCCTAGTTGGTTTTTGAGAAATAAATGTTGCAGATAACATAATTTCATTTGTTTGGGCTGGTTTACGCGAACAACAAGCGAGCATTGCTAGTACGAAAAATCAAAACACTTATTCATCTAATTGACACAATTTCACTAGTTAGCTTCTAAATATTGACAGTATTACAGATATCAAAGTTCCCTAAAAGATGCCCACGACTTTGGAAGGTTCATCCAGTTTGAATGAATTTTGAGGATGACACCAGTTTTAACATATGTGTCGTAAAACTTGCAGTAAGATTGAAATGTTGTTTCCCTTCAATTTTTAGCAAAATAGCTTTTTATTCATTGAAGCATAAAATTAACTTGAACGCTAATATATTTGAACGCCCACTTCGAGAAGTAACATCCAGAAGCTTCGTCATGCTGACAATTCATTCCGAGTACAGATGCTTCCAAAACTCACCGGTTGGAATTCAGCGATATCAAGGTGGCCTATATGCTACTTAACTCAAATACCATTCAGTAAATGTTTGTCTATTGCCCCGTTAAGCACTTAGATTTAAAGTTCAAGTGCTTCCCTCGTGTTCAAGTAAGCCAGCGCAAAAACTTTAATTCTGCTATCTGTCACAGGGGATGTTTATAAATATTGCATATTTAAAAAACACCCAGCTCATATATTGTATTCAATTCGCATACCTCCATTACTCTTTGCATTACTGGTTGCAGTGTCAGATGCAATGCTAAATGACTTTCATGAAACGAAATCTGCTATGCATTTTGTGCCAGCGGTATTCAAGCGCCGTCCTTCGAAAAATCTGTGCAATATGATATCACGATTTGCTACGGCATTCTATGCCTCACTCCCGAAAGTGGCTGCCCAGTTTACGTGAAAAATAGCGCTACCGTTCAAGTTCCGATTTACGGGTGAATTGATTTCAAATTATCTTGCTCACCATTTGCAACATGGTATCTGTGACATTCATGGCAGGTTTATTTGGATATGGCGTAGTGATTTCCGTTATTCCAGTCCAGTGCTGGGCGTGGATGTGACCTGCGTAAAAAGCGCAAATCTCGCGGCATAAGGGAAGACAGACGCATTTGTTTGATGGTGCATTCGAATTATTATTACCATTATTCTATAAAATCTGTGGTCAACGTATCACATCAGGCAAGGACGCACCATTCATGTAGCAGAATATGCTGTTCTCTCCAATCAGTTGTCGAGGAATAATGGTTGTAGTAATTACTTAGAACATTATCCCTGGCACCGCTATCGCAAACGCTAGAGACCAGCGCAGCTGGGGGAAGTTAAGGCTTCAGAACAATCCATGCCGTCTGCCTCTGTGGGGGGTTTCGGCTCGGACGGCGCGCCATTTGAGGCGCCCGCTTCGACAGAAGCCATTCGTGCGGACACCATATGCGTCGGAGTCGTGTGCCAGGCGCTTCACCGACGCCGTGTACCTAGTGGGTTCTTGAAATCTGCCGAAGCGAGTGCGCGGACTTTTATCGGAGAGCAATGACGGTGCCACCACCTGTGTCCTAGCCGCGCCGCTCGTTCTCTCCCGCTAGGCTCCACCCACCCTCACCATGTCGCTATGTTGCTCGATGCTATTTTATGCGAAGCATATTAACGTAGGTTTCGTGCCTTGCGCGACGCCCGGCGGTGGCCACCATTCACCCTGAAGTGGGGTCACGTGACATGACGTCACGTGATGACGTCACACAGGCTGCAGATGGGGCCTCATATCGCGCCGTCGGTCGCCTCCCGCCGGTGGCCACCATTGACCTTCAAGTGACCTTCAAGTAGGTCACGTGACATGACGTCACGTGATGACGTCACACCAGCTGCAGATGGGGCCTCATATCGCGCCGTCGGTCGCCTCCCGGTGGTGGCCACCATTGACCCTGAAGTGAGATCACATGATGTGATGTCACGTGATGACGTCACACCGGCTGCAGATGGGGCCTCATATCGCGCCGTCGGACGTCGCCCGGCGGAGGCCTCCACGCTTTGGTTCGCGCCGTCGCGCGCGACGCGGCGGCGGCGCCACCATCGCTGCATCACGTGATATGTGACGTCACGCCAGGGATGAAGCGGCGCGCGCCCGCCGTCGCGTCAGTCTCTGTGCCCGCAACCGCGCCAGCGTCTTTGCGCCGGGCGTGTATGCGGTCAAGATGCCTCCAAACGCTAAGGATACGCTAAGGTTAAGCCCAGTGGATGCGTCGCATCCACTGGGCTTAACCTTGATAAGCCTCCAATTTTTTTATACTCTGCTTTCACTTTGTCTCAGCTCTATTTACCCCAGCTCGGCGAAGCTGCGAACGTCAAGGGAAACCCAGGGAGGTTCTAACAGCTCCACTGTAAAATGTGGAGAATGCTTAAACTTTGCCATTAAGAGGGGAACGCGATAGCATTCAGAGACCCCTGACTGCTTTTCATGCTTCCCGGAAGCTGCAGCTTTTGTAACCGTGAATTTTACAGGGAAACGCTGGCGGCGAACGCTATGCACGATGTCAAGCTTTCTGGTAGAAATGCGGCCTCTTGCGTGGGTCTATCTCCTGTTATTGTTTTGCACTTTTAATGCTTGAGTATGAGAAATGCTAACATAAAAAAATATACGCTGTTGGTGCTTTTCTTAATTACATTTGTTAGTGTGCAGCCGTCGTCAAAATTCCGAGCAGTACCTTTGTAAAGAATGAAATACAAGTTGTGCGCAACTTTGGTGTTAGAAGATTGGCTGGTTATGCATGGTTTTGAATTTGGTACGAAATTTTTTTGTAGAAGTGATGTCCGACGATGAACGCCGATGCCGGATTTATTGCGACATGGGGTCCTTAACGCTATCGCGTTAATCTGTAAAAATAACTCGCATTGTCATGTAAATTCTGGTGCCGTTTTTCTGCGGCTTTCCTCTGGCAATCAAATATTCAGCTTCGTCCAAAAGGAAAAGTAAAAAAAAAAGATGTGTGTATAAATATATGGGCCATTGATGTGCTCAATGGGAACAAATTTGTCAACTTGGCGGTGGTGGTGGTATCGACATAGCCGACATTTATCCTCTCTTAAGAAATACTATTCCGGCAGAGCTCGAAAAATTTCGTGGACGCTTAAGTTCGCGTTTAAGTGTGGAATGCGATAGTATTCAAAGATCCTTCACTGCTTCTCACGCATCCCGGCAATTGCCGCTTATGTAACCGTCAGGTTTAGTGGGAAATACTGGCGGCAAACGCTATGCACGATGGCAAGCTTTCTGGTAGAAAACCGGCCTTTTGCCGCGTGTGCCGATCCCGCGGGCAGTGAACAGCCGCGCCAATAAAAATACATAATTTTGAGGTTTGTGTTTTTGTCTCGCACTTTCAGTACTTCAGCGCGAGGTGATTTACCATAAAAGGCATGCGCTGTCGTTGTTTTGTTTCTTAACATTTGTTTGTGGGCTGTATTCTCGAAATTTAAGAGGAATAACTTTGTGAAGAATGTAAGACAAGGTATGGGCTACTTTGGCGATAGAGCGGTGTGACAATATAACGAACATATACTACGTGTCACATAGCAAAGCGTGGCATATACATGCACCTCAATATATACGGGAATGTCCGCTCACGGGGACGCCGGTGCCGGATGCCGACACCAGATTATCTGCGACACTGGACCCTTAGCGCTATCCCATTAATATTGTTACGTGCAGCTGATGCGCGAGCCTATTTACAATAAAGTTTCACGCAGACCAATGGTCGCTAAAATGCGACACTATATCAATCGGGAACACGTCGTCTTCCTTTTCTTCAATGTAGCTACACTATGGTGGCTGTTCCGTATTATCACCCCCGGCAGTAGAAGCACCGTCCCGATGCTTAAGCTACTCATGCGTGGTGAAAGGTGCGCTGTATAGGGCTTAAGCCTCGCTTCGTGAACGATGTCACTTGCAGCTGACGATGTCGCTGAGGTTTCGGCGGGGACGATTTCAAATGTGACATCGATCACTTGTCGCACAACATAGTATGGACCAGTGTAACGCGAGAGCAGCTTTTCGGAAAGGCTCACACGGCACACAGGTGACCAGGGAACCTCTAGAAAACCCGACGAAAAGTGCACGTTGCGATAGTGGCAATCATAGAGCCGTCTCCGATGCTCTATGCCTCTACACGGGTGCGGGCGAGCTGCCACGCGTCGACGGCGAGATCGCATCGCGCGCGTATTCAGTAATAGAACGTGCGGGCGAGGGCAGCGAGGCGTCCAAGGGAAACGCGGGTTCTCGGCCGTACGATAGATAGAACGGTGAATAGCCGGTGGCGTAATGGCACGATGAATTATGCGCGACCGTCACATATGGCAAATTAAGATTACAATCGTGGTGGTCGGCCGCAGCGTAGTTCGAAAGCACGCCGCTGATCGTTCGGTTGAGGCAATCCGCGAGGACGTGATGATCCGTAGGACGTGATGAATCTGCACTTTGTCGAGCAGGAGCGGAGGATGTTTTCGACGACTGCCGAGAGAAAGCAATGGCCATGATCAGTTAGTAATTAGCGCAGAGCACTGTGCAATGTATTGATCTCGTAGAGAAAAAAGTTGGCGGCGTCAGTCGCTGACTTGTGATTAGGGCTCTTGCAATGGCGTAGCGGGCTCTTGTAATATCGCGTAGTGTAATCGGTAGTGACGGCGACCCATTTATTTTCGGAGGGCGAGAGAGGAAATGGTCCAAGAAGTTCAGGACCAACTTGCAAGAAGGGTTCGGGCGGGACGTGGACTGGCTGGAGATATCCAGCTGGAAGCGTGGATCGCATCTGGGGCTGAAAGGTCCCAGAAGTGCCATTTTAACCTCGGACGGAGCGGGTGAGACCTGGCCAAAAGAAGCGACAGCGTACAGGGTCATATGTGCATGAGACGCCCAAGTGCCCTGCCAAGGGAGCGTCATGAAGTTTTACTTTAACGGCCCTTGTGACAGGAAATTTCACAAGATGTGGCCTTAGAGCAGTAAAAAAATTGTGCAAACGTTTAATGAAAAGCGTTCTTCTCCTAGTGCAGCGACTTTTTCGCTAATATGTGGGTGGGCGGACGGGCTGCAAATTTTGTCGTTTAAATGGGCCGAGACTGGTAATTGCACGGCCCATATCGACGTTAACGTCGGCTTATCTCAGTGGTAGGGCAAATTGAAATGTGTCACAGGGACGACTGGATACGCCCGCTGGATATGCCCATTGAAGCCACTAGGTCATTTAATGTTGACAGACAGATGTTTGCGGGTGATGTCATGCCAGTTCACCACGATTTTTTCGCTACACCAGTTAGCGTCATACCGAGAATAGTCAGCAATATGCTCGTAACGGAATGCGTCATGTTTTGGAAGAGAAATGAGGTTAGAGCACAGATCAAACACAATAAAACGCAATAAAACTGAGCACAATTGGAAAGCATCGATGCACGTCGTTCCGCGACGATAAAAATAACACCTCCAAAAATTAGCAGGGGCTTCTTCAAATAGCTTTACTTGCGTGCGAGAATGGAAGTTTTCCTGGTACGGAAAGAGAGATCTTGACTCAGCGCTAATTACTGAGCCGACATTGCATGAAACAGCGCAAATGGAAAATCTCAGATCATTCTACGAAATTGAAGATCATAACACCTTATTAAATGAAAAATTACTTTAACTGAAAGCGTCTTCTGCTTGTAGAGAATTGAAACATACATTTTCTTGGAATAAAAACAGTGATCTCGGCTGAGCGGACATTGCAATCAACTGCTGACAATAAAATTGTGTCTTTTGCGTGCTGCCGCTGCACTTTCGTTCTCACGAGCCAGGAAAGTTAAACAAAATGGTAATTCCTTTCAAAGGGGGAAGAATTGACAGCTATAGTAAGGTTTATTGTTGGCCTTTAATCACTGGAACCTTGTTCTCAATGTACGTAGGTGTAGCATGATACCGCAATTGAGGACGCAACGCAACTCCTGCTCGGCAGGCGAAACAGCGTCCAGGCAGGCACCAGGTCTCTCCCTCACAACGCCGGAGTGATAAAGAATGCCGGCCGTGCTATTGCAGGTGTTGCGCTTTGATGGTGCGCGAGATGACACCGGCGGAACACCGTAGGCGCTAGTCATCGCCCAGTGAAGAAAGCATGGCGATCTTTCGCACTGTGGCAATCGATATAATGCGAAGTGTTTTAAAGAAAGCTGGCTATCTAGCATTCTTTCGGTTTCTCGAAAGCGCTAGCAGTTAAACCAATGTGTTTGTGTATAGCGAGCAATTGTGTGCTACGGCAGCAGCAAGGCGACGAAGATGGTGAGAACGATTTTACGATGGTGGCGGCATGACTTTTACTCCGGCCGTTTGACACGTGTTTGCAGCATGGCGATTGTTGGGTTCTACATAGCTACTGGATGGGTGCAAGTGGTGTAAGCGTCTGTTTTGACATTACTTCTAAGTATTATATATTCATACGTACCTATGTGTAGGTAATGCAGCCTTTACTAAAAAGGTGATAGCCTTAGCAATTCAGCAAACAAACGTTAAAATGTGTTCGACCTGTGCCATCCATAAAGGAGGGGCGATGGCGTAATTGCTTCTGCCAGCGTAATCTGCTAAGATAAAATGACCAGCGAATTAGGGCTGGTCCCGAAGGCAGTGCCGCCTAGCGCAGCATCCCGAATGTGATTTAGCTGTCAAGCGGGATGAATGCACGAAACTCATTTGACGCACGCGCCTACGATCTCAGAAACATTGCCGGATTTTGCATGAGCGAACTAGGCTTGCGATAGCAACATAATAAATAATTAAAATATACTGGAGAAGAACGAGCAGCAGGAACTGCCTGGAGACAGACGATGACAACGAGTGGTTGGAGGCCTTGTGCCTGTGTAGCCTAAGCTCTGTGTCCTCTCGCTGCGGTGCTCTGCTGTCTGAAGGGTTCATCATTAAACTATAACGCCTCTTGACATTTGCTGGACGTGCTGGGCCCTTTACAAACCTGGAACTCCGCAGCCGCACGCACCCTACCGTTTCTGCCATGAATCAAGACGCTGCGTAGACCTATCCTCCCGTGGCATCGCCTGTCGTCTGCTCCGGCGCTCTACGCCAACGAGATTTTCCAGTCTTCAGCGGCAGCGACGGCCATCACGTGGGCGATTGGCTCTCGTCATACGATCGTGTGAGTGCGCATAACAAATTGGATGGCGCAGCTAAACTGACAAACGTCATCTTCTATCTTTCTGGAGTCGCTAATCTATGGTTCCGGATTCCTGAATCTAACCTTTCCACATGGACAGCATTTACCCATTGTTTCAAAGAAGTCTTCGGTAGCCCTGTTGTGCGAAGAACAACACTTGCGCCGTCGCACTCAGCAAGAGGGTGAAAACTTCTCCAGCTACATTGAAGACGTAGTTGACCTTTGCAGGCGCGTGAATCCCGCTATGGCCGTCTCTGAAAAGATCAAGAATGACATGATGGGCATAGAAGAAGGCGCCTTCTAGATGCCCTTGGCGAAAAATCTTCAAATGATTGACGAGGTCATTAACCTGTGCCAGAGCTACGACGAGCTCCGCAAACAGCCAATACGCGCTGAGCTGCAGCACCGGACGACGCGGTTTCGGCTTTAACCGAGAGTTCCAGTGATGCTCCCCCCCCCCTCTTCGTTCCTGGACCTAATCAAGCAATTCGTTCGCGAAGAACTCGCGCGAATAGTAATCGTGGTAATAATAATAATAATAATAATAATAATAATAATAATAATAATAATAATAATAATAATAATAATAATAATAATAATAATAATAATAATAATAATAATTTATTATCAAATATGCAAGTATAAGTACAGAAATCGGGTTCGCCTAAGCCATCACAGTGGCTTGTCACGTGAAACCCGGCAGTCAATAACAAGACTCATCCAGAAACTGACTTTTCTCTCTTTTGCCAGAAAAACAAAACAAAAAGATATTGAAAACTAAGGTAGCGAGTGATAAAGTACAAGGCACAAAAAAGAAGAAGAGGATCACGAAAAAACAACAACAAAGAAAAAGAGAAGCGAAGAAACGACCAGAGCGAAAACATGTTTCAACAATGACAGGAGAAATAAAAATACGACGCCTATAATCATTCTGTGTACAATGCCCTTAAAGTTTTGCGAATGTCGCGTACAGACTTACAGGAAGAAATTTCAGAAGGAAGTGCATTGAATATATCTGGAACATAAAAAGCTCGAGTATATCTGCCAAATCTGGTTCATGTGTGAGGAACTGAAAAAGCAGCTGCACGCCGTAAAGGACGGCAAGGCACAGTGGGGATTTTAAAGGTATCCGACCAGAAGTGTTTCAATACCGCTGTTTGACCAAACAGTGAGCGCATATTCGGCATTTTTAGCATCTCAAAAAGGTTCATCCCTTGTGGTCTGTGTACGTCATAAATAACACTTTTTAACATACACTTTAGCAACCTATTTACACGGTGATGCCAGGTACTAGAACAATGTACAAATGTTGTAATACCATATCTGAGCACACTGTAGGCTAACGAGTGGACCAAAAGTTTCCTAACAGACAAGGGTAAAAACACTTTGATGCGGTACAGTAAACAGACGATTTTAGGAAGTTTGGCACATATGTAAGACAAGTGAGTAGAAAAAAGAAGACTAGAATCAAACCAAATGCCCAAATACTTCACAGAGTCCGAAAATTTTATTGGAGGGCAGGAACAATTAATACATCGAGAGCTGTGCAGATAAAGTGAAGAAGAAAGTGAAACACGTTTCATAGGGCTATGGAAGCAAACCAACTTTGATTTAGAACGATTGATGTCAATTACATTTGCACCAAAATAATCCATTAATTTCCCGACGTCGTTTTGAAGAATTGAGAATGCGTCTGGAAAATTCACATGTGTGGCTAAAATTGCAGTATCGTCTGCATATTGAAATAACTTGCAGACAGATAGCACGTTGCACATGTCCTTAACGTATATATCAAAAAGTAAGGGAGACAGTATGGAACCTTGTGGCACACCGGCCTTCAGAAAAACACGGGAACTGGAAATGTCTGAAATGGAAGCAATCTGGGAGCGATCTGTAAGAAAATTGGGGGGAGGAAGAAGACGACGAGTCTGCTGCTAGCCTGTCTGAGTAGCTCTGCCTACATTTATCGTTATTTTCGTTATTTTCTGCTAGTGTTACTGATCAGAACGGTTCAAGACGTCGGTCGACTCGAAAAGGTACCTTCCGTATCGGAGACTGACGGGTGCTGCGCCACCCGCCGCCTCACAAGGTGCTAGAAGGAACCAAGCTGGCACCGACGAGCACCCCGCCATGACCTCCCAAGGGCTGACACCGGGTCAGAAACGCCAGCTGGTTTGCACAAGCCAGCCTGACAGCAAACGACAAGACACTGGTGAATCTGACGACGAGTCAACTATCATCGAGGGCGACAACGTGGCAAACCCTTCAGACCTGGACATGGCCGAGGGTGGTTTCCGAATTGTGCGCCATCGTAAAGACAGGGCGGAGGGCATTCCAGTGTTAATCACTGCAACATCCGAAAGAGCTGATCTAAGGCAAGTAAACCCTATTGCCCTGTATTCTGAGCTTGAAACGATCCTTGGTGGAGCACCAGTGAAGAGCCACTTCACAGCACAGGGAGCATTGCTATTAGACGTAGAGACAGAAGGACAAGCCAGCGTCCTTCTAGAGACCAAGAATATCGGCGGCATAGACATATCTGCCCGTGTCCCGCACAGTTATATGAAAAACACGTGCATTGTTAGAGGAGTCCCTAAATGGTACTCGGATGAAGAGGTGCTCACCTACCTGAGACCTTAGGGAGTATTCCATGCAAGAAGAATCACCCGTCGGGTCCAAACCTCGTCATCTGAATGGGAGTCAAGGCGCACTAACTCGGCGATTCTCACATTTGCTCCAAATTCTGAACGCCCGGAGAAGATCAACCTTGGTTTTAGCAGACACGAGCTTATCGACTACGTGGAGACACCACCACGCTGTTTTAAGTGCCAGCGCTTCGGACATATCGCTAAGTACTGTCGTGGAGAACAGAGGTGCAAGCGCTGTGGGGGACCTCATGACTTTAAGACTTGTGCAACTAAAGACAACTTTGTGTGTGCAAATTGCGGCGGTGACCATCCTGCTAGCTACGGTCGATGTCCTGCGCGGACAGCTGCTCAGCGGAGAAATAAGTTGTTTGTTCTGGGTCCAAAGAGTGCAAGCGCACCATCGACCACGAAGAAGACGTCCAGAGCGCCACAACTAACTGGTCTGGAAACAGAGTACGCATCTCATTTCCCGCGCCTCACACCGATAAACGAAGTTATTGAGCCAACGCAAACGGTCACAGCGGCTGAGAAACCTGTTCGAAAAGAGTCCGAAAGACGCACCTATGCGGCCGCAGTAAACCGACCTCAAGTACCACTTGGCAACAGTCAGCAGGAGAACTGCCAGCACGTGATACGCGCCTTGTTCACGGCACTACGTTCCCACGTCGCAAAGATGCCTGCTAGTTCAACGAAGGATATGTTGGAAGCAGTGCTGGCTCTTGAGTCAGTAATACTCTGCTCTACTTCCCCGTACCCTCAGTAACATAATGGCAGCTTCTCGCCCACTTGGTCCATTCCGTCGTCCAAAAGTGCCCTTAATAATGCAATGGAACTGCGCCGGCATTCTACAGCGTCTTTCCGAACTCAGCCTTTTCCTTCGAGACATACCTATACCAATTCTAGCCCTCTCGGAGGCCGGTCTCCCAAATGGGAGGACGATCCCAGGGTACATCAGACATGGAAATCCGAGTATACCATCATTTGCAAACGGAAGTGCGATGATATACATCAGGCGAGAAATACCTCACGTCACCTTACCAGTGCAAGACCTTTGTTCTACCTTATTGGAAGTCGCCGCTGTGCAAGTGTGCCTAGGAAAACGAAAACTCAGTGTGGTGTCGGTGTATATAAGCCCGCGCAGGAAGGTCTCCATGGAGGCGTTCATAAAGGACCTTTGAATTCGTTGCCCCTCTCCTATAATAATATGTGGCGACTTTAACGCACATCATTCGCTTTGGGGACATAAGACTGCAGATTACCGAGGCAAGGAACTTGTCGCAGCCATGGATGCTGCTGACTTATGTATCGCGAACGATGGCAAACCAACTTTCTTCAGACCACCAGATTCATGGAGTGCCATAGACCTCGTGATCCATTCTACAGACCTTGTCGTATCGTCAACAACGGCCCCAGACAGGATGGGCAGTCACCACTTTCCGATCTTCACCACCATCACCGGATTTCACACTGCTGGGCGGCAATTCTGTGCTGTGACCCGCTGGGACACATACAGAGAAGCGTTGGATGAATCCCCTGGTGAGCTGTTCGCAGATATGCTGCGGAGCAAAAGAGTGGCTACCTCAATGTTGAAACTGCCAGACCATTTCCCTACTCCCGATTTGAAACTAAAGAACCTCTGCGCAGCGCGTAGGAGAGCGGAACGAAAACTAATGAGAAAAACGGGAAATCTATCTGCGAAAACTGAATACAACAGGATAAACGCTGTCATCCGTCGTCACACAAAAAGATTAAGACGAGTTCAATGGGCTGCTTTCTGTGAGAGTTTATCAGCGTTTACTCCCATGACAAGAATATGGGGAGTAATGAATAGCCTATCTGGAAAGATTCGCCTACACAGGCCATTTGAAGCACTTGCTTTAAAGCAAGGAAAAGATTTGCAAACCCTTGCAGAAGATTTTGCAGACGTATACACATATGGCAGATCAGCAGGAGTATCGAACCCTCTGTTGTCTGAGACATCACATACCATGGATACGCCGTTCACCTTTCGTGAGTTGGATTTGGCGCTTAGCAAATTAAGAAGACGCTGTGCTGTGGGTCCCGATTCGATTAGCAATCAGATGCTGACAAATCTGCCATATGAACGAAAACGAGCCCTTCTGGACATATTTATTCACGTCTGGAGCACAGGAGAGATCCCAGAAGCGTGGAAGACAGCATGGGTGGTTCCAGTGCTCAAGTCCGGAAAGGATCCTGCAAACCTCACCTCATATCGGCCAGTATCGCTCACATCATGCGTATCAAAGTTGATGGAAAGACTAATATCTACGAGGTTAACTTGGTATCTTGAGCAAGGAAATAGACTGCCATCATGTATGACCGGATTTCGTCCGCGGTTGAGTGCCCAGGACAGTGTCTTGGATCTACTAAGCCATATCGAGCACCATCGCGTAGACGGCCTTTCCACACTCGCCATATTTATGGACGTTGCCAAGGCATACGACTGTGTGCTTCACACAGGCATCATCAACGGACTCCGAGCCGTGGGCGTCTCTGGAAATGCTCTTCGATTCGTCCATGAATTTCTCAGTGACCGATGTGTCCAAGTTAAGCTCGGAAGTGTAATGAGTGACAAACGACGAATTTCCCTCGGCGTCCCACAAGGAAGTGTCCTGTTTCCCTTGCTTTTTAACGTTGCCATGGCCAGCCTCCCAGATGCCCTGAAAGTAGGTCGGACGGCAGTTATAATGTCCATCTACGCAGATGACATCTGCATTTGGATCTCGGGGTACCAACACAAACGTTTGGCCCGGATAGCCCAGGCCGCAATCTCCACTATCGATCGCCACTTATCGACGCTTGGCCTGTCTTTATCAGCAGAAAAATCTGCCTTCATGCTTTTCCCGGGAGTGAGACGCAAGTCAACACGTCTGACGCTGAATATCAGAGGGCATTCAATTCTTTGTGCAACTCATGTTCGATTCCTGGGCGTCACCATCGACAACAAGCTACTTTGGCGTGGTGCGGTCGAAAGTGTTGTGGCTGCATCAGTGCAAAGAATCAACGCACTTCGTCGATTGGCAGGTGTACGTTGGGGAAACAATCCTATATCCATGCTTAAACTGAACGCTGCACTGATAACAAGCCGCATTCTCTATCAGCTCCCTCTGATATCACCGTCAGCGACTCAATTCGAGCGCTTGGAGGCAGTGCACAGAAAGGGACTTCGCTTGGCGATGGGAGTTCCAACGGCAGCTTCAAACAAGAAAATCACTAATGAGGCACAGTCTCTCCCACTCCGCCTCTTGGCATCTCAGGCCTTGCTGACGCAGCTATTAAGGCTGGGCGAGTCACGCGCTGGCACGGCGCTTCTCCGACGGCTAAGAGCAAGAACTGGCTCACATTTTCATGCGGCGCTGAACACCTTCCGATTTTTAGGACTGCAATGGCCTAAACTAAGCCGCCTTGACCCGCCATGGTCTTTTCCGGACGTTACCTGCAGCCTTAATGTACCCCACCTACCGACGAAACGCACCATTTCAACTGCCGAAGCCAAGTTTCTTGTGCTGAACCACTTGAGCACTGTGTTTCAAAGCCACCTACAAGTATACACAGACGGTTCGGTGTGCGCACAAACAGATAGCTGTGCAGCGGCATTCTGCATACCATCCCTTGATGTGTCATGGTCTGGCCGACTGGATCGCGTGGTTTCCTCTACAACAGTAGAAAGCGCCGCAATCACCGCGGCTTTGCGGAAACTACGGGCCTTCTCTGCACGTGATGTCGTGGTGCTGACGGATTCGAAGTCAGCATTACAGAGATTACATCGGGGCCTACCTCTAGAGAAATTTACAAGGCAGTCTCTGGCACTGATTGACGACCTAACGAGCAAAGGATTTAGCATTAAGGTTTCAGTGGATTCCATCACACGTAGGAATTGATGGAAACGAGGAAGCTGACGCCCTTGCACGCCTAGCGCTTACATGTGTCCCAACAGTGAAAGCTCCAAAACCTTTTCAAAACTCTAAGGGTGCAATCCGCCTTCACTTTAGAGAGATGCACAAGAACCCACACGAACCCTGTGTGACTCATGGATTTACACGCGAACAAGCGACCCTTTTATACCGCATCAGGACCGACTCCGCGTACACCCCAGCTTGGTTATTCAAGACTGGGCTTCGCGCTTCCCCACTCTGTGCTTTCTGTGGTGACATTGGCGACATCGAACATTTCATTTGGCTATGCCCGCAGTTTGACACAGAAAGAAAAGCGATGGTCGACAAGCTACAAAAAAGCGGTCTCACGCACAGGACCTTTGAGGACGTTGTTTTCCCCGGAGGGCCCGCGGCGTTCAGGAAGAGAGCGCAACGACTGCTGATAGCCTTCCTGCGAGACACGGGGCTCATCGACAGCTGGTGACACACCCCTGATCTCAACTCGAAGGAGGATCAGGCGGAACAATTGCCGGCTATGTATGCCAGGCTAACCCCGCCTGCTTCAACATCACCACCACCACCACCACCACCACCACCTGTAAGAAAATTGCGTAGCATTCGGTAGAAAGGTCCTCGAAAACCTGAATTGTAGAGTTCCTCTAGCATAATCGAATGGCATACCGTGTCAAAGGCTTTTGCCACATCTAAAAAAGTGCGCAACAAACAAGATTTTTTTATAGAGAAGGAAATAAATGGTCACTCAATTCTTCTAATAAAGCCTGAGTGCCTCTTTTTTCAATAAAACCGTATTGACAGTCGGGAAACCCCCTCGCTTTGTTAATAAAGCTGTTCATTACTAAGAAGACATGTTTTTCTAGAACTTTTGCTATACTAGGAAGGATAGAAATGGGGCGATAATTATGCACACACTTAGCTTCACCACCTTTTAGAAGTGGTCGAACTACGGCCGTTTTTAACCGCGTAGGAATACTTCCGCTTGTAATTATCCCATTTAGGATTTCGAGCAAGACATTTTTCAGAAAGCCAAAGTTCCTGTATAGATCAAACATGCGAATTTTATCGATACCTGGTGATTGATGCCTGCCAAAGCTGCCCAATAACGAGTAAAGCTCTTCTTCTGTCAAAGTGGGCAAGAAAGCGGATTCAATTACAGGAGTAGCAGTGTTGCCAGTGTAGCATGATTGCTTAGATACCCCAGAAAACTGAGAAAAAAATTGGTTGAAATTGTCAACGACTGTTGATAAATCTGAATCGAAATGATTCTGAATATCTTTAGCCAAATTTGAAGGTAGTCCTCTCACCTCGTTTATCAGAGACCATGAATAATAATAATAATAATAATAATAATAATAATAATAATAATAATAATAATAATAATAATAATAATATCTTTATTGCCATAACACATGTACAGCATTATAATCAGGCCTGTCTAAGCCTACAAGGGCTTGTGGGACATGGCCTTGCAGAATTGGCAAGGCAATACATTGAGATAGGAGAACAATCACATATCAAAGAAAATATTGACGCTGTTACAAAAAGCGCGCGACAATACATTTGGCTGCGCAAATTTATTGCAGCAGCCCCTACACTTCAAGCTTACATAAAACGAACAAAACATAAAACACAAAATGCAAGAATTCGAATGTTTGAAACAATGTCCTCATAAATGTTGTTTGAGATGAGAAGGCAAAGCAATGTTAATATGTAACATGTTTAGCCTACAGAGCACGTATCATCTTTTTCAGTGATATTTTCGAAGTTGCTGTGAAAATGCCTTCTGGCAGGTTGTTAAACAGATTAGGAACGTACACACATCGCCGGGCCTCACCGTATCTCGTTGCGGAACGAGGCACAGTGAAACGCAAGCCCGAACGGAGCATGCGCACAGGCTTATGCTCAACTTTGAAATCCGAGTTCTAAAAATGACGTAATACCACTGTTTCAACGAACAATGAGCGGAACGAAGGAAAACCTACGGCGGTAAATATGTCTGGAGAAGAAATCAGAGGCGAATTATACGCTACACTCTGGAGCATGTTTTTTAAAAGAGCGTCTACCCGGCTCTCCCAACGCGCAGAAGGCGAAAATTGTGATGCCATACCTTAATATTCCGTATGCAAGAGCGTTCACAATTGTTTTTTTGACTGAAAAAGGAACTATACTTTTACAGTGATAGAGTACCCAGGCAACGCTTCGTAGTTTACTGCATAAATATGCTAAATGCGATTCCCACGACAGGTTTGAGTCAAAAAATACGCCCATGTATTTTATAGACTGCACATATTCCACTGGAGTACAGCTACAATGCGAACATGACTTATTATGCAAAAGGATAGGTTCATCTATCAACGTCATCTTTAAGGGATTTCTGAAGCAAATCAACTTTGTTTTTGAATTGTTGATTACAAGAAAATTTTTAGAAAACCAATATATTACGTTATAGACATCTTTTTGTAACATATTGATTGCTGATTTGTAGCATAAATGCTTTGCTAGCAGAACGGTGTCATCGGCGTATTGAAAAATTGTGCATTTTGAAACAGTGGACGCAAGGTCATTCATGAAAATATTAAACAGCAGCGGGGCTATAATGGACCCTTGAGGGACTCCAGCTTTAATAGGCAAAATAGAGCTAGAGTGATTGCCTAATACTACTGTTTGTGATCTGTTCGATAGATAATTTTTCAGTATGTCATGAAATGGCCCCCGGAAGCCCAAGAAATGTAATTTTTTCAACAATATGCCGTGGTTAACTGTTTCAAAGGCTTTACTAATATCTAGAAATAATGCAATGCTAAACAAATTTTGGTCGAAAGCGGAAAAAATTTCATCTGAGAAGGATTCTAAAAGTAAAGTAGTACCTTTACCAGCGACAAAACCAAACTGATGAGGGGACATTGTCGAGAACTTATTAATGAAGGAAAGCATTATTTCCAAAAGAAACTTTTCTAACACTTGGGACAGTATAGGCAAAATGGATATGGGTCTATAGTTTTCAATTACATCCTTTTTTCCTCCTTTGTGAAGTGGCTTGACTAAAGCAGTTTTGAGTCTTTCGGGGATAGAAGAATCATCGAGAAACCCGTTAAGCATAAAAAGAAGAATGCCCGACAGGGTTTCAAAGTTTCTTTGGAGCATGCGCGCTGAAAGGCCATCAAGACCGGGTGGTTTGTTCTGTCTGAAGCTAAAAATAATCCTACGTAAATCAAGTTCCGACAACTTCGGCAGGAAGGCTGAGGCAGATACAGATTTTTGAATCGTGCAGTCCAGAGCATGCCCTTGACTAGCTCCGTCAGACGAACGAGCAAAATGACGGTTAAATAGATTAGCCGTTGTTGCGGGGTCGTTCGAAAAGGAATCAATGGCAGATCTCGAGTCTGCTTTTCCTCGAAGGTGATTTATTAAAGACCAAGTCTTTGCTGGGTTTTTCAAGGCAAGATTAAATTGACGTAAAAAATACAGCCGTTTTGCCGATCTAATGAGGGCAACTACCCTGTTTCTAGCTGCTGTGTACGCAGTGCGAAGTGTTAGATTTTGGGGGGAACGTTTCGAACGTTTCCACAAGACATCTCTTTCCGCTATAGCATGAATTACGTTAGCATTTATCCAGTTATGATTTTTACGGCGTTTCCTTGTTACAGTTTTTTTTGCCAAATTTTCAAATGTTTGTATTTGTTCACAAAAGCAGTCGTAGACATGTGCAGCCTTTCTATTCATTAATGTAGACCAATCAAATGCCCTGATTAGGTCATCGAGCTTACGCTGGTCTAATATAGAAATCTGAACGCTGCTAGGCGAGTCCTCTGCGCAAGCGCGTGTTGTTGATGGGGTTGACGACACAAACTGGCAAGCCACAAAATAATGATCTGCGAAACGCTGTTTTATGACACATGAATCTAAAGAATAATTTGATGTACGAACCAAAATATGATCTAAGCATGAACTGACTACATGCCCATTTACCAGGTCTTCTCTGGTTGAAATGTTTATCGTATTTTCAATCCCATGGGAAGCTAAAAGGGATAAGTAGTCGGATACCGCACCCTTTGTGTGACAAAGAGCGTTTATGTTGAAGTCTCCAACTAGGCATATTTCATCCACCGGGTTTAATCGTTGTAAGAAGGCTTCCAATTCTATTAAAAAGCGACAGACACTATTTGATGGAGGTCGATAAAACGCGAATACAGATAGCAGGAACCGCCCCTGAGCCACTTTGATAGCAAGACATTCCGCAAAATTGAATGAAACATCGATGTGTGACACGTCATACACGTTTTTGACGAAAATAGCAATCCCTCCTCCTCGCCGATGTGAACGTGTTACAAAGTGCGGTTGATAACCGTGTAGAACAAACGTATCCAGGCCTGTATCTGCGACGTTAATTTCTGTTATAACAAATCCACAAAACTAAGTGTTGAAGTAACAATCATTTTGAATTCGTCCCAGTATTTCCGTAAGCTTCTAATGTTAAGATTGATAATTGTGAAGTCACCTCTCGACTTCTGACTGCAGCTGTCACAGAAAGACTGAAAATCGGGAAACTCTTGGCAGGTACTTGCCATTATGTTAGACAATCTTTTCAACGTCTGCTAGCATGTTGATTCGAATCAGAGCCGAGGATTCATCTTTCTTCGCGAAAATTTTTCCGGCTTTGACCCAAGTGAATTTGTATCCCTTTTCTTTGGCTACTGTCCTTACTCGCCAAAACAATTCTCGATTTTGCTTGGTTAAATTTTCATTGAAAAATAGTTTTGGCAACTTATGAGAGTGATGGAGCTGCCGCAACTTGCCACGAGCCTGGAACCATCTTTCCTTAGCCGTAACAGATGTGAAGCGCACCAGGACTGTGGGAATCGAATCGCGTTTTCCTTGTAAGCGATGAACAGCCACCACATCTGATAGGGTGAAATCCGCCAATTCCAGTTTATCAGCGAGCTGCACCAACGTCTGCTTCAAGTCTTCGTGATCTTCTTGAGGAAGGCCGTGAATTTCCAGATTAGCATTGCGGCTGTATTGCTCGCTGTCATTTTGAACATCGTGCAGACGCTGAAGCTGCTCTGCCTGCATTTGCACTGTAGAAGATAGAGCGGCAATCTCAGATTCGTACTTTGCATTTTGAGTCCTGAATTCGTTTAGCTGAGTGATAACCGAGTCGTACTTATTCGACATAAATACCACCGCGTCCTCCAGATGGTCAACGGACTGAGTTAATTTCGAAAAATCTTCTTTGAGGCCTAGAAGTGTGTCCACTTTTTGAGCCAGGAATGGTAAGCAGAGAAGACTCTCTTTTATGTCCTTGAGCTCAGCCGCCAGTGACCCATTCGGGATCGCGTTATCAACTACATGAGAAATGTCAGACTGTGAAGAGGAACCAGCCCGGCTCTTTGAAGTTCTACAGGTTTTGCAAGTCCAAGCTTCTCTTTTAGACAAACCCATTGTGGTGAACGTATTTTGGGCAATACCAGAGCAAGATTGGCCTAAGTGATAGGAATGGTTACAGCTTGAACACTTCATTAACTTTCCGTCAGTGGGCAGTGGTTTGTGACACAAAATGCAATTTTCATCATCGCCCGACATGCTGATTTCACGGGGTAGCAACAAAATTGCAATCAACAACCAAAAATTGCAGTCGGCGGCGATACAACCAACAAAAAGAAAGTAATAGTGTCCCAACACTCTACCTGTTAAAAACGAGGTATCAGCCTTGGCCGAGGGTATCGCCGCCAACTGCAAGGAATGGTGGGCGTCCGGCCAAAATATATAGGTGCCCTTCTGCCAGAGTTTCCAGGTGAGTACACGATTGTCGCCGAATCCAGAGACTAGCAACCCAGTCCTGGTGTAGAAAATTGATGGGCCGGTCCTGCGACGCTTGACGAGAATCCCGGAATTCAGGAGTAGCAGCGGGGGCGGTTGCTTGAAGAATCGGCAAACCAGTTGCAGTGCAGCCCCAACACGTTCCCGCGGCGCATCTGTAATCTGTTAAAAACGAGGTATCAGCCTTGGCCGAGGGTATCGCCGCCAACTGCAAGGAATGGTGGGCGTCCGGCCAAAATATATAGGTGCCCTTCTGCCAGAGTTTCCAGGTGAGTACACGATTGTCGCTGAATCCAGAGACTAGCAACCCAGTCCTGGTGTAGAAAATTGATGGGCCGGTCCTGCGACGCTTGACGAGAATCCCGGAATTCAGGAGTAGCAGCGGGGGCGGTTGCTTGAAGAATCGGCAAACCAGTTGCAGTGCAGCCCCAACACGTTCCCGCGGCGCATCTGTAATCTGTTAAAAACGAGGTATCAGCCTTGGCCGAGGGTATCGCCGCCAACTGCCTAAATTCTAATTCTGCAATCAGCTCACCGCAATTGGTGAAAAACTTTTTTGGACCTCCCCCACTTCACCTGTCTGTCGCGCGACGTCACGAAAACTGCGATAGCTCCCCTACTGATATGACGTACACACTGATTATGCATAATTTCACCGTACAAAACAAAGTTATTTCTGATTCGATGCCTTTTTACCATTATCCCTCGGCTATTGGTCAATCAGGCACTCGACAGCATATAAACCCGACCCATGACTCCATCCGCTTCAGTGGACTTGGAGGCACCGACCAGACGACTATGCTTATTCCTGCTCTTTTAATTGTGCAGGTCAGTAACTACTCTGTACCCTCTTTACGGGACAATGATGTAACACTGACGGTGCTTCCAAGTCCACACTTCCTTGCTGTACTGATTGTTGAGTGCTATGAAGTATTTAAGCTATTGCTACTAACATCGGGCGATGTCGAGCTTAACCCTGGTCCGACGTCAGACTCAGAATCGGATACTCGTCCTAATAACGACCTTCTGAAACAAATTCTGAAAGAACAATCTAAAACCAACAAAACGTTAAAAGAACTAGTAACTAACTTGAAAAAGGTTGAACGAACAGTTGATAACATGGAAACTAGGCTTGCCGCAATTGAAAACGACATGGAACGACTGAAGTATTGCGAAGAGAAGTTGGCCGAATGTGAAAATAATTATGACACCACTAAAAATCAAATCCAAGATCTGGCATTGAAATTAGACGATTTAGAAAATAGAAGTCGAGGGAACAACTTGATTATTTACGGCGTAACGGAAAAACCTAACGAAGATATAGCTTCACTCGAAAAGATAGTGCGAGAAAACATTTTAAAAGAAACGCTAGGCATTGAAGTGAAAACCCTTGAAAGGACTCATAGGATAGGTACCCGCACAAGTAACCGAGACCACCCGATTATCCTTAGATTGTTTGATTAAGCCGAAAAAACCAAAACCTTATCTTGCTGCTACAAACTCAAAGGCACACCATTAGCTTTTTCCGAAGATTTTTCTAAGAGAGTAAGGGTAATGCGCACGCACTTGTGGCATTCAGCGGTAAATGAAAGGGCAAACGGAGCAAAAGTTAGGCTAACATTCGGCAAACTGAGAATCGATGAAAAAGTGTATACTTGGGACCCAGTGAAGAATAATAGGACTGAATTACCGCAGGAAGCATGTCTCTCAAAACAGTCCCTTCCCACTTCGACTTCGCTGAAATCCTCTAAAAACAAGAAAGTTTCCAAATGATAGCCCAGTACCAAAACTCTACGAATCCTTTCCCTAAATGCCCGAAGTGTGGCAAATAAATTTGATCAATTAGAAAACCTAATCCTGTCTCATCAACCTCACATTTTAGTAATAACAGAAAGGTGGCTTAACCCTGGTGTACGTGATTCTGAAGTTATTCCTCCTTCGTACAAACTGTTCCGTAAGGACAGAGGATCAAGAGGCGGCGGTGTCGCGATAGCAATTAAAGATAATATAAAGTCCTTAGAACTTGATGGTATTCCAGACAATGAAAATTTATGGTGCAAAATAACATATGTAACAAAAACATAACTATTGGGGGCGTTTATCGGCCCCCAAATGCAGCTCCGGACTTCATCGATCAGATTCATGATTACCTCTCAAAACATGCTAATTCTAGATCAAAACTTATTATTGCCGGGGATTTTAACCTTCCCGGAATAGATTGGAACAGCCGCTCGCATGACAGCCGTGATGTCTCAAGTTCAGAATCACTACTAGACTTGGCATTTACATTTTCACTGAGCCAAATGGTAACTGATAAGACCCGTATCACTTCAACACCATCATTTTTACTTGACTTAGTTCTTATAAGTGATACATTAGAAGGATCTTCCGTGTCCATCGAGAATGGCATTTCAGACCACAAAGCGCTTATTCTAACCTGTCCCATCTCAACGACGCGAAAACACAAAAAACCACTACCTTTATACTTTAAGGATTACATACGCGCAAATAATCCTGCTGTACTAGGCTTCCTAGAATTCCCGCTTCATTCATTCAATGAACTAACAAATGTACAAGAACTCTGGACGCGTTTTAGAAATATTGTTAATTATTTCGAAAACACCTTCATTCCTAATAAAAAGAAACGCATTAACCGAGAATACCCGTGGATAACACGTGAAATCATCAAACTAAAAATAAAAATAAAACGACGGCGGAAAAAGGGAATCACGTGCAGGTTAGACGATCTTAGCGGTACATTCAAACAAAAAATATCGGAAGCAAAGACCCGTTTCTTCAACACTACATTACCTTCGTTTATGGCGCATGACCCTCAAATATTCTGGCGATATTTGTCAGGCGAACGAGAAAAAATAACGCAAATCAAAATCTCGGATCATGTTATTCAGGACCCTGAACACATCGCTAAAGAGATGAATAACTTCTTTCAGACAGTTTTTACGAAATATGCTACAAATGCAGCTTTAACACATTACGATGTCAAAATACCAATGCAAGAATTAACTGTAAGTAAAGAAAGTATACGGTCTCTATTGCATAAACTCGATCTTATAAAATCTACCGGCCCGGATCAAATTTCTAACTCATTCTTAAGTCGATACGCAAGTTGGACATGAAAGTATCTATTTAAAATATTCACTCTTTCTCTTCAAACATCAGTGCTACCACACGATTGGCGCAAGGCTGCAATAATTCCAATAGATAAATCGGGCTCGAAATTAGATTTAAATAACTACCGCCCAGTGTCATTAACAAGCTCATGCTGCAAAATAATGGAACACGTAATATTTAAGGCCATAATATCTCACCTAGAAACAAACGAACTCCTATATAAACAACAACATGGTTTCAGAACAAGCCTGTCAACCATAACCCAACTAGCAGAGTTAACTCATGACATAGCTAACGTACTTAATAATGATTGCCAATTAGATGCAGTTTTTTTAGACTTCTCTAAAGCGTTTGACGTAGTTCCGCACCAGGATTTAATCACAAAATTATCGGCTTTCGGTATGAGTAATAAAATACTATCCTGGATCAACAGTTTTCTAACCAATCGTAAACAGAGCGTTTCAATCGATACTAATCTTTCACAACCACTCGATGTCTACTCCGGAGTACCTCGAGGATCAGTTCTGGCACCACTTTTGTTCTTGACGTACATAAACGACATCCAGTTTTGCGTTAAAAACTCAATTCAGATGCGCCTGTTTGCTGATGACTGTGTCGTGTACACAGTCGTACACAACCAAGAAGACCAAATAGAACTTCATAATTGACTTCAAACAATTTACTCTTGGTGCAACACTTGGGGCATGAAACTAAACACGTCAAAAACACATTACATGTCTTACACAAATAAGAAACTCCCGCTTAACTTTTCATATTCGATCGGAAGGTCAACAATCAACAAAAGCAACCAGGTAAAATACCTAGGCATTAAACTCACACCTAACCTAAACTGGGAGCCTCATATTTCGACCATGTGTCAGAAAGCCATAGGCAAACTGACCTTTTTAAAAACGAGACTGCGCGCAGCACCACCACACCTCAAACTAAACGCGTACAAAACACTAACAAGACCATGCCTAGAATACGCTGATCTAATCTGGAGCCCTCATCAAAAATGCCTTATAAATAAAATATAACGCATACAAAAATTAGCAATTAGGTTTGTATATTCGGACTACAAAAGGCAGTCCAGTGTCTCGGGTCTGCTAGCAAGGGCTAACCTAAAACCCCTCTCGCAGAGAAGAGCAATTTCGCGACTAAAATTCATCTATCAATTATACCATGGTCGTTTCCAAATAGCACGCTCTCATTACCTCCAAGATCCTCCAAAACGTTCAACCATACTTAATCACTCCAAAACAATCTATATTCCCCCAAGCCGCGTTAATGTTCACAAGGATTCCCTTTTTCCGTCAGCCATTTCCCAGTGGAACAAGTTAACTAACGATATTGTGTGTTGCAATAACATCGACTCTTTTTTTAAATGCATTCAGTGTATTGACTTGTCATCGTGATTTTTTTTCGTTGCATCTCTGTACCACTCCTGCACGGGCCGTGAAGGGCCTGCAGTACATTCAAATAAAAAAAAAGTTTTCGGGCTGCACCCACTTCCCTGCCTCTCACGCGATGTCACAAAACCACAAAAACTTACACCGTCAAAGTGACGCGTACGCGTTAAAGATGCATTAATATGCCGAACAAAAGTGAACTTTCTTCTGAATAGCGGAAGGCTGCCCCGTTCCGAAAGGAATAAAAGCTGGCTGCCGCCGATCGCTCCGGCACTGGCTACTCGCCCCTGCGGGAGAGCATGGGTTTATTTGCGTGCAATAAAACTCTTTGCGTGGCAGCGTAACGTTTTCGAGAACTTTGGACACGTTTACTCACTTGACAGAACAATTTCGCGACAGTTGACAAAGTCAAGGAGTGTTGCACCAAGGCTCAGAAGGATTTTCCGAAGGCCTTCGGTGACACCTTTGATGCCTGAAAATCTCACTGGAAGCAATGTATCGACGAAGGAGGAGCCTATTATGAAAAAAATATAATGTATTGTGCTTGTCTGACCGACATAATTTTTAATCGACTCATGCGCATTACATGGTGGACATACCCTGTAGATAGACAGAACCCTGAAAGGGCGTGAAGTGAAGCATGAATAATGTTAATCGCATTAATAAATGTAAGAACCATGGCGAGCCACGATGGCCACCGTCACATCGGCCTAATAAGTTCTACCCAGTGGAACACACCGTTCGCAATGTGGCCCGCAGGAATGAATCTTGCGTGGCTCTTTGCGCCACTTCCATCGTTTCGACTGGCAAAAAGAGGAAGGCTCTCCCCGCTTGACAAGATTCTGGAGCATAACAACGCCATGGCACAGCCAGCAAAGCACGTCATCCTCCTTCGTCGCACCATCCACAAGCCCGCAGCCCTACGACCATTTTCCGTCCGCTGTGGTGGTGCACTACGCAGTATGTTACTACCTGCTTCTACAGTTTCACCATGCGGCCCCGGTTCCCGATATTTTGCACAACTCAGTGCCCCTCGTACAGTGAACAGCCAAAGACCTGTCACCGCAAGGGTCTTCTGACGTGAACGAGCTGGTTGAGGCACTACCGGCATCTCTCTGTACAACGACGACAAACAGCGACAGCGGTGGCAGCGCAGACTCTATGTCTGCACCAGCTACCTATGCGACTGCTGCATCAAATATCCATCTGCCAATCCACTTACCTCTCGATAATTGATCGTCATACTGCACCAAGGGTGACAGCGAAAAGTCCCTAGTGCAACACTTTCGTTCACGCTTACCGGAGAGCTACTCTTGAGGCCGTCTAACATGCGCCGTTCTGCGTAGACTCTGCTGCCAGTGACCGGCCTACGGCCATATTAGCGGACACATTTTGCAATATCCTGCCACCATGGATGGCGATTTCAACGTTTATTCAGTGGCCATTACAGGTCCTGGGCGCCACCAGCATCAGTTGGCGCACCAATCGAGCCCATACCACATCTTACTTGTACCTCATCCGCTCCCCGCCGCCGATGACCTCATGGCTTCTTCCCCTGCCTGGAGTGCACGTTCTTCGACGCTCTTCGACACCTTGCGCTCGGCTTCAGGTACACATCTTGGAGGGTTTTTCGTGCACTGCACTGTGGAAATCTATGTCCCAAGCGGGTTGGCTTCGCAGAAAAGGCCAGGCCGCGTGTGCCAGCAGCTTTGCCGAAAAGGCAGAACTTTCTTCAGGTGGACCACGCACGGGAGCGCGAGTGGTGTCCGCGCAACCAGGCGAATCACGTGAGTTCGCGCCCAAATCGCTCGAGTGTGGCTCGAGGCACTTTGGATCTCCAGCAAGCGGTGAATTTTTCCTAGCGGTGCGGAGAAAAGTTACGTATCGAGTGAACTCCTTGGTATTTATATATTTATTATGATCAACCTCACTGTCACTTGTTCAATTAGTTCGTAGGGTTCGTTATTGCTTTTGTTTATTTGTTGTTAGGGAATAAACCAAGAAGGCTGTAACCAAAGTGCGTTTCACCTCAATTTCTCCCAACAAACCAATTGACGCCCGAATTGAAAGTGCAGGGTCCATGTACTGGGAAAATATTGTTCTATCAAGTTCCGCCTTGAGAAAAACTAATCCTTCGTTGTGTTATATTCCAAACGTTTCATATTAATTCAGGCTGTACCATGCACCAATTGTTCTGTCAATATTGTCAGAAATTTTACATTGTTTCGGCAAGTTTCCACACTTGACAAACCGAACTCTTGATTCAGTGGCATTGAGTGTGAAGACTCGAAACTATTTGTATACCGGGCACGTCGTGTTAGCAAAAAAAAAATGTGTTATTTCAACTTCAGACCCCATTTAAAAAAATCTGGATAAAGAACTGGCTTATCGCTAGTGATGAAGTAAAAAAAAATTAAAACATTACCTTGTAGGCACCATTATCTCAATGGTTACGATACTCGAGCCATTCCTAGCCCGAGTTTCTTTCCCGGTTCATTAGATTTGGCCACGTCGCCTAACTTAGTGTGCAGAAAAAGAAAGTACACTTACCAAGAAGGTGGGCAGGAATGGGTCCAAATTCTGATATTCTGTCATTGCCGTACACATTACGCAACTTTGAACGCACGTACGCGTGCAGATGCATGTAGAGTGGCTTTATCTGTGCCCATATTTGCTCCAGTTTCCTCTCAAAATTATCGTCGTCATAGGCACCTAGCCATGAGACACTTGCGTCGTGCTGTCCTGTAGAGGAAAACATTAGGCACACAAGGGCGCACAACTGGTGGTATGAACTTTTAACTTGCTTAGATTAACCAATTTCCTCCTCCCCACCATCCTCACGATTAAGGAAGCAAATTGTAACCTCGTAACCTCGCACACGCCTAAAGAGCATCCATGTGCACTTCGGCATTTCTAGCGTTCCTTTCAACCTGGTAAGTACACTGTGTACCAAAGATTTAGAAGTACGAAACGCAGCCCTTTCTCTTTACAACTCTGAATGGAAATGCAAACAGTTAATTTCAACATCACATGTTTCGCAGCAGCTGTGTCACCTAATAAAATCAAAAATGGCACCCTGTGCTTGACAACGTGCAGCCTCCTTTTTGGAACAATTACTGGTGTAACACGTGGGCATGCGTTTGGGTTGCCGTATTGTGCTGTTTGAAACCGCTGACAAAAAAAAAAAGCGACTCACCGCCGAGTATCGCAGCTTCATTTTCGAGTTGAACGTAACGCAAGAACTTTTCTTTCATGGGCTTTCCTGCAACTTTACGCCACTCGTCCCAGACGTGCAAGAGTTCGCAGTAATTTCTCGACGTTCTCATAATATTTATGATTTCTGAAATGTTATTAAAGCAGAAAGAACACTTCATTTTCCTAGCGTAGCACAGCATTGTAAAGCCAATCGGAGTAATGGACATTTATAATTGGTTGCACTCATTAAAAAAAAACCTGGTGAGCTCACCTGGGTCGAGAGATAAGTGACATTGTTGAGAGGTGTTTTTTAACCATGGGCAAACTTTTGCTGAAGCATGATGCCCCTGCATCTCAGAAATCAGCTTCGTCAACTGAAATTAAAAGAAAACAGATGAGAAAATATTGACACAGGGTGCCTTCAAATCACGCCTGCCATTCACCTCCTGCGCTAGTCCGGTTGTTTGTAGCAGTGAAGCGGGAAACACGGGCTCACAAGACACGTGCGACCAGAGCAATGTGTCATCAGCGCGGTGCAGGAGGAAGAAGTGTGGAACTCTTGCGAAATGATTATGTAAGTCTTAGTGAGATTCCGGCTTAGCTCTTTGCCGGGCACAAGTTCACCCAACTTGAACTAATTAAAGTACCTTCACTCAACTGTGTGTTACAATATGTTGCGGAGGGTCTAATACGCATAATTTACAAGTTCGTGAAAAAACTTAGCTCTATCGGAAGACAGGTATAAGCTACGCTGTATTCTTTCTTTACTTATGTTCACTTTTATAACCTTTTGTGGCTGTGCTGATAGCGAAGTCGAGTTTCTTGCAACATCTGTCTTCATTTTTTCTACCTTGTACAAGCAGTCTATGTTTGTTTAACACCACTGTCGCCAATACTATAATAACTAGTCAATCAATTTTTATTTATTTTAGCTACTATAATTTATGCATTGGTAAACCGTTTTCTGCGCGTACTCGTACTATGAGCCGACTGCCCAGCCTGGTACAAAAACGTATTAATTTTTAGGGAATCATATGTAACTGTGATGTGAAGATATGCAATAATGATTTGTATTATTATTCTCACATAATTTTTTATAATATTTATGGAACTGAAAATATTTTCTACTTTAGCAAGTGACTGCTACAACATACCCATTTTACTATAGACGAGGCGATATAAAGTTTGCCCACGTGGCACCAGCACCGAATGCTCCCCTAGCGGACCGATGGAAGTTTTGAGGGTCGTCGCTGCGCTGGCGCGCGCCCGTGTTCTGTACGGCGGGAGCGCTCGTGCGCGTGGTTTTTGCGATGCCGAGTGCGACCTCATCAGCCAGGAAAGGTGGCACGCAATACTGCTGTATTGTTGATTGCCACAACAGCCTCGAATACACGAAAGGTTGAACGCCGCCCGTGAAATTCTACAGATTTCCGTGGAAGTGGTACGAGAAGGACAGACGACAAGTATGGATAACTGCAGTGCGCCTAGTCAAGTACCATACTTTCGTATTTACGTGCAATATCGCGGCGGCTCGATGAAAACGGAATAGTGATATGCCTGTTTTTAGCGCGCAACCGTTAGTTTAGTCGTGCCGCGTTGTTGAATTGTGCTGACATCCGTCGCTTGTTAGCGGCAAATGCGTGCGTGTTGCGTCGCTGAGCTCGGCGACACGAGCTCGCTTCCCGGCCACGGCGGCCGCTTTTCGATAGGGGCGAAGTGCAAGAACACCGTTGTTACCGTGTGCTTTGATTTTTGTGCACGTTAAAGAACCTCCGCAGGTAATAAGTATTCCTTAGATATGTGAATCCTGAAAACACTCTTTACTGCACTATTTTCTCTCGAGACCAAGCAGAGCTGATTAACCTGTGCAATAAAGGTGGAATCGCAAGATATGTGCCATTGCCCGTAAGTACACAATTTTAGATTTGTTATATCTAGTGCAGACAAGCATAGGGCTAGCCACGGGGGCATTTAATCCCCCTCTCTAAATAGGTTATATATAAACACACGCTCGCGAATATTGGGGTGCCGTAACACCACCTCTCGCTCGCCCTAAATGAGCTGTGCCCCAGCAGATAAGCGTAAAAGGCATAGCTGATGTAACACAGCTGCAAAGAAAATATTCTTGTAATTATTTATTGGGCAAGTGAGTAGGCGATGATGATCTTTTAATCACAGAGCAGCGTCGGAAGAGGCAGGCAACGGATCGCTTTTTAAGCATTGAACTCTCTCAACACATGATATATTAAATGAAACCTCGCACTGACACTGGTTCAACGCAAAAACAAGCATGCTTCGCGAAGCGAAGACATCGATAACGCTTGCCGTTGTTCGCTGACAGCTCCGCGCAAATCAGAACGAACACAAACGTGTAATTTACTAATGCTCCAGCCATGAAATTTAGCAGCAAAATGTGGAAGCACCAAATGAGAGCAGCCGTGGGCGCGCGCTCAGCTACCGAGGAAACTAACGGCAATCGTCACCGTCCCTGCACATCTCTGCAAGTATGCATGACCGCTTTGTGCCTGCATCATATAGAAATAAAAGTGGCTAAACTTCTGAACTTTGTGCATACCTCTAACTCGACGTCGTATACCATCTTGTCGGACACCTGTGACACGCACTTGGTTTTCACTGTCACATCACCGTCCACGATTTGTTCAACGCCGTACACGTGCGGAAGCAGACGCGCCTATTTCGTGAGTTTGCCACCACGAAAAAGATCTGTCGGCGTCGGCAACCTTCTTGAAACCGCATTGCAATCTTTGCATCGCTGTTGCGCAAGCAGGCGATCTGCCGCCGTTGAAAACGGAGCGCCATGAGAACGAGCGGCGAAGAACCGCGCAGGCGGAACGACGTAAACAAAGTGGAGACCGCGCCGCGGCTCCACTGCGCTGCATCACGTTTCCACATTGGGGTCTCTGTCAGAAGGCAGTAGCGCCGCCTGGTCATGGTTTTCTCGTCTATTGTGTATGTCTTGCTGTTTTTCCCGCACGATAGCTTCGAAGTGCCTAACCGCATTGTGGGGTTGGTAATAAATCAGGTGGGTAAGACAGACGGACAAGGCCGACGGGCCGTATTCACAAAGCATTTCGTTCGTAAGTGCTCCTCACCATTAGCCGGCTGCTTTCGCCGGTTCTGTACAGCATCATGATTGGCTGGAATGTTACCTTACGAACAAAACTTGCGTAAAAGCTTTTTTTTGGAATACGGGTCGACAGTAATTCACTATTCGAAAGTTGTGACCTAGAGTAAAAAAATTCTAGTGCAGCAGAACTTGAAGTAGATACGTAGTCAACACAAAACAATAAATTAAAAAAAACAAAATAATAAATCTGGTTGGCTAGTCGATTAGATTCAGTAATTCCCGCTTTTTAAGGGAGCAAGTGTGTCAGTGAACACAAAAAGATTAGTTCTGTAGACACGATTATTGTAACAGGTAAGTCAATACGCATTTTTTTTCTCTTACTGCGAAGAAATATCCTATAAAATAATGCGTCCAAGTCACCTCGTCTTCCTTTTCATGTGAAAGAACGGAAGCACCAAGAGATGACAGTTCGTCAAAAATTCTTCTCGTCATGGGGTCTCTGAATTCGGTCCACCTGAATTGTGCGGCGTGCTCCGATATTTTCTTGTGCAACTTCCTCAAGGCAATAGACTCAGCCACCTAGTTTGAAGGGAGAAAAGAAAAGTGCACAACGCGTAAGTGTAATAATGCAATAATGTTTAATACAAGTTTTAAAACGATGTAATGCAAAATGCCAAGATGGTCTCGGCTTTATTTCATGATGGCGTAGAGGAATAGTGCTGACTGGAACAGTCGAAAGCGCAGACAGGACGACACATGATAGCAGGTGAGTTTCTTTCACCGTTTTCATTTGTGCGTGAGATTATATACGCTATTCACCTAGGCCAGAAGTCTGTGAACGTTTGCGCTTGTGGGCCACGGATTGGCCCCCAGTAGAAATGTTGGGGGCCGTACAATAAATTAATAAACATGAGTGAAATAATTTGGTAAACTTAAGCAAGCGCACGAGGTGTAGACTGAACATTTTATACAAATTAATCGACGTACTTTCTTTAAATGCTCTGTAAGGAAGAAGAATGGCACTGGAAGTCCCATCGCGATTGCGTGTTTTGTAGCCAGATGGAGATCGGCACTCTAGAAAGTGCTGTGACCATCGCATGTCGCACGGCCAGTTCGCCGATGTAGCTGGTGCATCGTTCCTGCTGCTCTGTTCTTGGCTGACGCTTTATGAGCCCAATTAATATGGTGACATTTCGTGGAGGGGCTATCTTGAAACCTCAAACTCGGAAGCAGGACGTTGCCATTCATTGCAGTCATGGTAGAAGAACCATCAACGCTTCCAACGGCCCCAGTGACCGCCGTGTTCTGCTCGGGCGCATTGCGTCAGCGTGACCCTGCCATTTTCAGTGGGATAATAGACCGCTGAAACAGGAGAGGGTGAGCGACGACAAGCGGGATGGTGCGACGAAACTGAAGAACGTCATAACATTTCTGAGTGATTTTGCGAACTTTTGGTACCACAACCACAAACGTGGCCTATCAACTTAAATTCAGTTCAAGACAAACTTCACGGAAGTGTTTGGATGACCGGCAGTCCGCAAGCTACGCGCCCAGCAACGTCTGCTAGAACCAGCGCAGTAGAGCAGCGATGCATTGGCCAGCTACATCGAGGATGTCATGGATCTGCGCTAGCGTGTTCATGCTACGTCTATGGTAAGCGACAAGATCAGGCATAATTTAAAGGGAATTGATGACGATCCCTTTCAGATGCTGTTGGTAAAGGGCTGCCGCACCGTTTCTCAAGCAGTGGCGCTCTGTCACAGCTATCTGGCTTGACGATTGCCGTTGATGACTGTTCGCTGATGGTGCAGATGAAACTGTTTGTTCGCGAAGTGGCCCGCCAACATTCATTGATGCCTCTGGGACAAGAGACGTCCTCCTCTTCGTTGACGTCCACGCTGCAGCATGTAGTCCAGGATGAAGTCTCTCAGTGCATTCCCCTTGCTTTTAACAGCACCCTTGTTGCTTCGTCACTCAGCTATGCGCAGGTCACCACGATGCCCGCAGCAGCGACCCACGCCATGTGTCATGCACGAATGCGGGCGTAACTGTCTCCTTCCCTGTTAGTGACACAGTATCCCTGTATGCAAAAGCTGCCGCTTACACCCACCGCTTCCATCGTTGCTTTAGACCCTGTGCCTTCGGGTCCTTCACCACAGCCTTTTTGCCGCATCAATCGAGTCTAACCTTAATCCAACGTAGCGCGACGAGCTTCCTCGTCGTCTTATTCGGTTCAGCTTTTCATTTGATTGCCACACTACTTTCTTGGGTCGAGCGACAGCTGTATCGCATACCATCGACACGGACTATCACGTGCCTCTGCGGCAGCGGCCTTGCCGGGTTCCGGCAAGTGACAGGCGGGCTTTCATGAACAGGTGACCGGCATGCTCACTCGAGACGTTATTGCGCAGTCAAGCATACCATGGATATCACGAACCATTCTTTTCGAAAGAAGAATGGTTACATCCGATCCGAATAAGGTCACGTGAAAAGATGTGTACCCTTTACCGCACATAGGCTACGCAATTGACTGCCTACAAGGGGCTACATTTCTTTTCCATACAACTTCGTTCTGGGTGCTAGGAAGTGCCGATGGCCGAGGCTGATCGCTGTAAGACCGCATTTGTTGCACCCGACGGCTTGCATAAATTTAATGTCATGTCGTTCGGAGTTTGGAATGTGCCGGTCACAGCAGATGATGAACACTATTTTGCGTGGCCTCAAGTGCCAAACGTGCCTCTGGTATTTCAACGACGTTGTGGTGTGTGCGCCCGACTTTCCGATACATCTTCAACGCTTGAGAGATTCTTTCGTCGCGCTTACGTAAGCTGACCTGAAGCGTAATTTAAAGAAGTGTTTTTTTTTCGGGTCAAGACAATCAAATGTATTTGGCAATGTTGTTTCCAAACATGGCGTACTTCCTGATACAATTAAGCTGTACATTGTTGCCGAATTTCCTAAGCCAACGACACTTAATGCCCCGCGTAGCTTCATTGACCTGTGCTGATATTTTTGCCGCTTTGTGCGAAATTTTGGTAGCATCATTGCACACCTGACACAGCTGCTTGCGTGCGCCAGTGTGACCTTTGCACCCAGTAAAGATAGCGTAAACGCCGCTTTTATCACCTTGCGCGGTCTACTTACATCGCCACCAATTTTACGTAACTCCGATCCAATTGCTCCTACGGAAATTCAAACAGACGCCAGCGGCGTCGGCCTGGGCGCAGTGCTAGCACAACGAAAACCTGGCTTTGGCGAATACGTCATAGCCTACGCCAACCGAACTCTCATGAAAGCTGAAGTGAACTTCGCTGGGACTGAAAACGAATACTTTGCCATTGTGTGGTTTCTTGCTAAATTTCGGCCTTACCTTTACGCTCGACCTTTCGACATCGTCACAGACTATCATGCCCGTTGCTGGTGGTCGTCCCTCAAAGACCCCGCTGGCCGCATCGCGCGATGGGCCCTACGTCTACAGGAATAGAACAGTGTTGTCTACCATTCTGGGCGCAAAAATTCTGACGTGGACGTTTTGTTGGCTGTTTTCGCGAAGCAGTTTGCTCTGGAGAAACTAGATGGCGCTTTGGGCGGCGCGTACAAATGATAGCGCACAAATAAGAAATCATTACCACTTCTGCACTGCTTATGTGTGATAAGTTGTCGGAAATGCAACTGCGTTTTTACTAACGCAGTGTGCTCCATTCATTCTGCAAAATATGAAGCGGTGGAGTGAAGACATGTGCCGCAGCTGACTGCAGCAGTTGTGACTGGCATATTAAGGAACGGAATCAATCTATGTGCCCAAGTTCAGGGATCCCGGCTGTATAAGTACTAGCTCTGTGGCTGACTCCATGCGATGCACGACTTTCATCGAGGATAGAAAATCTCCCTCATCCACCAGCCTTGTAGCGCTAACCTCCAAGGAAAGGACTTTAACTCCGGAACGGCCGCACCGGTGAGTACCGCTCGTTATACAGTGACAAAGGAGTAGCGCTGCTTCTTGGCATACAGTAAGTTTCTCGTACGTTATCTACGCACATTCACCCCAACTGGAACGCAAGCATACCCGCAATGTATCGCCAACGTATCAAGTGTAAGTGTGCGGGTGCACAATGAAATGAATGCTCCGAAGCATGGGCTAATGTTCCAAGCTGAACGTTTCCCAGCGGTCGGCAGAGTAAACGAGCGACTAGGTATAATACATGCTTGCTACAATCTATTACAACCTACAGCACATCTACGTTAGAAGCCTTGTGAACCAGCAAGAACAACTATATCGCAACTGAGCGCAGCCGCCAGCGATTAGGCAGAAAATAAAGAATCTGATAGTGACTCCCCAGAGGAGCATTACTGTGTGACAAACGTGACAAGCTGCTGCTTAAATGTATTTGATGAGTGAATAACGAAGGAATAAGCGCACTGATACTGATTCAATTCATAAGCGGAAAGTTAGGATCGATAGAATAGATTTTTAGTCCCATTTTTATTACAAGCTACGTATACGCTGCTCGCGCCATTTGGAAGAAGCGTAATCAGTCCCGGACGCACTTGATCATCAGCCTATTTTATATCCACTGCAGCACGAAGGCCTCTCGCTGCGATCTCCAATTACCCCTGTTCTGCGCCAAGCGAATCCCACTAGAACCCGGGAATTTCTTAATTTCATCGCCCCACCTAGTCTTCTGCCGTCCTAGGCTGCACTTCCCTTTTCTTGGCACCAATACTGTAACGCTAATGGTCCACCGGTTATATAAACTACGCATTACATGACCTGCCCAGTTCCATTTTTTCTCTTAACGTCAATTATAATATCGGCTATACCCGTTTGTGCTCTGAGCCAAACCGCTACCTTTCTCTCTCTTAACCTTGTGTTTGGTATTCTTCCTTCCATCGCTCTATGCGCGGACCTCAACTCGTTCTCAAGCTTTTTTGTCAGCGTCCAAAATTCTGCCCCATATGTAAGCCCCCCCGTAAAATGCACCAATTGTACACCTTCCTTGACAATGCTAATGGTAAACTTCTAGTTAGGACCTGACAACGTCTGCCGTATGAGATCCAGCCCATTTTTATTATTTTGTTAATTTCATTTTCATGGTCAGGGTTCCCTGTGATAAAGTGACCTAGGTAAACGTACTCCTTCACAGAGTCTAGAGGACGGCTGGCAATCCTGAAGTCTTGTTTTCTTGCCCGCTATATATCATTATCTTTGTCTACTGCATATTAATCTTCAACCCCCCTCTTACACTTTCTCTGTTAAGGTTCTCAGTCATTTGTTGTAACTGATCTCCAGTGTAGCTGAACAGGACAATGTCATCTGCAAACCGGAGGTTGCTTAGATATTTGCCGTTGAGCCTTACTCTTAAGCTTTCCCACTTTAATAGCTTGAATACTTCTTTCAAGCACGCAGTGAATATCATTAGAGAGATTGTGTCTCCATGTCGGACCCCTTGCTTAATAGGTATCCTCCTTTTTTTCTCTTGTTAAATTAAGGTAGCTGTGGAATTTTTGTAGGTATTTTCCAAGATGTTTATGTAAGCGGTCTGTACTCCTTTACCACGTAATGCGTTCATGATTGCTGGTGCCTCTACTTATTCAAATGCATTTTCGTAATATCTGAAACCCATATGGAGTGATTGATTGCGCTTTGCGGATTTCTTGATTACCTGATTATTGACATGGGCGTAATCCATTGTAGAGTATCCTTTCCTGAGGCCAGCCTGTTCTCTTGGTTGACTTAAGTCCAGTGATGCCCTTATTGTATTGGAAGTTATCTTGGTCAATATCTTAAATACTACTGGGAGTAAGTTAATGGGCCTATAATTTTTCAGTTCTTGAGCGTGTCTCTTATTGTTGATTGGTACAATGTTTGTATTCTTGCAGTCCTCTGCGGCTTTTGAAGCCAATAAACAACTCATATAGAGAGCTACTTGTTTTTGAAGCATTACGACTCCTCCATCTTTGATTAAATTGACTGTTATTCCTTCTTCTCCTATCGCTTTTCGCCGTTTCATGTCATGCAAGGCCCTTCTAACATCATCGCTAGTTATAGAAGGACTCTCGGCGAGCTGTTGATTACTGCTTCGAATGGAGGTATTGTGGCTCCTCTGGATGCTGTATAGGTCAGTATGGAATTCTTCCGCTACTTAAACTATACCTTGCTGATTATATTGCCCTGCTTATCCTTAAGTGCATGTAACTTGGTTGGTCCTACGCCAATCTTCCTTTTTACTGCTTTCATGCAGGGTCCATTTTTACCGCTTCATCAGTATTTCTGACGTTCTAATTTGGAATATCTTTTATACTCTCCTTGTTGGTGATTTTTCACAATTCCGCGTTTGAATCTCATCGCTTCAGTTGGACAGTTTTATTCTTTGTTGTTTCTTTATAAAGTCCTTTGTTACTTGGGAGAGCTTACCTACTGGCTGCCTTGATGCCTTATCTGCCACTTCAATTGCTGCCTGTGAAGGCAGCCTAGTTACGGTTTCATTCATTACAACTATGTCAGCTTCATCTTTCTGTTCTCAGGCTGCATATTTGATTGCAAGTAGCAGCCTGAACTGGTCTGCTTTTATCCGTACTGCATCTAGGTTGGCCTCTTTCTACATGACAAATTTTACTCTTTCTCTCTTCAAATTGAGGAGAATTCTAGACCTCATCAGTCTATAATCACTGCACTTAACTCGACCTAACACTTCAGCATCCTTGACTACGCTCGGGTCGGCAGAAAGTATGAAACGTGTTTCATTTCTTGTTTCTCCTTTATGGCTTTTCCACGCTAAGTGTCTGTTGCTACGCTTCCTGCAGAAGGTATTCATTATTCAGAGCTTATTCCCTTGCAACGAATTCTGCCAACATCACTCCTTTAATGTTCCTAGAATTGACGCCGTAGTTGCCGACAGCTTGTTCACCAGCCTACTCTTTTCCAACTATTTGATTGAAGCCTCTCATACTACAGTAAACTGAGCTTTCTTTTTTGTTATCGTTTGTTCATCTTCATAAAACAATTCTATTTTTCATCATCAAGGCTCGATGTTGGAGGTAGTACTAAGGTACTACCTTTAATCTATACTCTTAAGTTTGATTACAACTACTGCTACCATCTTATTAATACTGTAGAATCCGGCAATGTTGCCCGCTATGTGCTTATCGATTAGGAATCCTACCCCGTATTGCTTCTTATCTGGGAGACCTCTATAGCAGAGAACATGGCTGCTAGTCAGTACTGTGTAAGCTTCACCCGTTCTTCTATTCTCACTAAGGCCGATGATATCCCAAACAATGCCTCATAGTTCCTCAAAGAGTCCTGGTGAGCTAGCCTCACTCGACAGAGCTCGGGTGTTAGGGGTTGTCAGGGTCAGTTTTCATTGGCTGCCTGTCCAGGTAAAGAGATTCTTAGCACCCTCTGCCGCGTTACAGGTCTGACTTCTTCCATGATCAGGTACTCCCCTGCTGCTGGTGACAGAGGGCGATTGGTTGATCGAAAGGGTCATTTGGGAGGGAAAGCCGAATATCGCACCCGGGAGGCCAATTTCTGTTCTGGTGAGGGAGTGCGTTTTTTATGCTTTGTGGACCTTGTGCCTCTCTTTTGGAACGCATCTCTCCTGACTCTTTGGTTTTCTGGACTTCTCACTGCACTTGCGGGGTCTACCACCCTATACATCGCGGTGATGGATGTACAGCACCTTGAGGACTCTCACGGTGCCCATTCACTAGCAGACATCAGTTCGAGGAAGCGAGGAAATACATCGAGTGATAGCGAGAACACAAAGCTGTACTCCGCATCAGCTGACGTGTCCTCGGAAGACAGCTTTCAACTTGTCCAGTAACGCTAGGCCAACCGAAAAATTCTGAACACATCTTGGGGGTCCAGCTCGAACACCGTGAACACTGCGCCTCAACGATGGCCTCGGTCCATCCTGTTTGTGCCACAAAACGCTACTGACAACCTACGCGGCCCCAACAGGCAAGCACTCTCCGTATATCTAGAAACCACCCTGCCGAACGAGATCAAGGATGTCAGGATATACACAAGGCGAAACATCCTGGCAATCGATGTGGTGAACCCGAGTGGGCTGAACATACTACAACATGTAACGCAGCTGGGTAACGTCAAGGTCTGCGCCATCGTGCCAGCGAATGGTGCCGCAATAACAGGAGTTATCTATGACATTGACAACGAAATATCTAACGCAGAACGCAACGTCATCGTGCATGTTGGTCGCCTCCGTAGCACACTTTGTGTGAGGATAACGTTTATAGGCTTCCATCCTACGTGAAATTTTGTCACTTTCATCACCAGGTTCGACCATTTATTCCAAGACCAATGCATTGCTTCAATTATCAGAAGACTGGCAACATGAAGGGTGTTTGTTGAAATTGCGCCGTGTGCCCTCGATGCGCCGAACCACACTCAGAAGACTACTGCAGTGCAAACACGTTAAAGTGTCCTGTCAGGGTGAACACTGCACTTCTTGCAAAGACTATCCCCAGGTCAAGAAGGAGATCACTATTCTTAAGCAAATGGTTAGAGAGAACTCTACCCACAAAGAGGCTGCGGTGAAAGTGCGGCGAAGACGACGCCACCGTCGAAGGACTTCACGACGGAGAATATCAATTTTACAAGACAAGTCAACTTGTCAAGCAACACCATCAGCAGAAGCTTCCAGCTCCCCAAACACCGATGTATGAAGATGAAAACTACCAGATCTCTCCCTAGAAAGGAATGACCACTACTTCCGCGTACGCGACCGTTAGAAGAGCCATAGGAAAAGCCGCCACCAGTACCGCAAGATGTATCCGAGGAGTCGCGGAAAACAGATGAGCAAGTGATAGCTCTTATTAGGCATTTCATGAATGCCATTCGCATGCTGCTAAACAATAAACACAGACCGTCTGCCAGAAGTGGTCCGGTGCTAGCAACCCTTAAGTAGATCATGGCTCACCAGCCACTGTCTTTCAGGGATGAGGACCGACAAGCAGCTATTTTTCAGTGGAGTGCGCGGGGACTCAGAGCGCGCACTTCGGATTTCCATCGCTTCCTGTATGCCAATGTGTTTCCCATTATCGTCATTTGCGAGCCAAAGTTATCGAACATGATGTGGCTTTCTCGATATGAATGCTGCATGTCGTCAGCTGCTGGTGAAAACAGTAAGGTTTTAGTGTTTATTCGCCGTGACCTCACTTAAATTCATCAGACTGTGCAACCTAATGACGATAATCAATATATGTGCCTAACAGTAAGGAAGAAGAATTTTGTCTTTACTTTTGGGGCACCCACCTATCTCCGTCAAGTCGAGTTGGTCATAAAAGACTAGGAGACGTCCTTTCCTCAACTCCTGATTCCTGGGTCATTATTGGAGATTTCGACACCCATCAGACAATCTGGGGAAGTTCGAAGATCAACGCGAGAGGCAGAGCTTTGATATATTTCGCCTCCAGTAAAGAACTTTGGTTACTCAATGATGGAAGTCCTACGTTTCTACGCGGCTCCACATACAGTAGCTGTCTTGACTTGGCTTTTGTCTCGCGAAGCCTTGTCAGGCGTGCTGGGTGGTTTGCGGACATAGAGACGCACGGAAGCGACCATATCCCCACGTAAGACAAGATCGGAGGATTATATCCTTACGACGTATGATCCAAAAAGTCCACTGGGCTAAATTTTACTCTGTCATGGGTGAACACTGCGAAGCCAATCAATCTTTTGACTTCGAGGACGCAATCAAGAGCGCGGGGCAAGCTACTGTGCGTACTGACACATGCGCTTCGAAACTGACGATATTTGATGTGGAACTAGAACGACATCGAACAATCTGATGACGTGCTGAACAAATGTGCCGATGCGAGAAGGCAATGGATGATTTACGGACTGCTAGACGCACGCAAAAGAAGATCCAGCGCCAGTTAGAGAAACTCCAATCACAACGTTGGACTGCCTTCTGTGAGTCGTAAAATTAACGCAAGCCTTTATCATAACTATGGGGAACGGCGCAAGGTCTTTAACCCGCCCCAACCATGCAGTGTTTCCCATCCAAGGGTCTAGCCCTCTATCCGGTGAACTCAGGGCTACCGCCATTACACCGCCTTCGAGTAGTTGTCCGCCACCACGTGAACACCACCTGCATCTACCCGTCTCAAACCGCGAACGTAAGGCAGCATTAGCTTTGTGCGGCCGTAATCAGCGCGAGGACCCGATAGAATTTGCTACCGAGCTCTCTGTGACTTGAGTGAGTGAGTGAAAGTTATTTTTCTTGAGCTGTACAATGAATCTTGGCGAGATGGTGCGCTACCCATAAGCTGGAAGACGAGGCACCTAGATCCACTGCTGAAGCCTGGCAAGTCGCCGTTGGAAATCTCATCATGATGCCCTGTCCCTTTCGCAAGTTAGGTGGGCAAACTAATGGAGAGGATGCTCCTAGGACGCCTGGAGTGGTACTTGGAGCACTACAACACCTAGCCGGATGCCATGGGCTTTCGACGTGGTCCATCATCGATCGTTAAGCGGTCGGATGTTTCAATAGATACGCAGCTACTTCTACATACGATCCTTTTTTGTAAGCGCCGAAGAAGGCCACACATTATAGCTCTACATTATAGCTACCACGGTGTCCTTCAGGGCGGTGTACTTAGCCCTGTATTATTTATTCTAACCCTAATCGTTCTCCTTGAGCACGTGCCAAGCACAATCAGGCTGTCAATGTACGCGGATGACATATGCATATGGACGTCTGCAGTAACGCCTACAGTTGCGAGCGAGAATTCAGGGAGCTGCAACCCAAACTGCTATCTACCTCCGTAATCGAGGCCTGAAAATTTCCTCCGAGAAATGCGTACTAGTGCAATTTACGCGCAAACAAATCAAACTGCAGCCTAATGACAAGTGGCGAAAGAATGGGACATGTTCGATTTTACAAGGTTCTAGGTGTCATTATCGACACGGACTTGTCATGGAGCCCTCACGTACCATACGTGAAGAAAGGGTTGACAGCAATCTGCCACCTGCGGAAGTTTTTCACTGGCAAGACTTGAGGAATGTCGACAAATGGTATGCTACAAGTATACAGGGTGTTTTTTCTCGGCTTTCTGCGGTACAGCTTGCCAGCAATAAGAAACACAGACAAAACGAATCTACACACAATACAAAGTGTCCGGGCTCAAGCGCTCCGGATCTGTATAGACCTGCCTCAGAGTGCATCAACAGTGGCGACTATTGCAATCGCTAGAGTACACTTTGTGAAGACCCACACTGAAATTGAAGCGCTGAGGACCCAATAGGGCATCTTGCCAGGACTGCTCGCCACCACCTAGCCTCTCTACCAGCGGACAGGCCACGCACCTCTTTCAGTCAAACGATAGCGGCGCATGGTGAATCATTGCAAGCTTGTTTCACTCCGATGCGAGACCTTCGAGTCCTCTTTGGTGTATCGCTCATCCTAAAACAATCAACGTGACAATACCTGGCATCACGAAAGAAGCTGACCTATCATCACCAGCCCTTAAGCAGCTCACGCTACTATTTTTGTACGAGAACTACCGTGACTCTACGCATATCTACAATGATGGTTCTGTCCTGCCAAACAGATCCGTGGCAGCATTCGTTATACCAGCGAAAGTTACAACAATCAACTTTAAGACGACTCACGCGACAACATCGACGGCAGTAGAGCTCGCAGTACTCTTTACTTCCCTACATTACATGGGTGATGAACCGCCACACAAGTGGACGATATTCTGCGATTCAAAGGTGGCACTGCAGACTCTATTGTCACCTTTACGGCGCGGACCGCGCGAGAAGCTAATATTTCACGTTACAGAGACGCTACGCCATATAAGTGATGCAGGCCATAAAACAACTTTCCAATGGCTTCCAAGTCACTGCCGGATTTTTGGCATTGAACGGGCTGATCAAGCTTGCCCGTTCCGCCCATACAGAAGAGCACCACGTACGAATTCCACTTTATGGAACTGACACAGCGCGGAAGCTCCGCCTGCTGGTTCGGCAGTGCACCACGTCACACTGGAATGAGCCGCATTTAAGAAATTCTCGACTGTACTGCCTGGATCCCACATAAAGTCTTCGAGCACCATCACAGCTTCGCCGTGGAGGCGCCACGCTTCTGCATCGACTGTGGTTGGGAGGCCTTTACCAAAGCTTATATGTTCCGCATAGAGATGACCGACACGGCAACCTGTGACCACTGCGGCCATGATGAATGAATTTACAATATTTTGTGCGCCTGCCCGCAGCACAGTCCGCAGAGGGAATGCCTTCGCCAGGAACTTGACCAGATGGACGATGAACCACTATCGAAAAATAGAATTCTACACTATATAAAGGACTTAATGTCACAGAAGACGACCATGCAAGCGCTATTGCGTTTTTTGTGATCTACCAGCCTTTGTGAACGTCTTTAACTGGAACGCCTTTTTTGTGTGTGTGTTCGTGTGTGCGTATTTCTTGTTCTTTTTAACGCTTTCCTCTTTGTCTTCTTTCTAACCCTTATCTCCCATCCCCAGTGCAGGGCAGCAAGCCGGAGGCTGATATCTGGTTAACCTCCCTGCCTTTCCTCTTCATGTCTCTCTCTCTCTTGTGGGCCTTACTAATTTGGTTGCACCTGGATTAGTGCAGCCCCACACGCTCTCGGCATGTGTTTCCGGTCTCAAACGCCACTCTAAGCCAGGAGATGTAGTGCACTGGAGAAGGTGAACTTCGAAATTACCATCCAGGATTAAAGGAAATCTTTTTTCGTACGAGCTTTCTGACTGTGGCTGGCGAGCAACCAACATAGCTCAGTCAGATAATCCTGTAAGTGTCGAGGCTACCTTATTATGCAGAAATCCATCCAAGATGGCCTTATATGCCTTAATGCTCCTTTGATTTATTCGCCCTTAGGTGGCGGAGTAGAGTGTCATTTCTCAATGAATCTAACATCGTGATTCCGGAATCTCACGCACGTATGAGGCCATGAACGCAACTCTGTATATGATATATTTTTGGCGAACTTGAACAGCACTTAGAACAGTGGGAAAAAAGTGGAAGAAAAAGGACAAATGTTTCAGCCCCAACTGGGAAGCCCCACGTCACCTATGTGTGGATACACCCGTCCGCCTATTGTCGCGGCTTCCTGCCTCTGGTCGTGTTTTCGCGGCCGTTTTCTGGCCATCGTTTGCATGTATACCGAAACTATCGTTCCTGGGAAATACTAAGAGTTAGAAAACCGGCCACCAGAACAATATGGTTCTGAGCCGTGCGTAAAACAGGCGACGTTGACAGCGGCTAAGTGTATTCGACGTTTCTACAGGTTTATACAGCGCGTACACCACAGCTAGTGAGAAGAAACAAACAGTGGAACGGGCCCGTTAGCTTACCGAGAACGCTTCAGCTTCAGGCGCTAGCAAATCAGTAATATTATGCCTACATTAAGTTGCAGTAAGGCCATCTGTGATCAGTCAGAAGATGGTTTGCACACTTTGCTTGCGGAAGCAATTGACGACCCTGTCACCGCCACCCTCGCATACAATCGACGGCAAGAGAAACAAAAACACGCAAGAGCAAATAAGTGCAAATGTCGCAGGAAAAAATGGACTCAAATACCACCGTTCTGGCGTGATGAAAACCTCTGTGTGAATTTTACAAGTGGCGTGGCTACGTGCTTTTTCTTTATTCTTTGCGCGCATACTGCGAAGCATTCTCGTCATTTTTCTCCGTTACTTTCGTTCGGAAATTTTGCATCATATGTTTATACCTATGCAATATATCCTTTTAAGCTGTAGACAAAGCTTAGCGAGTCGGCGACCTAGTCACCGTCAACTATATTCGCCGAAACAGAGGTTTTTGGAGCCGCGTTGGTTTCATATACAGCCATTGTAAACACAGAGGCAACGCAAACAGCTGTGACAGCAATGGACGCGTGATCACGTGATCAAACATGTCAACGTCCATGGGATTGTCGTTAAAAGGGTCGATAACGATTGCCGTTTCCACCGGACATCGAAAGCGTTTCGCACTTGATGTCCTCTCACTGTTACTTTTGCACAACACCGAGTAGGGTTGAGAGCAGGAAAATTATCCCTGGTTAGCCGCTCTTTTTAACATTCTAATGAATCCTGTCTGGCTACCGGTGTCTCGCGCCCTCTGCCATGAACATCATATTTCACAATTCGAGATAAACTTCTTTACCACCGAAATTGTACCATCAAGTCGTTTCTAGTGGTCCCGCGGCAATTCTGTAGCGATATCGGTGGTTTATTTTATGCCGATCCGCAGTTATGGCCATGGCGGTGTGTCGAAGACATACGCACGACTTCGATTTTGATTTTTCTGGCGGGGCATATATAATTTCATCAGTAAATACGTCCGCTCATGCCCTGATTGCCACCGTCGCTAATTCGCTCCCCATCCACCCGCTCCGTTGCAATGACTACTTCCGTGTCGAGCCGGCCCCTTTTAGTTTGCCGGGACTGATTTACATGGTCCTATCCCATGTACAGCTACTGGCAACCGTTGAGTCATAGTCGCGGTTGGTGACCTGACGCGACATTCGTAAACCGCTGCCTTCCCAGCAGACACAGCGCACGACGTCGCTGCCTTGAACATCCATCACCTCATTTTATACGCCACGCGCACCTCATGAAGTCTTCAGTGACCAAGGGGGCACGTTTCTTCATCAATCTGTGAAGTATCTCCTTCATCAAGGCAAGATTACACGTCCCAGCATCACCGCCTATCACCCCCAGACCAATGGCTTGACAGAACGGCTCAACGTACTCTCGGCGACATGCTGTCTATCTATGTCGCCTCTGATCATTCCAATTGGGACCTTGTCCCCCCCTTCGTGACGTACGTCTACAACTCCGCCACGGAAGCCATAACCGGATTCTATTCGTTTTTCCCTCTCTACGGCTGTGAACATTCTCGTACCATCGAAACCATTTTTCCATATCATCCCGATGCTTCAGAGTGTGATCCGGCTTCTATCGTGCGCTTAGCACTGACGAATGTCGGCAGCTCGCCCGCTCCCTCATTACCGTAGACTAATCCCGTCAAAAGCTTCCGACGTGATGACGGCTGACCTACTCCTACCTTCCCACCTGAATCACTTCTATGGCTCTGGGTCATACCGACAGGTCCTGGCTTCTCTTCCATAGTACTACAGAAATTTGATGGTCCTTATCGAAACAGTGCCCAAGCTTCGCCCGTCAACTGCATCGTCGAGCCAGTGACGCTCCCGAGAGACCACCATCGCCAGGGAAGTGAAATATATAATGTAGACGGGCTCAAGCCTTATTATGGGTCCATTGTTTTGGCGTTGCCATAGGTCGCCAGTATGGCTCTTTTCTTCCGCCGGGAGGCACTTGTAAGGAAGAGTGCCATTTAGAAGTCCCGTCGCCGTCACGTGTCTCGAAGGCAAAAGAAAGAATATAATAACACTAGAAAGCGCTGTTGCACTGGTGCGTCGCGCGGCCGCTTCGCCGATCTAGCTGAGCTACCTTTACGGCAGTTGTGTTTCTGGTTCACATTTAACGAGTCCAATAAACCTCGCCTCAACTGTTTTACTTATTTGGGGTTTCTCTCCTTGAATAACAGCCAAAAAACAGCGAAGTAACTACTCCATCTCTACAATTTCGCTTCTACCGCTGATCCTCCACGGTTGCATCGATTTGAAGTAAATATTTACGTTATTCCTTGTTTTTCGTCTGCAGTAGCTCTAGAGACTTGTTTCCCGTAGTTCCTGCAAACGGGTAAGTCTGGCCTAAGGTTGTCGATTGCAAAATGTGACACTGCGCTTCGGCTCTGCTTCTTTTTCTGGCGGCAATGCTTGGGCGGCACGGTGCCAAAAGGAACAGTGGGAATAGCGCACTTCTGAATTACACTGAGGAATGATGGCTGAAAATTCAAAGCCATTCCACCCTGCGAAGCTGGGTCACAAATAGAGCTGTAACAATCATGGTAATACATTTTCGCAATGACTGATAGGTCGTTTTTTAACTAGAAGCGGTCAGAAACACAACTGAAGCCCAACGTTTTGCCCACGAAGTCTCGGCGGAATCCCGCATCCGCACAACGCTATCAGGTTTCTGAGAATGGCACCTCCGTCGTTGCAGTGCATAATTCCCTTCGCGATCTGCTCGGCTTTCAGCTCGAGCCAGCCGCTTACCGGCAGCCTCCTTGGTACACTCTTCACTGGTCGGTGCCGCCCACCACTCTCGCTGACGTCTGCGATCCCGAAATTTGGCCTCGTGAGTAGCTTGTTCTTCAGCAGTACGCACTACACCTGCTCTACCCATACCTGGCCACGCGACATACTAACTGACTATTCGATTCTTTGTGGTGGCGTAGAAATGCAGCAGATGGCTTGTTAGCAATCACCTGTCACACCAAGTGATCGGTGCTAGCTACGGCCATTAGCGCTCTCTCGGCGCAGCCAAACCGAACATCTCGCTAAGTCAGGAGCTGGGCTAGCTTTCAAAAGCACATTACATTCATGCTTCGAGACATATAAAACGGTACCAGTCATCACCAAATAATTCTGGAACCAAAATCTGTCGCACACCGCACAACTAAATCCTAAATGCCTGTCCAGAAAGTCCCTCTGAAATTTCGCATAAGGACCCTTGTGCTCGTCAAATTTATTCCTGCTTCACCGAAATTCTCCTAAAACAAATTTTATGAGGTTTGACTGCCCAGACGACTACACAACTGTGGGGTCTTTATGTCTGCATGACCATGGATAAATATCAGCCGCAGTTTTCATACAGAGAACATGACCTATATTCTTGACCTGTTTCACGACCTATAGGACGCCTGTCATGACATTCATATTATGGTCTGTAATTATGTTATTCCTACACTCTTGCTATTATATCAATTTTGGTACATACAAAGACGTAGGCGGCTGTTTCACAACTTCCATGACGCGCATGTCGTGACATTCACGCCATGACCTGTTGTTTACGTTCTTCATACACTGTTGTCATATTATGCCCGTGGTGCATGCAAGGTTAACGAAATGGCCATAAGAGCACGAAGACGTAGGCTGCTGTTTCATGACCTACATGACACACATGTGGGTATATTCATGCGATTACCTATCTTTTATGTTCACCATGCACCATTGTCATACCATGTCAGTTTCGGTCCATACCAAGTTAACGACACGACCTTGAGGGCACAATGACGTAGGTGCCTAGGTACATATTGTTAAAAAGACAAATGTTCGGTTAGAACTGCTTCAAATAAAAAAAATCAGCTTCAGCTTTCTAGCCTATTGCAAAGCCCTTCCAAACGAAACGCCTCACCGGACAGGTATAGTTTTGAGCGGTATGCACGCTTAAAAAATACGCACCGAAAATGCACCATATACACACAGAATGAACAGCCAGTCTTGAAGAAGACCATCGCAGGGGCTTGCACCTGAGATCGTCTTCATCAGCAGAGATTCTGCCATCGCTACTCGTTGTGTCCTCCCCGGGGTTCACCAAGAGTGGGTCCAGACTCTGCATCACCAATGATGTGATCCACTCTTTTAATCGAGTCTTTTTCGTCTAGAGCATTCTTTTCGTATTCTTCCACTTCTCAGCAATCACTTTCTGCGTCCTCTTCGAAACAGTGGCTCCACGTCTTGCATCTTCAATGTCTTGTTTTACCTGGTCACGAAATTTTTGACGTCGCCCCATGCGAGCTGTATCGGTTACAGTTGGCAGTGATAGGCTGGCAAGCGCACGACGAGGTTGCCTGGTGGTGCAGCAATACAGTCCACTCGGTATCATTCTCCATGCGTGTTAGTGTGCTCGACGAGCTTCATGAGCTCAGCCTTTCCATGTCCTGGCCATACGCAACACGCTTGGAGAAAGCCAGTCCTTTATTTCCTTTTTGAGGCTGCTCGTTGGCGGCACATTTTCGATCTACACAGAGTGATAAGGGGTTGATTCCTCGTTGGCGTTGCATAAATCTCCTCGCATGGGCATGGAAGCGCTGCAAGAGTCGTGAGGCGCCTGTTTCGTTGCGGGGTGTTTTATCATAGTGACGATGGATGGCATTTTTTATCAGTGATACTCTAGGACGGCACATGTTACCGGCAAGCAGAGACCTTAGAAGATCACCTGAGATTATAATAGAGCAGGCGGTGCAGGATATCGAAGGCACCCAAGGGGCAGGGGGGGGGGTGAGGGTATCGAAGCTGGAAGCAGGGCAGACCATGGCTTGGGGCCGACGAGGCAGGAGCGTGCCAGGGCGTGTTCGCATGAAAAAAAATGAGTTTCCGCAAAAGCGGACAGCCGATGTTTTCCTCGCCTGGCACGCTCCGACGTCGGCGAGCCCCAACCAGCGGACCAGCCTCATATCAAGCGTTCGTGTTCCCGTCTTCGCCGACGTACCCAGGCCACACCCTGTCAGAAAACTAGACGATGCAGCACCTCGAAGTGGTGTCGCACTGTCTGAGTTCCTGCGAAATCCTCCACTGGCACTATCAACAAGGCACAACCTCCTAGATGCTCAAAAAGATGACACACCTGTCCCAGCACTCCTTGACACCGGCGCACGCATCTCCATTCTCGTCCCCGTCGACTAAGTAAAGTTGGCACACCTGCCACCACTCGTGTCGTACGCATCGCTGACGACAGCACGATTGGCGTAGCAGGAATATGTACTGCCCACGTAAGCAATGCCGGCCGCCATGATATTGCTCTTTTCACCGAGCTTGTCCACTGCCCCCATGACCTGACACTTGGCCTAGGTTTTCTCTCTGATCATTCTGCGCTCATCAATGGTTCCGCAAGTACTGTCTTCCTTGACCTGCCTCTCCTCTCCGGTACTCCTGCTAATTCTACAAATTTTTTAAAGTGCCACCGCAGGTCCTGATGTACATCGAACTTTCACCGCTGCCGCCAGTTCCAGATAGCTATTACATCGCTACACCATTTACTGCCGTTGTTCTTATGCAGAACGTTACCGTCACTCATACCGTACTAACTGCCACCGACAACCAAACGTGCCTTCCCTTGGTGAATGTCGGCTTCACAGAGCAAGGGCTACCTACGGAAATCTTACTGACTACGATCAGTACTTTACCGCATCGCTGCGTTGAGACTTTTGCAATCGACTACTCATGTGAGCCTTGCAAGTCTGCCAGTTGTTCTAACGAGGAAATGGCATAAATGATTGCCTCGGACCTCTTGCCTGACCATGGTAAAGCTCTCCGTAACTCATTTTGTTTAAAGCATGAAATGTTTTAGGCTCCCGTTTTCAGCGACCATCAAGTCACCTTGAGCCAGCAGCCAGAGCCGTCATCCGGGCACTGAAGTGAGAACCTCCGTGGAAGTTGAAAGAACAAAACGCGATCCCGCCAGCATTTGTACAGGACCAAATTACACACTCTAGTTACTCCTAAACAACTTGCAAAAATATTGCATCCGAGCTCTCCCTAAAGTTTGTTCACAATGTCACTGAAGCTGTAACTTCTTGTACGCTGAAGTTTTGTCATTTCCAATACCGACGTTTCAAAAGGCAGATAAAGGGCACTATACATTTGGTTGTCATCTTTTGGCTCTGAGAACGAGTTGCCTGTGCTCTTTTCAACGCCAGCGGTCCGTGAGGCCGGTGGCGCGTCCGGCATGCCGGCAGCGTCGGTATCGTCTGGCAGCACCCGAGCTGGTAACTTCGGCGCACCGCCGATCGCTCTTTGATTGAGACCACACCTGCAATGATGTTCTATCTTTTACAGGAAACTATTGCTCCCATATGGGCCAATGCACAGTATGGCGTGGAGCGGTATGGTGTGGTGGGGTGTGCCGTTGCGAACATGTACTCCACCCATTATGAGATCGTGACCAGTTTCACCTCCATCTAGTCTGCTTTGCCGGTCGCCATTTCATGCGCACATCTATTCAAAATTACAGGAGAGCCAGTAATTTCTAACGAGATATTTTTGACCTACATGGCCCTCCCTTGCAGCAGAGTTGCCTTGTGAAAAACTGTATAAACACTAGAGATGCTCATCAAATTCATCGACAAGCCTACCGAGCTTAAGTGTTGGTGCGCCCAGTCATCAAGACAGAGGTGGACCAGATGCTAGCAAAAGATATCGTTTAGCCGTAGTGAACTCCCTGGGCGTCGCCTGTCGTGTTAGTGAAAAAAAAGACGGCACTTGGCCTTCCTGCGTTTACTATCTGCACCTCAATCTCATCACAAATAAGGATGTCTATCCACTACCCCATATAGATTACACCTTTGATTGTCTCTATGGTGCCCTGTATGTTCAATCCATCGACCTTCGGTACGGGCATTGAAAAATTGTTGTAGATGATCTCGATCGGGAAAAGAGATTCTTCATAACACCGGGCGGATGACTTTATCAATTTAAAGTCATGCCCTTCGGCCTATGTAAGTCTCGATCTGGTCACCTTTGAGCGCATGATGGATTCTTTGCTTCAAAGGCTTAAATGGTCGACTTGTCTTTGGTACCTGGATGACGTTATAGCGTTCTCACCTACGTTTGACGCACACTTTGAGGGTCTCTCAGCCGTTCTTGGTATTTTTCACAAGGCTGGCGTGCACCTCAACTAAAAAAAGCCATTTTCGCCATCGTCAGATAACTGTACTTGGACATCTGGATCACGAATCTGGAATCCGTGCTGAACCGGGGGAAATTCGCGCAGTCAAAACTTTCCTGTGCCGCACTGAGAAGATGTCCGCAGCTTCGTAGGACTTAGCTCTTACTTTCACCGCATTGTTAAAGATTTTGTCACCATAGCATGGCACCCCACAGACATCCTAAAGAAAGTGTGCCTTTTTGATGGAGCTCCCCATAAGCTGCAGCTTTCTCTCGTCTCACGCCCCTACTCACCTCTCCACCTGTCCTGGGCCACTATGATGTTTCAGCCCCTACAGGAGTGCGCACCGATGCAAGGGTCCACGCAGTCGATGCTGTCTAAGCGCATGTTCCGCGTGGCTATGAGCGGATTCTTGCGTACGAGCCGCCTTTTTTCTCTTTCTCAGTAAAACTACTCCATTACTGAAAAAGAGTGTCTGGCTGTTGTCTGGGCGGTTGCCAAATTCTGTCCCTAGCTATCTGGACATACGTATTGCATTGCCACCGACAGTCACGCTCTCTGTTGGCTTTCGTCCTTGAAAGACCCCATAGAGGTCTGATAGGCTTAGAAGCCTGGACGATGAGCGTTGCGGGTGCAGAAGCATTCCCATTCAGTGGTCTACAAATGTATGTGCCAGAACACCGATGCCAACTGCTTCCGCCTCCGTTCTCTCCATCTCTCAACTTTTGGACATAGACAGTGATCAACGCTGTGACGCCCTTTTGCAGACCCCCATTGAGCGAGTTAAATATGCGCCTACTCACCCAACCATACGATGGTTCGTCCTCGAGAATGGTGTTTTGTACCGCCTTAATTTTGCGTCAACGGTTCTTCCCTTATTTGTCTGGTCCCTCGACACCTTCGCTCAGCCTTTCTCCACAAATTTCATGACGCACCAATTGTATGCCCTCTTGGTGTCATTCGCACCTATGACTGTCTGTCGTCGCTTCTACTGCCCGGCTTTGCTCGTTCTGTAGGGCGATTCGCTGCGGCGTGAGAACCCAGTGAGCATAAAAAAAAACACCAGCCATGCTGCCGGCTATGTTGAACCCTTCGACATCCCAACTGAGCCATTCTTTCGAGCGGGTTCAGATCTTTTCAGCCCTTTTCCCGGGTTCAAGTCCGGCAACAGGTAGAGCCCTGTGGCTATGGATTACGCGACACGCTACGATACAACCCGAGCGCTTCCGACCCGCTTTGCAAGTGACGTCGCGGATTTCCTCTTGTGCGGCATCATTTCAGGGCATGATATCCTGCGACATCTGCTCTTGCACGGTGTACGTATCTTCCTTTCCCAAGACATTGCCGACATTTTGCAGTCTTCCTCTACCAAGCGCACGCTCGCTACGTCGTACAATCCTCGACCTGTCGACCTGGCCTGTCGGAGCGAGTGAACCGGATCATCAACGATAACTTGTCTCAGTAGGTTTCGCCAGACCACCCTGGCTGGGACATCGCACTAACTTACGTCACATTGGCTTACAATTCTTCACGCCATGAAACTGCTGGTTATTCGCCGTTTTACATCTTGTCTGGTCGTGACCTGGCATTGCCGTGGGATGCTTTACTTCCCTCAGCTAAGGCCTCGACGAGCGAGTATGCCCACGGCACTATTGCCCATGCTGACCACGCGAGGCAGCTTGCCAATACTCGTCTGTTGTAATTACAGGAAACTCAATAGAGCGTTTAGAATGAGCGGCACCGCAGCGTGCACTTTTCACCACGTTCCCTTCTGCTACTCAGGTCCCATTTCCGTCGAGTAGGGCTCTCGCAGAAACTCCTTCCTTGCTACAAGGGCCCTTACCACGTCTTACGTCAAGTGAACGATGTCACCTTTGAGATCGTCCCCATCAGCTCTGCTATGTGTTCTGGCCTCGCTTGAACTGATGTCTTTCATAACGCAAAGCCAGAAGCTTGCCATGCACTTCCTGACAGTCGCCTTTGACACAGCGGAACGGTGCTTCTTCCCCCGGGGGTAGCGTTACGATGAGGCGAAGAAGAATACAATGACAGTCCTGCTGACGATAAAAACTTAACACAGCCTGGATGGGTTCTCTTCTGTCCCAGCGAACGTTCATTGTTTGTCAATATATTGCAAATAGTTTTATACGCGTAACATTATTACACTTTAATAGCGCGACTATCACATCTAGAGCCGGGGAAAAAGGCTCACGTGCATGTAGTGCGAGATAAGGGGCGCTATAACGTAAAACTATTCCAAACTTTTCTATTCCAATTCTGCTATCAGCCCTGCACGATTGGTCAAAAACGTTTTTCGAGCACCCGCACTTCACCTGTCTGTCACACGACGTCACGAAAGCCGCGATACCTCCCCATCTGATATGATGTGTACACACTGATTATGCATGATTTGACAGTAAAAAAAAAACAGTTATTTCTGATTCGACCCCTTCTCGCCATTAACCCTCAGCTATTGGTAAAAAGTTTTCGGGCTGCACCCACTTCACCTGCCTGTCACCGGACGTCACAAAACCGCAAGAACTCACCACGTAAAAGTGACGTGTACGCGATAAAGATGCATTAATATGCCGTAAAAAACTGAATTTTCTTCGGAATAGCCGCAGGCTGCCCCGTTCCGAAAGGAGTAGAAGATGGCTGCCGCCGATCGCTCAGACGCTGGCTACTCGCACCTGCCGGAGAGCAGAGGTGTATTTGCGTATAATAAAACTTCTTGCGTGGCCGTGTAACGTTTTTGAGCACTTTCGGCACGTTTACCCCCTCATTCTGCCAACTCTTCTTGCTGAGAGTCCGTTTTAGCGTCATTCTGGAGCTTCCGTTGCATGCCGCCGCGATTTTCAACCAGCCACCACAAGCTAAGTTAGGGAAGGCCGACCAATCGTAGACGCCGGCACCACCTTCTTCATCTAGTTGTCGACTTTCAGTGCAGTGGCTCGGCCCCATCGAATCCCTCTCCACTTGAGCGCTCTCCTCGCCTCTTGTCAGCCAATTAGATACGACAAGCCGCTCAGTGTAGGCAATTTCATTCGTTTTTCAAGCAAACAAAAGTGACCGCCTATGAATGAGGAGAGCATTTGATTGGTCTGTTCACAGAACCCTACGGGCGACCGCCCGGTGCTTGCGTTGGAGGTTACGCAAATTTGACGTCAGGAGATTGGAATAGAAACATATTGGAATAGTTTTACGTTATAGGGCCCAAGAACACGTTAGTACACGCAGCCTGAGCAGCCGCTTGTATCTGCCGCACTTGATATCGATCGGCACCAAGGCTGGTCATCATAAATAAACCGTGACCACGTTGGCGACCTCTTTGCGCCGCCTCCCAAAATTGTTCACAGAGGACGACTGAGCCCATTCAAGCCAGAGTCAACGTAGTGACTCTACCAGGACGAGAGTGACGCGGCCTCATGTGATCTTTGTATGGTGTCCGAGAATTCTACATCGACATTCCGGACCTCTGGTTCCACCTGCTGGACAGCCACTTCTAGATAAGCAAGATGACCTACCGCTATTGCGATACTACCAGGTACAGCAGGAGCTACCAAAGGAACCGCGTGCCAGGCGTTGGCTGCCGCTTCCCGGCCCCGACTCCTACGATGACTTGTTTGTAGCCATCCTTGTTCACTACGCCACCTCGCTTGTTCAGTCTCCTCCAGTTCGCGCTCTGTCACATCAGCACTCGCCATCTGAGCCGTCGCATAATAGCGTGTCTTGTCGCATGTCATCTACGTCCAGCCGGGCCGACCGTTAGCTCGCGCCGTCTCAGAATTAACTTTCAACTTGTTCTGTGAGCCTTCTTCCCATTTCAAAGGCGCCTACGCGATGACATTTCTCATGTGATTTGATGAGACGAATCCACGCACTTTCGGCAAATATACGGCGCACCGTTCTCCTTCCTTGGACGTCCACGCAACCTATCAGCTTCCTTTACGGGGGCGCCTCACTGATCACCGATTTTGAGGTTCTCGCAATGTCTCCGCTAGGCGGGAATTGCACTCTTGCAGACCCGGCGACGCCACAAACGCAGATTTCGCGATGCCTTCAGCGACCGCCCCAACCATGATGCTACCGGGATCCAAAATTTCGCCAATAGCAGCAGGAGGCGAGCCTTCCTATGCGCCGTGCTCGCACCTTCCGCTGATGTCTGGCATAGCGAAGTTTTCCAGGAGCAGCTCTGCAATCGGGTTTCTTCAGCTCGAGAATCACTTCTACGTCAATAACGTGAGTAACACACACTTGCGCTATCTTCACGCAAGTCGCGAGCAGTCAGATGGTCTTCTTTCGGAGTTCCCTCTTCTACCAGGCCAGGCCAGCTACAAGAATCTGCGGCAAGTTGTGATTTCGTACTACAGTATCACTGTGGCTGCCGGTCGCTCTTAACCTACGTTGCTGCTCCTGCCTGATACATTTTCTCTTATTGCGCGAACCTGGTACTACCAACGACGATAGCGTCCGCTTTCCGCAGCGCTTCTGACAAAAGTCTGAGCAAATTACGAACAAACCAGCAGCGGCTGGACTGACCACGCTATCTCGAGACCAATGTCTGGCTTGTCGCCATGATAAGCTGCCCCGCAGAAGCGTACGCGCACCTGAAATGGCGAGGCAACATTGATTCTCAAGAGCAAGAGTTCATAGCGACACTCATGGCAACTTCGGCACGCCATTTCGGAGCGCTATAGAGAACTCTCGCAAGAGGCGTTGTCTTCGGCTGGTTGAAATACGGTGAGCGCCTTGCGTTTGGCTGGTGCATTTCGATCGCTGTCCTCCATCTTCGAGTGCTCTGAGGCACTTCGAGCCCTGTCGTTGGAGTAGTAATCGACAATGAATCCTTTCCCGCAACACCATCACAGCACAGCGTCGCCGCTGTCGCTGGACTCTCGCCACTGTTGGCGAGGGTCCAGCGTAACCTAGGCAACTTTGGCTACTGCATGGTGGCGTCTCGACGAATGTTCGTTCCACCGGTGCGCACGCCGGTTTTTCCGGAGGGCCGGGAGTATGGATAGACATAATTTCTGACGTTGCCAGTAGTCGCGCGGTTATGTATATGTCATTTTTTTCTCCGAGAGCGAGTCACACGTTCGGCACGCGCGCTTGTCCTCTACTTCCAAATTCGTGGAACGCCAGATCTGCCCGACTCTGCCTCGGCGGATGGAGGCGACCAGTCGCAGATACCATCACAGTCCTCCGCCGCTGCTACTGCCGCATGCCGTTCGGCACCGTCTTCGGCGTGGTTCCCCTCAGCCACCCGAACGATAGGTATGCACCAAGTACCGACAAAGACACTTCAACTCTGCGTGCGTAGTTGTAACGCGCTGGGTGCGCAGACGTCAACAACGCAAGATTACACCCTCTGCGCAGAATGCATACTGCCCCGTGTCCAGACTTGGTATGCCGGCGGCACCGTCTGCACTTAGGCGCGCAGCCTACCAGCGCATATTCGTGCTTCCACTGCAGAAACCTAGACGAAGCCATCTGTCTTGTAGTGATATACATCTAACCTGTGACAGAGGCGACTGTCTCCTTTTCACTCCTACTTACACTTTTTCGTGCAACACACATCCCGTGCGACACTCTCAGCCATGACAACCAGAAAGCTATTTGTGCCCTTCGCCGCAACACAGGTTGTACCTAGACTTCTCAACAGACCCTACGAATTGCCGTTCATATAATGGGATTGGAGCCTCTTTTTGTTTTGCTAACGCACGACTCTGTAAAAATTTTAATCGTGCTACGTGCTAGGAGGGAAGCCCTGTATTGGTGCTACTATCGCTTCCACAGCCGTTGGAGAAGAAGATGGCTCACCTGCTTGCAGCACGAGATGAGAAGACCCTAGCGCGTTCGGTGTCAGTGGTGGCGTGTATCTGCAGTTCCTGGGGATTTATCGGCGCCATGGCTGGCTGGCCTAAGTAAACCATGTGCGCGGTGGCCAGCTCTTTGCGCCACCTCCTACAACCTTAAAAACAGAAACTAACAACAGAAGTGCGTAACCACGACGTATTTACAAGAGCAGCCTTCGCCTGCCTTTGCGCCATATCTAATAATCGCCTATTGTATCGCAAGAATATTACACTATGGATTAACCCATTGACCCGGGTTTGTCTGACAGTTGATTGCAAACCTGGTTCTCCCAGCGTAGCAGGTCAATGTTCTGCATATAAGACTACTGACTTCCTAGTAACCCATGTAGCCGGGAAAACGTTTAGGAATTAAGGTCGGTCTACAGACACCGGTAAGTACGTGAATAATTCTAAAGATGCTAATTCCTTTAATTAGCCTATTGCCGGAATCTTCTTCAGATAAGCTAGGTGGCAACGTAAATTATTGGAATTCGAAACTAGCTTCGAAACAGCTTTCGTTTCTGAATGTTCAACTCGTGCCGAAATGCGTTCTCGGCTCATCTGGGAAATCAGACGGTAATGATCACCTTTGTCGAAAAATGAGCTTGAGTACTTCCATTCAACAAACAGTTTCATGATATAGTTACGACCACGGTCAGTAAGCAGCTGTCGCGGGGCGCCATGCACTAAGATAATGTCACGCAAGAGAAAGTCGGCGACGTCAGTGGCGCAACTGGTAGGTAGAGCCCGCGTGATAGCGTATCGGGTGGCGTAATCAGTTGCGACGGCTACCCATTTGTTCTCAGAGGATGACGTGGGAAAGGGACCGAGGAGGTCTAATCCAACACGAAAAAACGGTTCCACAGGGACGGTGATCGGTTGGAGATGACCGGAAGGTAGCACCTGAGGTGTTTTCCGACGCTGGCAGGGATCACAGGCAGCAACATAGCGTCGGACGGAGCGAGCAAGACCAGGCCAATAGAAGCGGCGGCGGACGCGGTCGTACGTGCGGGTTACGCCAAGATGTCCTGCAGTGGGTGCGTCATGCATCTGAAAGAGCACAGTTTGTCGTAGATGTTTTGGTACGACAAGAAGAAGATCAGGGCCATCAGGGAGGAAGCTCCTTCGGTACAGAATGCCGCCCTGGAGGACATATCGGCGAACGGATGCGTGGGTAGGTGTAGAGCGCAGACGCTCGATGAGTACTCGCAGCGATAGGTCTCGGTACTGCTCATCGGCGATGTTAGCGAAGGCAGACACAGAGAAAATGCCGTCGGTGGTACTACTGTTGGCGTCGTCAGGCTTGTCTACCGGGTAGCGAGACAGGCAGTCAGCGTCCTTGTGTAGTCGGCCAGATTTGTAGGTGACAGAGAACGAATATTCTTGGAGGCGTAAGGCCCAGCGACCAAGTCTTCCTGAAGGGTCTTTCAAGGAGCATAACCAACAAAGCGCGTGATCGTCTGTGATAACGGAAAAGGGGCGGCCATATAAGTATGGGCGGAACTTCGCAACCGCCCAAACTAGGGCCAGACACTCACGCTCAGTGATGGAATAGTTGCGCTCCGCGGGCGAGAGGAGCCTGCTGGCGTAAGCGATAACACGGTCGTGGCCACGCTGGCGTTGTGCCAGTACTGCGCCAATTCCGTGACCGCTGGCATCAGTACGGACTTCGGTAGGCGCAGAAGGATCGAAATGGGCCAGAACGGGAGGCGTTGTGAGAAGATCGATGAGAAGCGAGAATGCAGAGGCCTCGTTATCGCCCCACTGGAAAGGGGCGTCTTTTTTCAAAAGCTCGGTTAGTGGTCGTGCTATGGCCGCGAAATTTTTGACGAAACGGCGGAAGTACGAGCAAAGGCCGATGAAGCTGCGCACATCCTTGACACACTTCGGAACAGGGAAGTGCGTAACAGCATGGATCTTGCCAGGGTCCGGTTGCACTCCGTTCGCGTCAACGAGATGTCTAAGGACGGTAATCTGGCGACGGCCGAATTGGCACTTCGATGCGTTGAGTTGCAGACCGGCTCGCCGAAAAACGTCCAGGACTGCTGAGAGGCGCTCGAGGTGCGTAGCGAATGTTGGGGAGAATACTATAACGTCGTCCAAGTAGCACAGGCACGTGGACCATTTGAAACCGTGAAGAAAGGAGTCCATCATGCGTTCAAAAGTGGCAGGAGCGTTACACAGGCCGAACGGCATCACCTTGAATTGATAAAGACCGTCGGGTGTTATAAAGGCAGTCTTCTCGCGGTCGAGATCGTCCACGGCAATCTGCCAATAGCCGGAGCGAAGGTCAATAGAGGAGAAATAGCGAGCACCGTGGAGGCAGTCAAGGGCGTCATCAATCCGAGGTAGGGGATACACGTCCTTTTTGGTAACCCTGTTAAGGTGCCGATAATCCACGCAAAAGCGCCATGAGCCATCCTTCTTTTTTACCAGCACAACCGGTGACGCCCATGGACTACATGACGGTTCAATAATGTTCATGGCAAGCATTTTGCGAACTTCGGTGTGAATCACTTGACGCTCAGCCGGTGATACTTGATACGGGCGGCGATGAATAGGAGGAGCATCGCCGGTATTAATGCGATGTTTAACAGCTGTTGTTTGGGCCAAAGGACGATCGTTAAAGTCAAAAATATCTTGGTAGGAAATCAGAACGCGGTAGAGCGCACGAGCGTGCTCGGAGGGCATGTCGGGTGCAATCATTTTCTGTAAGTTGGCGATGGTACAAGTTGCCGACTGCGATGGTAGAGGAGGATCGGTTGAATTGTCGTCATCTGAAATCGATGCTACAGAGTGATCCTCGAATGAGCAAAGTTGGGCCAGAGACATCCCGCGTGGCAGCACTTGTGTCGTCAAGGCAAAATTGACCACTGGCAGGCAGACGCAATTCGCCGTAATAGATAAAATAGTATGAGGTAGTGTGATCCCGTGTGTAAGGAGGACGTCTTGCATAGGAGCCGCGATGTAGTGACCGTCGGGCACTGGTGGGGATGACACGAAGTCAACGTAAGTCAGTGCCGAAGGTGGCAAGCGAACGAAGTCGACGGAACTGAGGCGAGGAAGGTGTTCTTCAGCGGGATCCAGAACAGGCAGGTCGAGGCGGAGAGTACTGGCGGAGCAATCGATGAGAGCAGAATGTGCGGAGAGGAAGTCGAGGCCGAGGATGATGTCGTGAGGACAGTGAGCGATGACTGTGAATAGCACGGTAGTGGAGCGATCGGCGAAGGAGACGCGGGCGGCACACATACCAATTACGGGGGCTGTTCCGCCATCGGCGACACGGACAACAGGCGTCGTGGCGGGCGTGATTATTTTCCTCAGCCGGTTACGAAGATCCGCGCTCATTACCGACAAATGCGCCCCAGTGCCTATGAGAGCTGATACAGGGACACCGTCGACTTGCACGTCAAGAAGGTTCAGATGAGTGGGCAACGTCAGGAGAGGATTTGGCGGCGTAGGGAGCAATGCAGCGTCACCTCGAGGCGCTGCATCGTCTAGTTCTCCGGCTGGGAGCGGCGGCCGAAGGGAGTCGGCGAATAGGAACGACGGGGCTGGGGAGAGCGAGATTGGCGTCGTTGGGGCGAAGGCGAACGAGAATAGGGGCGGTTCGGCGCAGGAGAATCGGTGGCGGCATTATCTGAGCGGGCAGCATAGGGACGAGAAAGGCCACCTGGGGGGCGAGAGTAGGCAGTATATGTAGACTGGTTCAGGGAACTCCAGCGACTGCGGCAGTGCCGAGAAATGTGCCCAATTCGATGGCAGTGAAAACAAATCGGCTTGTCGTCTGCAGTGCGCCATTCAGAGGGGTTGCGGAAACGTGGTGGGTAAGAAGGTGCGGGACGGGGTGGAATCGAAGATGCCGGGTGGGGATCAGGGCGATGGGCCGAGCAGATGGTGTGGATACCCATGTTGGCGAACTCCTGGCGGACAACTGCCTGGATCAGGGAAACAGTGACTGCGGGTGCATTGGAGGGGCTGGAGTCGAACGCAGCCGGATAGGCGGCCTCGATCTCACGCCGGACAATCCTGGTAACATCGCCAGTGTTGTTGGGACGAGGAGCGTCGGCACAGGAAGATGTCGCTGGGGTGTTGGGCAGACGGGCAAACTGTTGGTCGATACGTCGGCTTTTAGCGAATTCCAGGCGGCGGCACTCTTTTATAACGGCATCCACCGTCGCGACGTTGTTAAATACGAGCAAGTTGAAGGCGTCATCGGCAATGCCTTTGAGGATGTGGGAGACCTTGTCGGACTCAGGCATGTGTGCGTCAACTTTGCGGCATAGAGCCAAGACGTCCTGAATGTACGTGACGTAGGGCTCCGTTGACGTCTGCACACGACCGGAAAGCGCCTTCTGCGCGGCAAGTTGGTGACCGTAGGGGTTGCCGAACAAGTCTCGAAGCTTTTCCTTAAGCGAATCCCAACTGGTCAGCTCATCTTCGTGCGTCCGATACCAAACTCGAGGTGTGCCACCGAGGTAAAAGACGACGTTGGCGAGCATGATAAGTGGGTCCCACCGGTTATTGCGGCTGACGTGTTCGTAAAGGCTGATCCAGTCCTCGACGTCTTCCCCATCTTTTGCCGAGAATACGCCAGGATCACGGGGAGCGGAGAGGGTGATGTAGGTCGTCGAAGGGGCAGCAGGTGTCGGAGCCGGCGGAGTCGGGTTGGCGTCGCCGGAGGCCATGAAGGTAGGCTCGACGTACCGTCCACTGCGAAGCTCCGTGACGAGGTACAGGGAACGTCCACCTCCACCAAATATGTTACGTAGGAAGACACCGACGAAAAGCTATTTACAAGTATATTTACAAGGCAATACGCCGCAGTTGACCAAGAGGCAACAGCCCGCGCTAGCTTCCAATCGTCGTCTTCGTCTTCTTCCTGCGCGGCTCTTTGTCATTGGGAATACTACCCCGTAGCAATATAGAACAAAATACACGTGTGAGTGGAGGCGGGTACGTTTCACATATTCAGGCATTCTCACGCCAGGTATTTCACGCCAGAAGATTGCACATGTATGTATGGGCATTATATTAGCACTGTTACGCATTCGGAAAAATTAGTGCTCTAACTCAAAATTTGTGTAGTCGATGGTTGTAGCAAAACACTTGTAACCCTGCTTGAGGCTTGTAACGTTTCGTCACGTTTGCCCACACTGACTATAGTAAAGGAGCGGGATGTGCAAGCGTGTCCTATTTTACGGCAACTGACGGTACTTGACTTGACACAGTAGCATTATAAACATGGCCATAGAATGCGTTTGATTAGATACGGGAAAATGACTTACTTTTCTGTGCTTGTTGTACTCCGTGATGTTGGTTACGTAGTTCCACTCTGCTAGCCCCGCCCTATTCATCGCGCTTGTGAGTATGGAGTTCACATAGCCAGCGAACATCCTGCCCCTGGCTTCTTCAAAGATGATGTTCGGAGCCCCCCACAGGTGGCCTTGAGCTACGGGTATGGCACCGAGAGTGAAGTGGAGCCACAGGAGAAACCACCAAGGCGGTGCCATGTTTGCCTCAAGGGTACCTGCGGTGTCTGGCGTGTGCAAGTATAACATGTAAAGCAATTTCATCTTGCTGAAAAAGGGTTCTAAGTGACATCGCCGTTTTCTACCTCTTGACAACACTTTGTTAACCCGGATGGCTAACAGTCATATATGACGGATTTGTATTGTAAATAGTGCATTTCGGTATTAGCTGAGAGCAACATATAAAAACAATGAAGTGCCTGAAACACTGCGCTGAGGAGGGCCTACTCACCACATGGCAAACTTTTGAGGGGGTAAAAGAAAAGAATCATATCAGTAGGATTATAACAGTAGGGCTCTGCAATTTGAATTAATAGGAAACGTAACGAGGGCTGCAAGTAAATTAATGATTTCGTCGGCAACATTGCTTTATTTCCATCCGCTTGCCCTGAGCAGACTACAGTATTGTGATTTATTTCTTAATGTAACTTTTGGCATACTGTGGAGGAAGATTCTTCCTTTTGGCATACTGTGGAGGAAGATTCTTCCTGCGCTGGCCTTAGGGCCAGCGCAGGAATCCTAAGTTTGCTGACGTTCCCTATTACGATGTACCTGCATTCTCTTAATGATAAGTTTTATATTATGACTAAAAATACGAAAAGAAATTGACGTGACCGGCAACCGGATGCTCCTTTGTCAACGGTTTTTACGGCCCGTAGTTGATTACAGGCAGTTTTTAAAAGAAATGGATTTTGAACATGCTAGAATAAACAAACCTGAGCATTTTTGTAAGACACACATTGATGACAAATAACTGAGAACATTGGAAGCTATCGCCAAATGTCTGATTTCGTTAGGAATTTTGGGCAGCCGCTTTGGCTGAAGGCAATGAAAAGCAGACGCTTTTGCTGCTGATAATACATTTTGTAATATAGAATAATATCAATATCAGAGAAATAATGCAGTCATGGTGCTATGGCTCAATTTCAATAAAAATGGGATAAGTATTCTGCCTTAGTTGACACATTTCAGAGGTCATTCCCTGTGTTTTGTACATTAGGAGGTAATCGTCATTTATGATTAACTCGCTCTTCCAAGCAACTTATTGTTTTCTTTTTCCATGTTTGTTTCTCTCACTCAAATATTTTGTTAGCACTTTTATATTTTCTGTCTTGCTTACGACTTTTAAGTGCACCATTACCAAGGCTCCGTAGCTGTTCCTGTGGTTTAAAATAAAGATGTGTTTCAATGGATGAATAGTTATTATTGAGAATTGGAAAGGATTTAAGATGTGCTTATCCAACAAGAATGTTCTCTATGCTTCCGGAAGAGATATTGAACATGTTGTCGAAATGCTACTTGGAAATCGTACAGAAATCATTGAACATTTCCGTATTGGCACCTACCTGTTTATTGTATTTCACATTGCTTGTGCAGTGCTATGTTTTTTAAAGCCATGTGCTATTGATTATTAAAAAAAATTGCTCTATCTTCTTGCGTTTCCTTCTAGCGCCCTAGTTGCCAAAACGTCCTAATCAGCTTGGACAGGCATGACTTATGTATCTTCCCTGAAGTGGACAACACGTTTATTATATTATTACAATAAATTATCAACTATGTCATTGCTACATAGTGATTAATAATAATATTTGGGGTTTTACGTGCCAAAACCACTTTCTGAGGCACGCCGTAGTGGAGGAATCCGGAAATTTTGACCACCTGGGGTTCTTTAACGTGCACCTATATATAAGCACACGGGTGTTTTCGCATTTCGCCCCCATCGAAATGCGGCCGCCGTGGCCGGGATTCGATCCCACGACCTCGTGCTCAGCAGCCCAACACCATAGCCACTGAGCAACCACTGCGGGTTTACATAGTGATTATACACTAAATTATACACTAAAGTTGAGATTCAAGCCTCTTAATTAAGTCAACAAAATTGGAGTCTCGTGCATACCCATTTTACGTACACATGCACCCATGCACAATCATAGCTGAATTTGTCGAACAGAAAAGTGTGCGCGTGCAATAATTAATAACGGCCAATCATGTCAACTTTTTATAGACAAATGAGAGAAAGACAATTGTATATTTCGTTAATGATCAGTAACACTTAGTATGTAATGCACGATTAACATTAATATATTACTGATTTTTTTCATAGAACCTAAGCAGCTGACTAGTCTGTTATATGAAAGGTAATGTTGATGAAATTACACAATTTAAAGCTTGCGAACCTTTGGTGCTAGAAATACGTAGGATATTAGAGGTATGCAGTGCTAAAGTACGGAATATTGTTACAAGGTACTAGTCTGTTATATGAAAGGTAATGTTGATGCAATTACACAATTTAAAGCTTGCGAACCTTAGGTGCTAGAAATACGTAGCATATTAGAGGTATGCAGTGCTAAAGTACGGAATATTGTTACAAGGTGGCCAAAAAAAAGCGTTTTCTTTTTCTATTCTTCGTTTTAAATTTAACTGACGTGACTGAGCATGCGGTATTTCTAAGTAGAAATGTACTGCACGATAAACTTTGTCAACAAGTAAGGCGAAGCTAATTGAAAGCGTCCAATTACAGCACCTCATCATAAGAAAAAATTGTCATCCACGCAACTATAGCACGAAGCTACAAGGAAAAAGTTATACTCGTTTAAACACCACACATTCACCATTTAAGAAAAATTAGCCTTCGTACAGCGGCCAAACTCGGGAACAACGCCTTTTCGGAGCAGCCTTTCCCCAATTAGAGATTACGCGGAGGCTAGCAGGTGGCAATGCCACGCTGAGTTGATCGACAACCTTAAACAGTTCCGCGAAAACCTCCAAAGTGGGGCGACGTTCATGAAAGAGAAAAAAAAAAATGTCATCTGCTCAACTCTTGGATGAATTACTTTTTTTTCCTTTTCATGAACCTTCCTACTTGTTGTGGGCTTCCACCAAACTTATTTGCTTTAATTACAGATGGCCCTTACGCATCCTGCAAAACTAAAGCTCTGTATATTCTTAAAGAGTTCTATCTCCATACTACGCAGTATATTATTTGAGAATATATTGAAGAAAAAAGACATGGTATATCCGCTTCAGAGCAGATAACTCTGTTTAGTGTAAATTTACTGTCAAGATCGCTCTGGCATTTTAAACAAAATAAAAAGCATCCAGATAAAGAAATGTTGGAAATCTTCAGGTCTTAAGTGGGGGCCCGAAATTTACGGATTCCGGACAACATGTTAGAAAATTCTACGGAGGCACCTGAACAAATAACTTGAAGCATTACATGTATAGCATAATTTGTAACTACATATCCGGTCATTTCAAAAGTATTATGGTGAGAAACATTGTGGACAGAAAGAAATCAAGGAGACCCCCTACGTAACTACGCACTGGCTGCGAGAGCAAACACACAGCTGCCTCAAAAAGAGTTACGGACGACTATTTGCGCGGCACCTTTCTATAAGTGCAGCACCGTTAGGTGGCTAATAGGTCTAAAAATCCCACGATCACCGGGCGTTAGGGCACCAAAATTCAAATGCATGCGCCTATAAACCTCCAATTTCTCTATATCAATAAATGAGCTCGAGTGCGCGTTGAACGGCCAGCCTTGTAATCATTGTTACCGCAAAAATGTCTGCGTGTGAGTTTCCCGGTTTTTCTCATGTTTTCTGAGCAGCGTACACGTGTCTTATGATGTTTTGGGGAGTGTAAGTACGCCTGCGAGAACGCGAAATAAATCTGTTGTTGCAAGTTGGCGCTGTGTGTTTGTCTAATACGCATTTGCGTGTCCCTCTCATGGACTCATCGTGCACTTGTCCGAACACCCTTCTTGCTTGATGTCAGCTATCGGCCAATAACAGTCGTCTAAGGGAATGAGGAAATAAGGCGCCAGATGACGAAATAAAGTGTGCAGAAAAGATTGAGGACCGGGCCCTCTGTTGAGAAGAGAGCGCCTGAGAAAAAGGTGACGTCGCGCTCCACTTGTGGATTTCGCTGAGATGTTCATAGCAGCATATGCGATCTTCTGAACGTGTTTTTTCGCCAAGCCCGAGGGATAGCTCAGGGCACTTTTAAATTGGTTTGACATTAGAAATGAAAGCAAATGTTTTCCCCCGAAATTTATGGTCGAAAATGCAGCTATGGCACTGTTGTAATATCACTGTGCTATTTCGTGCGAAGAAGCCGTGCTCTCTATTTGAGAACAGACTCGTGCCACCCATAAAGACAGAGGGTACGTACTGAACATAACGATCTACGATTTGTATCAAGATGGGCGACCATTTGCAATAATGTATTTCAACAATCAAATAGACGCACAATACCCGCAAACTGCAAGGATTAGTTCAAGGAAAGATAATGTAATGCAGAGTGCAAATGAGGCCGTCAGTGATACAGTCAGCCCAGTGCCTCAGTTCGGGTAACAATATTGTGCCACAATGCCAGGCATTGGTTTGTTCAACAGTGACAAGGGTTATTAGAAGCTGTTTCATTATTATGAAACAATGGTGAGTGGTACTCAGCGGAGACTTAGTGAGCACGTGTTAGGCTTCATGACACACGTACTTACATAGGGTCTCGAAAAATGATTTCATTAAAAAAAGCGCAAGATCCAAATATAGCACATAAGCTGCTCGGTCACCAGGCCTCTGCCGACCGAGCCGCGCCTGTTTTATGACGGAAGATTGCATGGTGTTCTCAAATATTTTGTTTATTTGAAGAGCTTGGCTAACGCTAGCTGGGACACATACTACAGTGGACATGCTAGAAAAAAAAATGCTCAAATCACACGTCGTGGTAAATCAATCGATGTGCGCGAACTTTTGTGAGGCGGCAGCAGAGAATGGCGCATTACGACAACAGACGTGCTGCAGCTTTCAGTGACGAGCGGGTGACTCAGCCAGAATTGTGCACCTCTCGGAGGAAGGCAAACTTTGATTCAGGATTACGCAGAATGACAAGAAAAGCCTCCTAGAAACGCGCTACAATGCCGAAGTAGGATGAAATACACATGGCCAATTTCGGCGACAAACGCATTCCGTAACTTCTATCTTCATCATTAATTAGAAGTTGCACGCGCATAGCAGTGCATTATTGCTATGAGACGCGCCCATGGCGCAAAGCGCCTCGGAGCACTGGCTTGCACATCGGTTGTCCGTAAAGCTGTTCCCCTAAACCTCTTCTTCAAGGCATGCTAAGAATCCATCCCTATCGCAATTACCATGTATCCTATGCTATTACGTGTCTTTAGCCATGCGCATGTGGTCTAATGCCTTGCGTATTGGGCTTTTGTGCCGGGGGAACCGGGTCAAAACGGACCATCAGAAAGGTAATCCTGATGAGAAAGCATCAAATGGACCCACTGAGTGAAAAAGCCTGCGTCTGTCGTCTGTAGCAGTGAAAATGTACCTCCCATTGGCTTCGACGCCATGTCACCAGCGCGCCTCGACGAAGTAGAGCAGTCTAAAGGGTACACCTGTTCTTACTTTGGCGTGCCAGGTGTTTCGTGAGGAGAGAGGGCATCGCCACGACACCACGTCACCCTCACTCTCGCTCTCCGAAGCCGGCGCGTGGTTCGTTGTCCGTATTCCTCTTTCTCTCACTCCCACTGGGTTTGGCTGGTGGGCGCACCTGCAAGCCTCGGTGGCCGCTGCTGCTTCTTCGGTTTCTCGTCGTGGAGGCCGTCGGTGGAATTGCGGCGTTGGCACCGCAGGCTGCGGCTGCTTGCTGGCTCGGACAGCACGCACCGCTATGGTACATTATTCGCAGCACAAAACTCGAAAGACCGCTCAGCAGCGTTCAATTACACACTAATGCTTTAATGTTCACAACTCATAGTAAGTTCGCTGCCCACGTAATCACTGAAGATTAAATCATCGCATGCAGAAATTGTGGCAAATGCTACGTTCTTGATTTGTGTGTAACATTTTTTTCTAAGAATAACATTCTTCCATGGTAGCTTTGCAAAAAAAAAAATGCGATTTCATCGCTTCAGAATGATTACTCCTGAAAATGCGAAAGTGGACGCCTGTACTACGAAGATTGTATTCGGTTATCCTGGATTTCAGAGGAAGGTGCGACTAACATTTGTATTTATTTCATCTACTATCAATCTTCCATTTGTTCAATGCATGGTGCTGTGCAGATCCGTAATTCATAGTTCTTTGACAACTTGAATATCAATGGCTGCGGGGCTTCGAATTGATAAAAAAGAAACACCAGATTTGGCATTCCGCATCATTATCAACAGACTGCACAGCAGTTATATTTCGCGTTTGGTTTGGCTTCTACATTTTGAAAATGACTTTAACCACTATAATTACGTTGTATTCTGTCATGGTACAGCCAATGATATTGAGAATAGAATAACCATCTTGCTTTTATTCGAAGTCACTTGAGGATTTACTAGCGCCTGAACTACAACTACAATTCAGGCTATGTGGTGACATTCGTTCACGTTACTGGTACGGATATCGTGTAAACGACTGATAAGGCTGCTTATAGCTAGCAGAATGCAAAATACTTGGTCTTTCTTAAGGCGATAAAATGTCAATGCAGTTGCAATTGGTAACCTGTCTATGGTACAGCGCCTTAAAAAAGAGATTGTTGTAATCACCTTTCAAAATTTTCAGTATACAGAAAGCTTCAACATGCCGTAAAACGAGTTTTGATCAGAAAGGAACCATATATTGCACTCGAGATTGCAGTGAACCAGCGGGTAACAAATGGGCAGACAAAGCAAGCAAGGACAAATTGCGGTCGACGAGATCAAGGGCGCACTTATTGAAATAAGCGAATGAATCAAAATAATGAAGTGAAGCTTCGAAGCCTTGTTTTCGTAAACAGCTACTTTCAGTGTTTGTTCGCCATTTATTTCAGTTGTGATCGCTTTCACCGTTGCTAGTAATCCTCATGCACCACTGAGCCCTCTCTGTTGCCAGTATCAACCTCTAGGTGCGGCGTTTGGTAATAAAGGTAAGTATTTTATAAAAGCCACCCGTTCTCGCGTATCGGTCTAGCGCTGCATCAAATAATTTAACAATAGGCCGATGATGAATGTGCAATAAGCTCATTTAGCGATTTACCAATTACGTTATTTTTCATGCATTAATCCTCAACTTGAGAGCCTTTTGCAGCCATCGAAGTGTAAGTTTGCGCAGTACACTTGTATTTCACTAGGTGCAGTATTCAAAGTAAACATGATATATATTTACTGTGTTATCAAAGCAAGCATCATTCAATGACACAACAGTACTTAATTGTTACAGGAATCATTTATTTAGGCATAATTTGTGTGCACAATTTCAGATTGCCGCTATTGGACCTTTTTTAATCATTTGAGCTAAAGTCACTGGAAAAAGGCATGCCTTACTTACCTTGCAGAAAGTATTTCCTTTAGGCGCACCGTTTCGTGGCCCCAAAGCACTCGATATCTTTTCCTTTTTCGTTGCGAACATGTAGCAACGTGTATATTAGAATACTCTCCGACCAGCAGGAGAGCTTCCCAACCCAGAGGGACCATTGTTCAAAGCAACGCTTGCGTTGTATCCAACCTAACGATTGTTAGAACCAAACAATGAGAACCCGAATTTACGTCTTTTGCTCACCGCCGGAAACTGCGAGTGTCTTCGCATGTACTCGAGCATAACTTTGCAATGGAAGTTCGTAGGTCTTATGATAACTTGGAACAATAACTCACTCCCTCACTAGTAACATGCGTTTGGTATAAGAACATTTCCTCTCTAAATTTGGCTGGATGCTTTCAGGTGAAAGTAATGAAGCACAGGTTTATGAGAAACGAGTAATGTGTAGTTCTACACGTAGTAATTTTTTTAAACTCGGAACAATGAACTTTACAAAGAATCCATGTAACCAAAATGTAATGCTGCTAGGAAAGATTGTCGTGTTTCCTCGTACTAATTTCTTGTGCGCCAATGTGACCACAAAATTGAGGGTAAAATCGGTTCAATAATTTCTTTGGCAGAATAGTGTCACGTAGTAGTGACGGTGACAAAAAAAAGCACAACAGAAAAACTGTCAATAGCTTAACTTCTTATGGGGCGAACTTGTGCCCACAAAAGCAAGTTTCACCCAAAACGCAACGATAGCGGCGCACACAGTCTGCGATCGTCTAAAATCTGATCTGCGAGGCCAGCGCGTTGGCTTTTACAGATGAATCATCGAAGGTTCCTGGAACAATCGCTGGTGCCCGTGTGTCCATGTGTATCCATGTGTGTCTTGCAGAAAGAGCTGCACAATTCGCGTCGCGCATACAATAAGATTGCAGAAGGCTCGATGTCGACGCACAACGGATAGAACCATCGATAACATTTGAAAAACTTCCGATACACGCAGGCGCATCCTCTGCTGAGCGATAACAATTTTTAGGTGGCGAAGCGCGGTCACCCGCTAAAGATAAACAAGTGGATGAATATGGTACAACTAGCATTGTTAGGATACCTAACCCCCTTTGCAGTAATTATTTTCTCTGTTTATTTATACATATTGTAGCCCTCTTATACAGCTATAGCAGAAGTGGGACCGGATAAAAGTAAGGTAGCAAAAGCTCGGCAAGTTAAAGCAAAATAAATGTTACTGGAAACAGTTACCCTAGACAAGCGAACAAGCAGAGGATAAAAGAAAGAACCATGTAAGCGAAGCTTTACGTGGTGTTTGTTTCAAGTTACAATATTTTGTTGTGATGTGGATTGCTAATGTTTAATTTCATTGGCGTTTAGTGTAATACGATAGTTGAGAGTAGCTGCTAAACCTTACCTTGCGTGCACCAATGCTGTTTGTCTGCGTTGTACACAGAACACAAAACGAGATGGGCTTGCCTAAGGCATTGTCGCACTGCATTTTTCATACCCTCGGGGAAATTTACCGTTGTAATTGCCTAATATGGCCCATCGCATCATGAAAGAAGTGTTAAGCTTTATTTCACTTATGGTGCTACAACTGGCTTTAACCGCAAACAGACCATAAGGCACACTGTACTGCGCGGACTGCGGATAAATTTTGACCCCCTGGGGTTCTTAAATCTGCACCTAAATATAAGTACACGATTGTGTTTGTATTACGAGTGCATGGAAATGCCGCTGCCACAGAGGGGATGGAACCCGGGAGCTCAAGCAATGCAACAGCCTCAAGGCATTCGTGGTGGTGCATTTTGTTGATTTGAAGGGTGGCCGATATTTTAGCGTCGCGTAGATGCTAGGGTGTTTTAGTGAGGCTTTGCGCCTACACGCCCTGCGTCAGGTTTGTTTGCGCGGTGTTCATTTTTCAGAAATTGCAGAAACTTACGGTAACGCACTGGGAACATAAATTTGTCCAACTTGTCCTTTACCGCTGTTGCATACTACGAGCAGCAGTAGCGTTTCCTTGCCCTCTTACGTCACCTTTTCCCTGCCCGGCCTCCTCATATGTGTGTGAGGTGTGAGGGAGGAGTGTCACTCGTTTCGTGAATGCATCAGTTATACCCATTTTCTTCCTCCTCTCCCTACTTCGTTTCTACCATTCTCTATACCACCCCCCTGTACCGTTGAACAATAAAAGAAATGTAAACGCTGCAGTTTCTGCAATACTTTAGCGGGGAGTCACTGATAAATAAAACTATGGGGAGGGTATTGTTGCGGTCGCCCAGGAATTTTAAGAGGACGTAGTGGTGACTTTCGATGGCAAGGTCCAGATGAGTTTTTCGTGTCCCCTTTCCCATCTGTCACGGTCCTGTAATACATATGTACGCTCCAAGAGAGCGACAATAGTAGCAGCAGCAGTCGAAAACTCGAATGAAAAGGCAAAAAAACTTTCGCGATAAAGATTGGGTTATGCAAACTGCCTATTGGAAAATCACCTCCTTAGGAGGCTAAAATGTCAAACATAAAATTAATTATGGCGTTTTACGTGCCAAACCATGATTTCAGTATATGAGGAGGACGCCGTAGTGGGGGTCTCCAGAATAATTCAGAGCACTATGGGTTCTTTAAGGTGCACCTAAATCTAAGTGCATGGATGTTTTCGCACTTCGCCCCATCGAAATGCATCCGCCATGGTCAAGATCTGATGCCGCGACCTCGTGCTTAGCAACCAAACACCATAGCCACTAGCGTTATTATTCATTTTACATGCATTTCATCATGGGCAGGAAGACGCAATGAATTGAGCAAGACAAATATGACCATAAGAAATAGACATATATGAAATAGTGATTTCATATATGCCTCGCTCACAAGCATTAAGGCGGAGTTTAAATATCCTTTAGGTGACATATCATTGATATTCATGGAAAACGGCAAATGGCGTAATACGCATTCCTCTATGAAGCCGGACGTAACAGTAGTAGAAGATGAATCAGCACACGCAAAGGAAGCAATTTGTGAATGACAAAGAATAAAACTTATGATCCGGGAAACAAGAAGGCCGTAACTTCGCATGACGCTCAATTTGACAAGAAATATGGAAACAGGCACAGAATCAGAAGCTTTGGAAGAGTCGATAAAGAAAGCATATGCTTGATTAGATATGTATAGAACAGAACAAATATGGAGTACAACATCGACTAGAAGCATTTCAGGGGTTTATCCACAAGGAAAAGCATGCTGAATAGATGCAGGTCGTTGTTCGACTCAAGGAGTCGTATGATGTGTTTATGAATAACATGTTCCGACATTTTAATTCAGTATGGGGTTATACGTATTGTGAGCGTGACGCATGGTTGACTCTTCTTCATCTCTACACATTAGCACCACTTGTACAAATTCCTCAGCTGGCTGTAGTAAACGGTTCCTTGTAAGTGGTGGAGGTGCTGGGTATTGGTCTGCAATAAGAGAAAAGCTGTTTATTGCCAAACATATCAACGTTAGAACCCTTTTTCCCGGAGCTTTGTACTTGCCAAGAGCTTCGAAATTTCAGCAAGAGCGTAAGGTACGCCGACGTCCAGATTGAACAGCACAAAAACAAGAAAAAGCTATGAATAGCATCAACTGGTGTAGAGTTTCTTGTGATGAGATTCAAGATTACCCACAAGGCACCTTCAGAACAGATCTCGATGTCCACGATCCGCCTAAGCAGAGCATCATTTAAAAACTATGGAACATTGTTGTTATCATCCGTGAAGACGGAGTTAAACGAAAGTAAGCACGTTAGAAATTACAATGGGCTCAATATTAAAAAAATTGGAGGCCACTTAGTCTTCGCTTTTAAGCCGCATTCTACTCTTAAACTGTAGCTCACACTTCCTCGCAACTGCTGCTTACGCAACAGTATTGTTTAGCGAAGGCTATGTACGAAGTTGAGCTTTCTGGCAGAAACGTGCCTGTTCCATTGGCCGGAATGCCGTGGAGATGAGCGCCTCCTGGAGGTTTTGCAAACAACTGGGCACGCTGCTCCGTAGCCGGTCCATGAATGGTAGTTCAGTGGACAGTACTCGTGAAGCCCCGCAGTGGAAGAAGAGGCTGGACCAGAGCCATCAGGCATATAGGCTCGACGATGGTAGCCGCGACATCAACGCTGTCACCTGATAAATAAATGGCACTTCTTTGTGGGCCTTCTGTTCCTGCTTGTTGGTGACCCGGTCTTGATACCACATCATAGCTTTATACGTCTACGAAGTCTGCGCCATGGAACCGGCCGCTGAACAACGACGTCTCGAAGAAAACGGAACGTCTTCCGTCGCCACACTGAAACATGCCGATTTCTGGCCTTTAGACTGTGAGCTCTGGTTCGCCCACATCGAGGCGCAGTTTCGCTGCCACCGAGTCACTTCTCAGGCGGCCAAGTAGGACAACGCTGTGAGTGCGCTTTACTCGACCACTGCAGCTTTGGTTCACGATATTTCGCTAGCTCCTTCGCCCGAGATGATCAGTACGAGAGCCTTAAGTGGGAATTACTACGGTGCACCACCGAATCAGAGTGGCGAAAGGTTCAACAACTTCTTGCATCGGAGGAGCTTGTTGACAGAAAACCGACTGAGCTGTTTCGCCGCAGTACACAACTCCTGGGAATCAGTCCATCATCAGCATACTCGAAAATCCAGTGAGAGCTCTTCTTCCAGCTCCTACCGAACCAGGTATGCACAATTTATTGCACCTGACCTACTACGACATCTGTCAAAGACTTAGCGACGATGGCAAACTAGATTATAGATATTTTCCATCCTGTGATATCCGCTGTTGACTGTTGTAATGCACCCGCAGCGACAAGACCCCTATTACAGCAGCACTTTGATGAACCTGACAGTTCAAGCACGCACCTTGCTGTGAAAGTAGAGGAACTAACTAACCAGTTGGCTACCTTACGCTTTAGTGCGAATCACCATCAGTAGCCGCATCGCTCGCATGAACAAGATGTGTCACGCCCTCCGTCTCCATCTATTTGTTGGTATCGCGCAAGATACGGCATTCGCGCACGTCAGTGCCTTCCGCCTTGCAATTTTCCAGAGAACGGTCGGGGCAGTCACTGAATAGGGCCAGTGCAACTGACCCTACATAAAGCCATCTCTTCTACATCACTGACCATGTCACTAGATTTGCCTGTTATGTAGACACTGGTGCGGACATTTGTTTCATTCCTCCTAGTTTTCAAGATCGCAGAAGACATCAGCATTACACGTTTTCTCTCAATGACTTCAACGGTTCCAGCATTAAAACGTATGGCAAGACATCAGTGGAGGCGGGTACGTTTCATATATTCAGGCATTCTCACGCCAGCGATTTCACGCCAGAAGTTTGCGCGTGTATGTATGTGCATTATCTTAGCACTGATAAGGATTCGGAAAAGTTAGTACTCTAACTCAAAATTTGTGTAGTCGATGGTTGTAGCAAAACACTTCTTACCCTTCTTGAGGCTTGTAAGGTTTCGTCACGTTTGCGCACACTGACTATAGTAAAGGTGCGGGATGTGCAAGCGTGTCCTATTTTACGGCAACTGACAGTACTCGACTTGGCCATGGCCATAGAATGCGTTTTATTAGATATGGGAAAATGACTTACTTTTTTGTGCTTGTTGTACTCCGTGATGTTGGTTACGTAGTTCCACTCTGCTAGCCCCGCCCTATTCATCGCGCTTGTGAGTATGGAGTTCACATAGCCAGCGAACATCCTGCCCCTGGCTTCTTCAAAGATGATGTTCGGAGCCCCCCACAGGTGGCCGTGAGCTACGGGCATGGCATCGAGAGTGAAGTGGAGCCACAGGAGAAAGCACCAAGACGGTGCCATGTCCGCCTCAAGGGTACCTGCGGTGTCTGGCGTGTGCAAGTATAACATGTAAAGCAATTTCATCTTGCTGCAAAAGGGTTCTATGTGACTTCGCCGTTTTCTACCTCTTGACAACACTTGGTAATCCGGATGGCTAACAGTCATATATGACGGATTTGTATTGTAAATAGTGCATTTCGGTATTAGCTGAGAGCAACATATAAGAACAATGAAGTGCCTGAAACACTGCGCTGAGGAGGGCCTACTCACCACATGGCAAAATATTGAGGGGGTAAAAGAAAAGAATCATATCAGTAGGATTATAACAGTAGGGCTCTGCAATTTGAATTAATAGGAAACGTAACGAGGGCTGCAAGTAAATTAATCATTTCGTCGGCAACATTGCTTTAGTTACATCCGCTTGCACTGAGCAGACTACAGTATTGTGATTTATTTCTTAATGTAACTTTTGGCATATTTTGGAGGAAGATTCTTCCTTAGGACTGCCAGGGCCAGCACAGGAATCCTAAGTTTGCTGACGTTCCCTATTACGATGTACCTGCATTCACTCAATGATAATTTTCATATTATGATTAAAAATATGAAAATAAATTGACGTGACCGGCAACCGTATGCTCCCTTGTCAACGGTTTTTACGGCCCGTAGTGGAATACAGGCAGTTTTTAAAAGAAAAGGATTTTGAACATGCTAGAATATACAAACCTGAGCATTGTTGTAAGACACACGTCGATGACAAATACCTGAGAACATTGGAAGCTATCGCCAAATGTCTGATTTCGTTAGGAATTTTCGGCACCCGCTTTGGCTGAAGGCATTGAAAAGCAGGCGCTTTTGCTGCTGATAATAGATTTTGTAATATAGAATAATATCAATATCAAAGAAATAATGCAGTCATGGTGTTATGGCTCAATTTCAATAAAAATGTGATAAGTATTCTGCCTTAGTTGACCCATTTCAGAGGTCATTCCCTGTGTTTTGTACATTAGGAGGTAATCATCATTTATGTATAACTCCCTCTTGCAAGCACCTTATAGTTTTCTTTTTCCATGTTTGTTTCTCTCACTGAAATATATTTTTAGCACTTTTATATTTTCTGTCTCGCTTACGACTTTTAAGTGCACCATTACAAAGGCTCCGTAGCTGTTCCTGTGGATTAAAATAGAGATGTGTTTCAATGGATGAATAGGTATTATTGAGAATTTGAAAGCATTTAAGATGTGCTTATCCAACAAGAATGTTCTTTATGCTTCCGGAAGAGATATTGAACATGTTGCCGAAACGCAACTTTGAAATCGCACAGAAATCATTGAACATTTCCGTATTGGCACCTTTCTGTTTATTGTATTTCACATTGCTTGTGCAGTGCAACGTTTTTTAAAATCATGTGCTATTGATTATTAAAAAAAGATTGCACTATCTTCTTGCGTTTCTTTCTAGCGCCCTAGTCGCCAAAATGTCCTAATCAGCTTTGACAGGCGTGACTTATGTATCTTCCCTGAAGTGGACAACATGTTTATTATAATATTACAATAAATGATCAACTATGTCATTGTTACATAGTGACGCTGTCCGCATTGCAGAAAAAATTATACACTAAAGTTGAGAATCAAGCCTCTTAATTAAGTCAACAAAATTGGAGTCTCGTGCATACCCATTTTACGTACACAGGCACCCATGCACAATCATAGTTGAATTTGTCGTCCAGAAAAGTGTGCGCGTACAATAATTAATAACGGCCAATCATCTCAACTTTTTATAGGCAAGTCAGAGAAAGACAACTGTATATTTCGTTAATGATCAGTAACACTTAGTATGTAATGCACGAATCTTATCAATATATTGCTGATTTTTTTTCGTAGAACCTAAGCAGCTGACTCGTCTGTTATATGAAAGGTAATGTTGATGAAATTGCACAATTTAAAGCTTGCGAACTTTAGGTGCTAGAAATACGTAGCATATTGCTACGGAATAACATTACCAATGACGAAGAGGCGAGCAGTAAGAAGACGACGACGACGATTGGAGGTTAGCGCGGGCTGTTGCCTCTTGGCCAAGTGCGGCGTAATACGTTGTAAATATACTTGTATATAGCTTTTCATCTGCGTCTTCTTACGTAACATATCTGGTGGAGGTGGACGTTCCCTGTACCTCGTCACGGAGCTTCGCAGTGGACGGTACGTCGAGCCTTCCTTCATGGCTCCCGGCGACGACAACCCGACCCCGCCGGCTCCGACACCAGCTGCCACTTCGACGACCTACATCACCCTCTCCGCTCCCCGTGATCCTGGCGTATTATCGGCAAAAGATGGGGAAGACGTCGAGGACTGGATCAGCCTGTACGAACATGTCAGCCGCAATAACCGGTGGGACCCTACTATCATGCTCGCCAACGTAGTCTTTTACCTCGGTGGCACACCTCGAGTTTGGTTTCAGACGCACGAAGATGAGCCCACCAGTTGGGATTCGCTCAACCAAAAGCTCCGAGACTTGTTCGGCAACCCCTACGGTCACAAACTTGCCGCGCAGAAGGCGCTTTCCGGCCGTGTGCAGACGTCCACAGAGCCCTATACCACATACATTCAGGACGTCTTGGTTCTGTGCCGCAAAGTTGATGCACACATGACTGAGTCAGACAAGGTATCCCACGTCCTCAAGGGCATTGCCGATGACGCCTTCAACTTGCTCGTATTCAACAACGTCGCGACGGTGGATGCTATTATAAAAGAGAGCCGTCGCCTGGAACTCGCTAAAAGCCGACGTATCGACCAGCAGTTTGCCCGTTTACCCAACAGCCCAGCAACATCTTCCTGTGCCGATGCTCCTCGTCCCAACACCACTGGCGATATTACCAAGATCGTTCGGCGTGAGATCGAGGCCGCCTATCCAGCTGCCTTCGACTCCAGCCCCACCAACGCACCTGCAGTCACGGTTTCCCTGATCCAGGCAGTTGTCCGCCAGGAGTTCAAAAACATGGGCCTTCACACCATCTGCTTGGCCCATCGCCCTGATACCCATCCGGCTTCTTCCATTCCGCCTCATCCCGCATCTTCTTACCCACCACGCTTCCGCTACCCATCTGAATGGCGCACTGCTGACGACAAGCCCATCGGGCACATTTCTCGGCACTGTCGAAGTCGCTGGACTTCCCCGACCCGGTCTGCTTATACTGCCTACTCTCGCCCCTCAGGTGGCCCTTCTCGTCCCTATGCCGCACGCTCCGATAATGCCGCCACTGACTCTCCTGCGCCGAACCACCCCTATTCTCGTTAACCTTCGCCCCAACGACGACATTCTCGCTCTCCCCAACCCCGTCGCTCCTTTTCGCCGACTCCCTTCGGACACCGCTCCCAGCCGGAAAACTAGATGATGCAGCGCCTCGAGGTGACACTGCATCGCTCCCTACGCCGTCAAATCCTCTACTGACGTTGCCCACTCATCTGAACCTTCTTGACGTGCAAGTCGACGGTGTTCCTGTATCTGCTCTTATAGACACTGGAGAGCATTTGTCGGTAATCAGCGCTGACTTTCGCACCCACCTGAAAAAAATATACACGCCCGCCATGACGCATGCTGTCCGTGTCGCCGATGGCGGAACTGCCCCCGTAATTGGTATGTGTGCCACCCGTGTGTCCTTCACCGATCGCTCCGCAATTGTGCTATTCACAGTCATCGCCCACCGTCCCCACGACATCATCCTCGGCTTAGACTTCCTCTCCGCACATTCTGCTCTCATCGATTGCTCCGCCAGTACTCTGCGCCTTGACCTGCCTGTTCTGGATCCCGCTGAACCACACCCCAGTTGCCTCAGCTCCGCCGACTTCGTTCGCTTGCCACCTTCGGCACTCACTTACGTTGACCTAGTGTCATCCCCACCAGTGCCCGACGGTCACTATATCGCGGCTCCTATGCAAGACGTCCTCCTTACACACGGGATCACGGTACCTCATACCGTTTTATCTATTAAGGCGAATTGCGTCTGCCTGCCAGTGGTCAATTTTGGCTTGACGACACAAGTGCTGCCACGCGGGATGTCTCTGGCCCAGCTTTGTTCAATCGAGGATCACTAGATAGCATCTATTGAGGTAGACGACAATTCAGCCGATCCTCCTCTACCATCGCAGTCGACAGCTTGTACCATCGCCGACTTACAGAAAATGATTGCACCCGACATGCCGTCCCAGCACGCTCGTGATCTCTACCGCGTTCTGTTTTCCTACAACGATATTTTTGACTTTAACGATCGTCCTTTGGCCCAAACTACAGCTGTTAAACATCGCATTAATACTGGCGATGCCCCTCCTATTCATCGCCGCCCGTATCGAGTGTTACCGGCTGAGCGTCAAGTTATTAACGCAGAAGTTCGCAAAATGCTTGCCAAGAACATCATAGAACCGTCATGTAGTCCATGGGCGTCACCTGTTGTACTGGTAAAAAAGAAGGATGGGTCATGGCGCTTTTGGGTGGATTATCGGCACCTTAACAGGGTTACGAAAAAGGACGTGTATCCCCTACCTCGGATCGATGACGCCCTTGACTGCCTCCATGGTGCTTGCTACTTCTCCTCTATTGACCTCCGCTCCGGCTACTGGCGGATTGCCGTGGACGATCTCGCCCGCGAGAAGACTGCCTTTGTAACTCCGTACGGTCTTTATCAATTCAAAGTGATGCCGTTCAGTCTATGTAACGCTCCTGCCACTTCTGAACACATGATGGACTCCCTTCTTCATGGTTTCAAACGGGTTACATGCGTGTGCTACTTGGACGACGTTATAGTATTCTCCCCAACGCTCGCTACGCACCTCGAGCGCCTCTCGGCAGTCCTGGACGTTTTTCGTCGTGCCGGTATGCAACTGAACGCATCGAAGTGCCAATTCGGCCGTCGCCAGATTACCGTCCTTGGGCATCCCTTTGACGCGAACGGAGTGCAACCGGACCCAGGCAAGATCCACGCTGTTACGCACTTCCCTGTTCCGAAGTGTGTCAAGGATGTGCGCAGCTTCGTCGGCCTTTGTTCCTACTTCCGTCGTTTCGTGAAACATTTCGCGGCCATAGCACGACCACTAACCGAGCTTTGAAAAAAGACGTCCCTTTCCAGTGGGGCGATAATGAGGCCTCTGATTCTCGCATCTAATCGACGTTCTCTCAACGCCTCCCATTCTGGCCCATTTCGATCCTTCTGCGCCTACCGAAGTCCGTACTGATGCCAGCGGTCACGGAATTGGCGCAGTACTGGCACAACGCCAGCGTGGCCATGACCGTGTTGTCGCTTACGCCAGCAGGCTCCTCTCGCCCGCGGAGCGGAGCCATTCCATCACTGAGCGTGAGTGTCTGGCCCTAGTTTGGGCGGTTGCGAAGTTCCGCCCATACTTATATGGCCGACCCTTTTCCGTTGTCACAGACTATCACGCGCTTTGGTGGTTGTGTTCACTGAAAGATCCTACGGAAGACTTGGTCGCTGGTCCTTACGCCTCCAAGAATATTCATATACTGTTATCTACAAATCTGGCCGACTACACAAGGACGCTGATTGCCTGTCTCGTTACCCGGTAGACGAGCCTGACGACGCCGACAGTAGTACCGCCAACGGTATTTTCTATGTGTCTGCCTTCGCTAACATCGCCGATGAGCTGTACCGAGACTTATCGCTGCGAGCACTTATCGAGCGTCTGCGCTCTACACCTACCGACGCATCCGTTTGCCGATATGTTCTCCAGGGCGGCATTCTTTACCGAAGGAACTTTCTCCCTGACTGCTCTGATCTTCTTCTTGTCGTGCCAAAACAGCTACGACAGACTGTGCTCTTTGCGATGCATCACGCACCCACTGCAGGACATCTTGGGGTAAGCCGCACGTACGGCCGCGTCCACCACCGCTTCTATTGGCCTGGTCTCGCTGGCTCCGTCCGACGCTATGTGGCTGCCTGTGATACCTGCCAGCGTCGGAAAACACCTCAGATGGTACCTGCCAGTCATCTCCAGCCGATCACCGTCCCTGTGGAACCGTTCTTTCGTGTTAGATTAGTCCTCCTCGGTCCCTTTCCCACGTCGTCCTCTGGGAACGAATGGGTAGCCGTGGCAACTGATTACGCCACCCGATACGCTATCACGCGGGCTCTCCCTACTAGTTGCGCCACTGACGTCGCGGACTTTCTCTTGCGTGACATTATCTTACTTCATGGCGCCCCGCCACAGCTGCTCACTGACCGTGGTCGTAACTTTCTATCGAAAGTTATCGCCGACATTGTACGTTCCTGCTCCACTCAACACAAGCTGACTACCTCATACCATCCTCAAACCAATGGCCTGACAGAGCGGTTAAACCGTACTCTTACCGATATGCTGTCCAAGTACGTTTCCAAGGACCACCACGACTGGGACATTGCCCTTCCTTACGTAACGTTTGCGTACAATTCTCCCCGGCATGACACAGCCGGATTTTCTGCCTTTTATCTACTCTACGGTCGCGAACCGACCTTGCCCCTTGACACGGCACTCCCTGCTGCTTCGATCTCAACAAGCGAGTATGCGCGCGACGCCATCGCCCTCGCCGACCATGCACGCCAGCTTGCCCGTGCTCGACTGACGGTCTCGCAAACCACTAAGCGGCGTCAGTACAACGCCCGCCACCATGACGTACAGTTTTCGCCTGGTGCGCTCGTGCTCCTGTGGTCGCCCTCTCGTCACGTAGGACTTTCAGAGAAGCTCCTTTCGCGATACACAGGGCCGTACCACGTGCTGCGCCAGGTGACGCCTGTGACTTACGAAATTGCTCCTGTGGGTTCAACCTCGTCCTCTCCTCTGGCATCTAGTAATATCGTGCATGTCAGTAAGCTCAAGGCCTACTATACTGCTTCCGAGTCCGATCTTTAGTCGCTCCGGGACGGCGCTTTTGCCGCCGGGGGTAGTGCTACGGAATAATATTACCAATGACGAAGAGGCGAGCAGTAAGAAGACGACGACGACGATTGGAGGCTAGCGCGGGATGCTGCCTCTTGGCCAAGTGCGGCGTAATACGTTGTAAATATACTTGTACATAGCTTTTCATCTGCGTCTTCTTACGTAACAATATTAGAGGTATGCACTGCTAAAGTACGGAATATTGTTACAAGGTGGCCAAAAAAAAGCGTTTTCCTTTTTTATTCTTTGTTTTAGATTTAACTTTCTCGTGAGTGAGCATGCGGTATTTCTAAGTAGAAATGTACCGCATGGTAAACTTTGTCAACAAGTAAGATGAAGCTAATCGAAAGCGTACAATTGCAACACCTTATGATAAGAAAAAAAATGTCATCTACCCAACCATAGCACGAAGCTACAAGGAAAGATTCATACTCGTTTAAACGCCACACATTCGCCATTTAAGAAAAATTAGCCTTCGTACAGCGACCAAACTCGGGAACAACGCCTTTTCGGAGTAGCCTCTCCCCAATCAGAGATTACGGGAAGGCTAGCAGGGGGCAATGCCACGCTGAGTTCATTGACAACCTTAAACAGCCCATAAGGCAAGCCAGTTCCGCGAAAGCCTCCAAAGTGGGGCGACGTTCATGAAAGACAAAAGAAATGTCATCTGTTCAACTCTTGGATGAATTACTTTTTTTTTCCTTTTTATGAACCTTCCTACTTGTTGTGGGCCTCCGTCAAACTTATTTGCTTTAATTGCAGACGGCCCTTACGCATCCTGCAAAACTAAAGCTCTTTATATTCTTAAAGAGTTCTATCTCCATACTACGCAGCATATTATTTGAGAATATAATGAAAAAAAAAAGACACGGTATGTCCGCTTCAGAGCAGATAACTCTCTTTATTGTAAATTTACTGTCAAGATCGCTCTGGCATTTTAAACAAAATAAAAAGCATCCAGATACAGAAATGTTGAAAATCTTCAGGTCTGAAGTGGGGTCTTGAAATTTACGGAACCGGACAACATGTTTGAAAATTCTATGGAGGCACCTGACCAAATAACTTGAAGTATTACATGTATAGCAAAATTTTTAACTACATATCCGGTCATTTCAAAAGTATCATGATGGGAAACATTGTGGACGGAAAGAAATCAAGGAGACCCCCTACGTAACTACGCACTGGCTGCGAGAGCAAACACACAGCTGCCCAAAGAAGTGTTACGGACGACTAGTTGCGCGGCACCGTTCTATAAAAGCGGCACCGTTAGGTGGCTAATAGGTCGAAAAATCCCACGATCACCGGGCGTAATGGCACCAAAATTCAAATGCATGCGCCTATAAACCTTAAATTTCTATATCGATAAATGAGCTCGAGTGCGCGTTGAACGGGCAGCTTGTAATCATAGTTGCCGCAAAAATGTCTGCGTATGAGTTTCCCGATTTTTCTCATATTTTCTGAGCAGTGTACACGTGTCCTATGATGTTTTGGAGAGTCTAAGTATGCCTGCGAGAACGCGAAACAAATCGGTTTTTGCAAGTTGGCGCTGTGTGTTTGTCTAATACGCATTTGCGTGTCCCTCTCATGGACTCATCGTGCACTTGTCCGAACACCCTTCTTGCTTGATGTCAGCTATCCGCCAATAACAGTCGTCTAAGGGAATGAGGAAACAAGGCGCCAGGTGACGAAATAAAGTGTGCAGAAAAGATTGAGGACCGGGCCCTCTGTTGAGAAGAGAGCGCCTGAGAAAAAGGTGACGTCGCGCTCCACTTGTGGATTTCGCTGAGATGTTCATAGCAGCATATGCGATCTTCTGAACGTGTTTTTTCGCCAAGCCCGAGGGATAGCTCAGGGCACTTTTAAATTGGTTTGAGATTAGAAATGAAAGCAAATGTTTTCCCCCGAAATTTATGGTCGAAAATGCAGCTATGTCACTGTTGTAATATCACTGTGCTATTTCGTGCGAAGAAGCCGTGCTCTGGTACGGATATCGTGTAAACGACTGATAAGGCTGCTTATAGCTAGCAGAATGCAGAATACTTGGTCTTTCTTAAGGTGATAAAATGTCAATGCAGTTGCAATTGGTAACCTGTCTATGGTACAGCGCCTTAAAAAAGAGATTGTTGTAATCACCTTTCAAAATTTTCAGTATACAGAAAGCTTCAACATGCCGTAAAAGGAGTTTTGATCAGAAAGGAACCATATATTGCACTCGAGATTGCAGTGAACCAGCGGGTAACAAATGGGCAGACAAAGCAAGCAAGGACAAATTGCGGTCGACGAGATCAAGGGCGCACTTATTGAAATAAGCGAATGAATCAAAATAATGAAGTGAAGCTTCGAAGCCTTGTTTTCGTAAACAGCTACTTTCAGTGTTTGTTCGCCATTTATTTCAGTTGTGATCGCTTTCACCGTTGATATTAATCCTCATGCACCACTGAGCCCTCTCTGCTGCCAGTATCAACCTCTAGGTGCGGCGTTTGGTAATAAAGGTAAGTATTTCATAAAAGCCACCCGTTCTCGCGTATCGGTCTAGCGCTGCATCAAAGAATATAACAATAGGCCGATGATGAATGTGCAATAAGCTCATTTAGCGATTTACCAATTACGTTATTTTTCATGCATTAATCCTCAACTTCAGAGTCTTTTGCAGCCGTCGAAGTGTAAATTTGCGCAGTACACTTGTATTTCACTAGGTGCAGTATTCAAAGTAAACATGAAATAAACTTACTCTGCTATCAAAGCAAGCATCATTCAATGACACAACAGTACTTCATTGTTACAGGAATCATTTATTTAGGCATAATTTGTGTGCACAATTTCAGATTGCCGCTATTGGACCTTTTTTAATCATTTGAGCTAGAGTCACTGGAAAAAGGCATGCCTTACTTACCTTGCAGAAAGTATTTCCTTTAGGCGCACCGTTTCGTGGCCCCAAAGCACTCGATATCTTTACCTTTTTCGTTGCGAACATGTAGCAACGTGTATATTAGAATACTCTCCGACCAGCAGGAGAGCTTCCCAACCCAGAGGGACCATTGTTCAAAGCAACGCATGCGTTGTATCCAACCTAACGATTGTTAGGACCAAACAATGAGAACCTGAATTTACGTCTTTTGCTCACCGCGGGAAACTGCGAGTGTCTTCGCATGTACTCGAGCATAACTTTGCAATGGAAGCTCGTAGGTCTTATGATAACTTGGAACAATAACTCACTCCCTCACTAGTAACATGCGTTTGGTATAAGAACATTTCCTCTCTAAATTTGGCTGGATTCTTTCAGGTGAAAGTAATGAAGCACAGGTTTATGAGAAACGAGTAATGTGTAGTTCTACACGTAGTAATTTTTTTAAACTCGGAACAATGAACTTTACAAAGAATTCATGTTACGAAAATGTAATGCTGCTACGAAAGATTGTCGTGTTTCCTCGTACAAATTTTTTGTGCGCCAATGTGACCACAAAATTGAGGGTAAAATCGGTTCAATAATTTCTTTGGCAGAATATTGTCACGTAGTAGTGACGGTGAAAAAAAAGCACAACAGAAAAACTGTCAATAGCTTAACTTCTTATGGGGCGAACTTGTGCCCACAAAAGCAAATTTCACCCAAAGCGCAACGATAGCGGCGCACACAGTCTGCGATCGTCTAAACTCTGATCTGCGAGGCCAGCGCGTTGGCTTTTACAGATGAATCATCGAAGGTTCCTGGAACAATCGCTGGTGCCCGCGTGTCCATGTGTATCCATGTGTGTCTTGCAGAAAGAGCTGCACAATTCGCGTCGCGCATACAATAAGATTGCACAAGGCTCGATGTCGACGCACAACGGATAGAACCATCGATAACATTTGAAAAACTTCCGATACATGCAGGCGCATCCTCTGCTGAGCGATAACAATTTTCAGGTGGCGAAGCGCGGTCACCCGCTAAAGATAAACAAGCGGATGAATATGGTACAACTAGCATTGTTAGGATACCTAACCCCCTTTGCAGTAATTAATTTCTCTGTTTATTTATACATATTGTAGCCCTCTTATACAGCTATAGCAGAAGTGGGACAGGATAAAAGTAAGGTAGCAAAAGCTCGGAAAGTTAAAGCAAAATAAATGTTATTGGAAACAGTTACCCTAGACAAGCGAACAAGCAGAGGATAAAAGAAAGAACCATGTAAGCGAAGCTTTACGTGGTGTTTGTTTCAAGTTACAATATTTTGTTGTGATGTGGATTGCTAATGTTTAATTTCATTGGCGTTTAGTGTAATACGATAGTTGAGAGTAGCTGCTAAACCTTACCTTGCGTGCACCAATGATGTTTGTCTGCGTTGTACACAGAACACACAACGAGATGGGCTTGCCTAAGGCATTGTCGCACTGCATTTTTCATACCCTCGGGGAAATTTACCATTGTAATTGCCTAATATGGCCCATGGCATCATGAGAGAAGTGTTAAGCTTTATTTCACTTATGGTGCTACACCTGGCTTTAACCGCACAGATCATAAGGCACACTGTACTGCGCGGACTGCGGATAAATTTTGACCCCCTGGGGTTCTTAAATCTGCACCTAAATATAAGTACACGATTGTGTTTGTATTTCGAGTGCATGGAAATGCCACTGTCACAGAGGGGATGGAACCCGGGAGCTCAAGCAATGCAACAGCCTCAAGGCATTCGTGGTGGTACATTCTGTTGATTTGAAGGGTGGCCGATATTTTAGCATCGCGTAGATGCTAGGGTGTTTTAGTGAGGCTTTGCGCCTACACGCCCTGCGTCAGGTTTGTTTGCGCGGTGTTCATTTTTCAGAAATTGCAGAAACTTACGGTAACGCACTGGTAACATAAATTTGTCCAACTTGTCCTTTACCGCTGTTGCATACTACGAGCAGCAGTAGCGTTTCCTTGCCCTCTTACGTAACCTTTTCCCTGCCCTGCCTCCTCATATGTATGTGAGGAGTGAGGGAAGAGTGTCACTCGTTTCGTGAATGCATCAGTTCTACCCATTTTCTTCCTCCTCTCCCTACTGCGTCTCTACCATTCTCTATACCACCCCCCTGTACCGTTGAACGATAAAAGAAATGTAAACGCTGCAGTTTCTGCAATACTTTAGCGGGGAGTCACTGATAAATAAAACTGTGAGGAGGGTATTGTTGCGTCGCCCAGGAATTTTAAGAGGACGTAGTGGTGACTTTCGATGGCAAGGTCCAGATGAGTTTTTCGTGTCCCCTTTCCCATCTCTCACGGTCCTGTAATACATATGTACGCTCCAAGAGAGCGATAATAGTAGCAGCAGCAGTCGAAAACTCGAATGAAAAGGCAAAAAAACTTTCGCTCTAAAGATTGGGCTATGCAAACTGCCTATTGGAAAATCACCTCCTTAGGAGGCTAAAATGTCAAACATAAAATAATTATGGCGTTTTACGTGCCAAACCATGATTTCAGTATATGAGGAGGACGCCGTAGTGGGGGTATCCGGAATAATTGAGAGCATTATGGGTTCTTTAACGTGCACCTAAATCTAAGTGCATGGATGTTTTCGCATTTCGCCCCATCGAAATGCATCCGCCATGGTCAAGAGCTGATGCCGCGACCTCGTGCTTAGCAACCAAACACCATAGCCACTAGCGTTATTATTCATTTTACATGCATTTCATCATGGGCAGGAAGACGCAATGAATTGAGCAAGACAAATATGACCATAAGAAATAGACATATATGAAATAGTGATTTCATATATGCCTCGCTCACAAGCATTAAGGCGGAGTTTAAATATCCTTTAGGTGACATATCATTGATATTCATGGAAAACGGCAAATGGCCTAATACGCATTCCTCTATGAAGCCGGACGTAACAGTAGTAGAAGATGAATCAGCACACGCAAAGGAAGCAATTTGTGAATGACAAAGAATAAAACTTATGATCCGGGAAACAAGAAGGCCGTAACTTCGCATGGCGCTCAATTTGACAAGAAATATGGAAACAGGCACAGAATCAGAAGCTTTAGAAGAGTCGATAAAGAAAGCATATGCTTGATTAGATATGTATAGAACAGAACAAATATGGAGTACAACATCGACTAGAAGCATTTCAGCGGTTTATCCACAAGGAAAAGCATGCTGAATAGAAGCAGGTCGTTGTTCGACTCAAGGAGTCGTATGATGTGTTTATGAATAACATGTTCCGACATTTTAATTCAGTATGGGGTCATACGTATTGTGAGCGCGACGCATGGTTGACTCTTCTTCATCTCTACACATTAGCACCACTTGTACAAATTCCTCAGCTGGCTGTAATAAACGGTTCCTTGTAATTGGTGGAGGTGCTGGGTATTGGTCTGCAATAAGAGAAAAGCTGTTTATTGCCAAAAATATCAACGGCAGAACCCTTTTTCCCGGAGCTTTGTAATTGCCAAGAGCTTCGAAATTTCAGCAAGAGCGTAAGGTACGCCGACGTCCAGATTGAACAGCACAAAAACAAGAAAAAGCTATGAATAGCATCAACAGGTGTAGAGTTTCTTGTGATGAGATTCAAGATTACGCACAAGGCACCTTCAGAACAGATCTCGATGTCCACGATCCGCCTAAGCAGAGCATCATTTAAAAACTATGCAACATTGTTGTTATCATCCGTGAAGACGGAGTGAAACAAAAGTAAGCACGTTAGAAATTACAATGGGTTCAATATTAAAAAAATTGGAGGGCGCTTAGTCATCGCTTTTAAGCCGCATTCTACTCTTAAACTGTAGCTCAGACTTCCTCGCAACTGCTGCTTACACAACAGTATTGTTTAGCGAACGCTAAGTACGAAGGTGAGCTTTCTGGCAGAAACGTGCCTGTTGCATTGGCCGGAATGCCGTGGAGGTGAGCGCCTCCTGGAGGTTTTGCAAACAACTGGGCACGCTGCTCCGTAGCCGGTCCATGAATGGTAGTGTAGTGGACAGTACTCGTGAAGCCCCGCAGTGGAAGAAGAGGCTGGACCAGAGCCATCAGGCATATAGGCTCGACGATGGTAGCCGCGACATCAACGCAGTCACCTGATAAATAAATGGCAGTTCTTTGTGGGCCTTCTGTTCCTGCTTGTTGGTGACCCGGGCTTGATAGCACATCATAGCTGTATACGTCTACCAAGTCTGCGCCATGGAACCGGCCGCTGAACAACGACGTATCGAAGAAAACGGAACGTCTTCCATCGCCACACTGAAACTTCCCGGTTTCTGGCCTTTAGACTGTGAGCTGTGGTTCGCCCACATGGAGGCGCAGTTTCGCTGTCACCGAGTCACATCTCAGGCGGCCAAGTCGTATAACGCCGTGTGTGCGCTTTACTCGACCACTGCAGCTTTGGTTCACGATATTTCGCTAGCTCCTCCGCCCGATGATCAGTACGAGAGCCTTAAGCGGGAATTACTACGGTGCACCACCGAATCAGAGTGGCGAAAGGTGCAACAATTTCCTTCATCGGAGGAGCTTGTTGACAGAAAACCGACTGAGCTGTTTCGCCGCAGTACACAACTCCTGGGAATCAGTCCATCATCAGCATACACGAAAATTCTTTGAGAGCTCTAATTCCAGCTCCTTGCGAGCCAGGTATGCACGATTTATAGCACCTGACCTACTACGACATCTGTCAAAGACTTAGCGACGATGGCAAACTAGATTATAGATATTTTCCATCCTGTGATATCCGCTGTTGACTGTTGTAATGCACCCGCAGCGACAAGACCCCTATTACAGCAGCACTTTGATGAACCTGACAGTTCAAGCACGCACCTTGCTGTGAAAGTAGAGGAACTAACTAACCAGTTGGCTACCTTACGCTTTAGTGCGAATCACCATCAGTAGCCGCATCGCTCGCATGAACAAGATGTGTCACGCCCTCCGTCTCCATCTATTTGTTGGTATCGCGCAAGATACGGCATTCGCGCACGTCAGTGCCTTCCGCCTTGCAATTTTCCAGAGAACGGTCGGGGCAGTCACTGAATAGGGCCAGTGCAACTGACCCTACATAAAGCCATCTCTTCTACATCACTGACCATGTCACTAGATTTGCCTGTTATGTAGACACTGGTGCGGACATTTGTTTCATTCCTCCTAGTTTTCAAGACCGCAGAAGACATCAGCATTACACGTTTTCTCTCAATGACTTCAACGGTTCCAGCATTAAAACGTATGGCAAGACATCTGTCACTCTTGACATTGTTCTGCGATGCCCCTTTTGACGGCTGTTCACCGTCACCGAACTCTGTAGGCCGACCATCGACACTGAGTTTCTGTGGCAGTTTAACATTCTCGTCGATCTTCGCCACTGCCGCCTACGTGACTCCTAAACAAACCTGTCCGTACAAGGTATCACCCTGTCCGCACCACTTTGCGTGTCGTACAAGCACACACCCATGTACCGAAACAGTGGTCCACCATCCTGCTGCAATTTTCAGAGCTATTCGAACCACCTTCGCCAGATTGTACAATAGTGCACAAGGTCACTCACCACACTGTGACTAAAGGATCTTCAGTATACGCCCGACCTCGCCGCTTAAGGTGGATCCCCACGACGGACAAAATCCGTCTTTTCCGCGACGAACGGTGGATCACGTGACTACACGTCATGGATTTATGCCATCCGCGTGTCGTCCGCCACCTCCACGGACGGAAAATGCCGAGAAAGGTTTCGCATCAGGATTAGGGTGGGGGAATGCTGCGGATTTCGCCCTAGGATGCTCTATAAGTCTGCCAACAATGCACAGATATGAGGCCCTTGCCTGAAGCGAGGTATCACAGGGTTACCTGCAGCGTTGTTTCACGGGTATTGCTCGCGTCATCACGGTATCCCGCCTTCCTATACGATGAGCCAAATGCGACAGCAACTGAAGAAGCTGCTCTCTTGTCACTCGAAGCAGACTACTGGATTCCTCAACGTCACTGACCAACATCTCTCGGTGCAAGTGGTTTTGGATACCCAGATACTTGTTGGCGATAGAGTCCATTTGCCAGCAATGTCTCTTTTGATTAAACAAGTACTCGTCATCATCCAATTTGGACAAAACAACAGCCATTGCGGCCAACCTTCGTTTCCTTTTCATCTCCATGTTCATTCAGAGCGAAAAACAAATACGACCCAGTCTTCAATACGCCGGTGGCGCTAAATAGAGAGAGTAGAAATAAGCAAACATTTGTGACTTACGGCCATTGAGGTCTTTCTGGGCCGCCGCAATATCTTCGAAGTCCTGTTCAACCAATAAAGCCACTCTAAGCCTGCACGCCAAGAATCTTAGCATGGCTTTCGGAAACGGTGCCCAAGCGTCACGAATACTTTGCTGTCGATGCTTCTGGACACAAATTTAAAGCATATACAAGCATCGGTTTGAAACTTACGGGTCAGACAGTGAACGACGACGAGTTGATAAGTTAGAGGTGGACGGCAGCCGCTTCGGGCAGTGCCGCCATGTTTATTTTTCCAGCGTGGTGGTCATCTCAGCCCGTCCGTCATCTGGATGCGCTTTTCAGGCGGACGAGCGGCGGATTTACCGTCCGCGGAACTGATTTTTGCGGAGCCGTTTGTCGTGTGGATGCACCATTAGCACCAGACCGCCTGAAAATTGTAAAGCAAGAATTCGAAGACATGCTCGAGTTGGGTTTCGTTCGTCCTTCCGCTAGCCTTAGTCATCTGCATTATACATGGTACCCAAGAAGGCGGGTGCTTGGTGGCAGTGCGGCGATTACCGCGCTTTAAACAAAGTGAGGATTGCTGATAGGTACACTATACCCCACTTCTCCGATTTCAGCGCATCGCTTCAAGGTCGCTGCAAATTTAGCAATGTGGATCTGGTGACAGACTACCACCAGATTTCTGTCGAGACTTCTGACATTTCCAAAGCCGCATTCATTACCCCTCTTGGCAAGTTTGAATGCGTGAGCATACCATTCGGCCTCCGTAATGCCGCTCAAACATTTCAGCGATTCATCCATCAAGTACTGTGTGGCCTGACTAGTTTCGTCTATTTAGACGACATTATTGTATTCAGTCCCTCGGCTGTGGAGCACGAATCTGACCTACGTAAGGTGTTTGAACATCTCCGTGAATATGGGCTTGTTGTACGCCTCTCGAAGAGTGAGTTTAGTATTAATTCTGTCGCTTTCCTTGGCTATCGAGTCGATGAACATGACACCTAACCTGTCCCATCCCGTCTAAAAGCCATGAAAGTTTTTCCACCTCCGTCTTACACCAAGCTATTACGGGCATTTCTGGGCTTCATCAATTACTATCGCCGTTTGACTGCTCGGTGTGCTTCAATTTTGCAGCCTCTGCACATTCTACTCTCGCGCACAACACGAGCTAGTTCGCCTATATCATTGACTAATGCTGCTGAATATGATTTATCTCTGCCAAGAATGTCCTCGCTGCCACTACTCTAGTGGCACACTCGCAACCATACGCTCCAATGTCCGTTGAACTTGACGCCTCTGACATAGCGGTTAGCGCCGTGTTTCAACAACTGGTTGACAATACATGACAGCCTATATCTTCCTTTACAAGGTAGCTGACACCGAAAGAAACCCGCTACAGCACTTTCGATCGGGAGTAACTAAGACTCTACCTCGCAGTTCACCACTTCCGTCGCAATCTCGGAGGGTGTCAGTTCTTTATTCTCACCGACCAAAAACGGCTCGTTTATTCTATTACCTCCAACGATTCCTCGCGCACGGCCCGCGAAATTCGCCAGCTTGCATATATCTCCGAATTCCCTACTGATATTCGGCTATCAGCGGTGCTGATAATTCAGTCGCTGACGCTGTATCGCAGATTCATATAAGTGCAAGCCAAGTAAATTGTTCCGGCATTCACCTGCATCCGCCTCTCTACCGCTCAACGCGCATAACGTGAAGCTGAACCACTCCGGACTGCCATCGATTCTGTGCGCTTCGAAGAGATCTTACTGCCTGCCTGCAACGTCACAGCGACATGCGACATGCCTACGGGTCGTCCTCGACCAGGCCTTCCGCAGTTTCGGCAGGAAGTTTTTGATGTGCTACACTCTTATCGTACCCTGCAGTACGTGCCACGAAGCGTCTTGACACTTCCCGCAATCTGTGGCCGTGTATGAAGGCTGACGTCTTTTGCTGGGCTCGAGCATGCATAAAGTGCCAGCGCACCAAATTCAGTCGACACATTACGAGCGCGCCTGGTCATTTTCCACCACAAGGTAGTCCTTGCGATCACGTTCACAACAATATCGTTGTTCCGCTACCACCGTCCTCAAACCAGCGATACATACTCAATTGTATCAACCACTTCACACGCTTGCATGGAGTGATGCCACTCTCTGACATTACTGCAGAGCGTATAGCCCAGGCCTTCTTAAATACCTGGATTTCTCGTTACGGCGTATTACACATCATAACGACAGACAGAGGAAGACGATTTGACTCGTCCCTCTTTCAAGCTTTCTCGTCTTTTGGGCCTAACACACATACGAACGACATCTTATTACCAAAGTTCACTCACATCACATCATTTCATTTTTCTTAAAGATGCCTTTTGTGGTGTTACACAAGGCGCGGAGTTAACAGGCGTTAACAGTGGTCAGTGGCAGGCGTTAACAGTGGTCAAAAATGTTGATGGGCAGATTATGGCATCGAGATCATGGGGAAGGCTGTTCCAGGGAGTTGTGGCTCATGAAAAAATGAATTCGTGAAGGTGGTTGGGGGTACGAGCTCGTGGACGCAAAACTTGAAGAAGGTGACCGATGGAATAGAAACCACGTAGGGGTGGGGGGGGGGACGTGGATGTATAGGTAATAATGTAGCCAATAATGTAGCGTCAGATTTGGAAATGTTGTGGGTTATATGCCAGACTTCACTAATATTATTAATTGGTTTGTGTTATAGGCCACCTTGCACTAGTCCCGACTTTCCCCACAAGCTTCAAAATGTTCTGAATCAACTAGTTCCAATGCACTCCAAAGCACACATCCTCCAATTCGGCGATTTCTATTACCCCAATATCGACTGCTGTAATCGACCTCAGCCCTTAGTTACTCAAAAAGAGCCGAAACATTTCATTGCTGTTAGCCCTAATCTTCACTTGAACCAACTTCTATCTGAACCGACACGCTTTGCAAGGAAATCAGCTAACACTCTAGACTTGATCCTGACCACTCATCCTTACGGCCCTAAATCCATTATATGCATCCGAGAAATCAGTGACCATAAAGTAATCCATGCGAATTGTAACTGCTCAGGTGGGTTAAAACAAACTTCGGGGAAAACTATCAGGCTATATGATAAGGGAAACTACGAAGCAATCAACACTGAATTATCCAACTTCCTGCCAGATTTCAAAGGACACTTCATTCCAGAACTGTAAATGAAAACTGGATACTTTCCAAATATAAAATTGTCAGTCTAACGAAAAAATGCATCCCAACATGCAGTTTTGAAAACTGTAATCAGCTACTCTGGTTCGAAAGGACACTAAAAACACTCGAAAACAATAAAAAAGGCGCATTTCGTACAACTAAGCGCCATGCAAACCCACACGAGTAGCAAAAGTACAATGAAGCTGAACACGAATACTTGGCCGTGGTTGGAAGAGCTAAGCGCTCATTTTGCTGAGGAAGTCTACCAAAAATGATAGCCGATAACACCAAGACAAGATATTCCGGACGGTGACAAACTCAAAGGCAACGTGTGCTATCAGCCTGACTAAAAATGCTGGTGTAATCATGATCGATACCAGCTGTGCAGACACATTGAACGACGCATGTTGATCTCTATGTACTGATGAATCCGAAGTACCATGCTTCATGCTACCAATTATTATTGCTGCAGCCATTGAAGCCATAGCATTCAGCAGTAGTGGAATTTCGTACAAAATGGATAAAATGAAAAACTTCATCTGCCACTGGCATAGATGACATCAATTCGAAATTTTTAAAAAGGCTAACCTATCCTTCTCCTGTATTTTCAGTTCATTCTTTTCAAAACTACTCCCTGAAGGATCCATTCCACACGACTGGAAAATGGGGTAGGTCATTCCTGCTCATAAACAGGTACAACTGGTTCATCTCTTAGTTATCGGCCCATTTCATTAAGAAGTACACCCTGCAAAATCATACAACATGTAATTTACTCCCAAATCATAGCATTCTTAGATTCCAATAACTACTTTCATCCGTCACAGCGTGGTCTTCATGACATTCACGTAAACCGTGGCTATAATCTACAAACTGATGTCGCTTTCCTTGACTTCGCTAAAGCGTTCAATAAGGTACCTCATCATCGCTTACTTCTTAGACTTTTCCAGCTGAACCTATATCCAAACATCACGTGGAATAACGAATTCCTCAGGCATCGCTCCCAGTCCGTCTTCATTATTAACCAACTGTCGAACCCGCTTCGAGTGATGTCCGGGGTTCCGCATGGTTCGGTCCTTTGTGCTTTGTTATTCCTCATTTATACTAACGACTTAACTCAGCACGTATCTTGTCACATCCGCTTGTTCGCCAATGATTGCGTTACTTATTGCTCAGCGACTAACCCTTCTGACCAAGACTCCCTTCAGGCAAACCTAAACCATGTGCTAAACTGGCGTTCGCAGTTCATAATGACACTCAATCCTAACAAATGTAATTACGTTTTTTCATCGCTGTAACAAACCCGTTATTCTAGGATATACCGTTTTTAGCTCCCATGTTGACCTCGTCCAGTCTTACAACACTTAAGTATCACCATTTCTGAAGATATATCCTGGCGTCTATGCGTGATTAGCCTGATATCATCGGCTAATAATACACTAGGTTTCTTAAAATGCCGCCTGCGCGAAGCTGCCCTGCACACAAGACTCCAAGCTTACATTTCACTCAACAAAACTAAATTGGAATACGCATCGGCCATCTAGAATCCCCATAAAGCATATTTAGCAAATACCATCGAAGCTGTACAAAACGAGGTTACCAAGTTCATTCACTCTTCATACTCCTACGACGTTAGCATATCATCTCTAAAATTGCAATTAGGCTCGTGTAATCTTTCTGTTCGCCGCCGTATTGCCAGTCTTATCTTGTATCACAACTTCTTTTCATCACTAAGAGAAGAACTATACATCCACGTCCCCCCCCCCCCCTACGTGGATTCTATTGCATCGATCACCTTCTTCAAGTTTTGCGTCCATGAGCTCGTACCCCCAACCACCTTCACGAATTCATTTTTTCATGAGCCACAACTCCCTGGAACAGCCTTCCCCATGATCTCGATGCCATAATCTGCCCATCAACATTTTTGACCACTGTTAATGCCTGCATTTTGTGAACTCCGCGCCTTGTGTAACACCACAAAAGACGTCTTTAAGAAAAATGAAATGATGTGATGTGATGTGGTGTGATGTGATGTGATGTGAGTGAACTTTGGTAATAAGATGTCGTTCGTATGTGTGTTAGGCCCAAAAGACGAGAAAGCTTGAAAGAGGGACGAATCAAATCGTCTTCCTCTGTCTGTCGCTATGATGTGTAATACGCCGTAACGAGAAATCCAGGTATTTAAGAAGGCCTGGGCTATACGCTCTGCAGTAATGTCAGAGAGTGGCATCGCTCCATGCAAGCGTGTGAAGTGGTTGCTACAATTGAGTATGTATCGCTGGTTTGAGGACGGTGGTAGCGGAACAACGATACTGTTGTGAACGTGATCGCAAGGACTACCTTGTGGTGGAAAATGACCAGGCGCGCTCGTAATGTGTCGACTGAATTTGGTGCGCTGGCACTTTATGCATGCTCGAGCCCAGCAAAGGACGTCAGCGTTCATACACGGCCACAGATTGCGGGAAGTGTCAAGACGCTGTGTGGCACGTACTGCAGGGTACGATAAGAGTGTAGCACATGAAAAACTTCCTGCCGAAACTGTGGAAGGCCTGGTCGAGGACGACCCGTAGGCATTTCGCATGTCGCTGTGACGTTGCAGGCAGGCAGTAAGATCTCTTCGAAGCGCACAGAATCGATGGCAGTCCGGAGTGTTTCAAATTCACGGTATGCGCGTTGAGCGGTGGAGAGGCGGATGGAAGTGAATGCCGGAACGATTTACTTGGCTTGCACTTATATGAATCTGCGATAGAGCGTCAGCGACTGAATTATCAGCACCGCTGATAGCCGAATATCAGTAGTGAATTCGGAGATATATGCAAGCTGGCGAATTTCGCGGGCAGTGCGCGAGGAACCGTTGGAGGTAATAGAATAAACGAGTCATTTTTGGTCGGTGGGAATAAAGAACTGACACCCTCCGAGATTGTGACGGAAGTGGTGAACTGCGAGGTAGAGCCTTAGTTACTCCCGATCGAAAGTGCTGTAGTGGGTTTCGTGCGGTGTCAGCTACCTTGTAAAGGAAGATATAGGCTGTCATGTATTGTCAACCAGTTGTTGAAACACGGCGCTAACCGCTATGTCAGAGGCGTCTAGTGCAACGGACCTTGAAGCGTATGGTTGCGAGTGTGCCACTAGAGTAGTGGCAGCAAGGACATTCTTGGCAGAGATAAATCATATTCAGCAGCATTAGTCAATTATATAGGCGTACTAGCTCGTCTTGTGCGAGAGAGTAGAATGTGCAGAGGCTGCAAAATTGAAGCACACCGAGCAGTCAAACGGCGATAGTAATTGATGAGGCCCAGAAATGCCCGTAATAGCTTGGTGTAAGACGGAGGTGGAAAATCTTTCATGGCTTTTAGACGGGATGGGACAGGTTAGGTGCCATGTTCATCTACTCGATAGCCAAGGAAATCGAGAGAAGTAATACTAAACTCACTCTTCGAGAGGCTTACAACAAGCCCATATTCACGGAGATGTTCAAACACCTTACGTAGGTCAGATTCGTGCTCCACAGCCGATGGACTGAATACAATAATGTCGTCTAAATAGACGAAACTAGTCAGGCCACACAGTACTTGATCGATGAATCGCTGAAATGTTTGAGCGGCATTACGGAGGCCGAATGGTATGCTCACGCATTCAAACCTGCCAAGAGGGGTAATGAATGCGGCTTTGGAAATGTCAGAAGTCTCGACAGAAATCTGGTGGTAGTCTGTCACCAGATCCACATTGCTAAATTTGCAGCGACCTTGAAGCGATGCGCTGAAATCGGAGAAGTGGGGTATAGTGTACCTATCGGCAATCCTCCCTTTGTTTAAAGCGCGGTAATCGCCACACTGCCACCAATCACTCGCCTTCTTGGGTACCATGTATAATGCAGATGACTAAGGCTAGCGGAAGGACGAACGAAACCCAACTCGAGCATGCCTTCGAATTCTTGCTTTACAATTTTCAGGCGGTCTGGTGCTAATGGTGCGTCCACACGACAAACGGCTCCGCAAAAACCAGTTCCGCGGACGGTTAATCCGCCGCTCGTCCGGCTGAAAAGCGCATCCAGATGACGGACGGGCTGAGATGACGACCACGCTGGAAAAATAAACATGGCGGCATTGCCCGAAGCGGCTGCCGTCCAGCTCTAACTTATCAACTCGTCGTCATACACTGTCTGACCATAAGTTTCAAACCGATGCTTGTATATGCTTTAAATTTGTGTGACGCTTGGGCACTGTTTCCGAAAGCCATGCTCAGATTCTTGGCGTGCAGGCTTAGATGGCTATATTGGTTGAGCAGGACTTCGAAGATATTGCGGCGGCCCAGACAGATCTCAATGGCCGTTAGTCACAAATGTTTGCTTGTGTCTACTCTCTCTAGCTAGCGCCACCGGTGTATTGAAGACTGGGTCGTATTTGTTTTTCGCTCTCAATGAACATGGAGATGAAAAGGAAACGAAGGTTGGCCGCAATGGCTGTTGTTTTTTCCAATTTGTATGATGACGAGTACTTGTTTAATCAAAAGAGGCATTGTTGGCAAATGGACTATATCGCCAACAAGTATCTGGGTACGCAAAACCACTTGCACCGAGAGATGGTGGTCAGTGACGTTGAGGAATCCAGGAGCCTGCTTCGAGTGACAAGAGAGCAGCTTCTTCAGTTGCTGTCGCATTTGGCTCATCGTATAGGAAGGCGGGATACCGTGATGACGCGAGAAATACCCGTGAAACAACGCCGCAGGTGACCCTGTGATACCTCCCTTCAGGCAAGGGCCTCATGGCTGTGCATTGTTGGCAGACTTATAGAGCATCCTAGGGCTAAATCCCGCAGCATTCCACCACCCTAATCCTGATGCGAAACCTTTCTACATTTTCCGTCCGTGGAGGTGGCGGAGGACACGCGGACGGCATAAATCCATGACGTGTAGCCACGTGATCCACCGTTCGTCGCGGAAGAGACGGATTTTGTCCGTCGTGGGGATCCACCTTAAGCGGCGAGGTCGGGCGTATGCTGATGATCCTTTAGTCACAGTGTGGTGAGTAACCTTGTGCACTATTGTACAATCTAGCGAAGGTGGTTTGAATAGCTCAGAAAATTGCAGCAGGATGGTGGACCACTGTTTCGGTACCTGGGTGTGTGCTTGTACGAGGCGCAAAGTGGTGCGGACAGGGTGAAACCATGTACGGTCAGGTTTGTTTAGTAGTCAAGTAAGCGGCAGTGGCGAAGATCGACGAAAATGTTAAACTGCCACAGAAACTCAGCGTCGATGGTCGGCCTGCAGAGTTCAGTGACGGTGAACAGCCGTCAAAAAGAGCGTCGCAGAACAATCTCAAGAGTGACAGATGTCTTGCCACACGTTTTAATGTTGGAACCGTTGACGTCATTGAGAGAAAACGTGTTATGCTGATGTCGTCTGCGGTCTTGAAAACTAGGAGGAATGAAACAAATGTCCGCACCAGTGTCTACATAACAGGCAAATCTAGTGACATGGTCAGTGATGTAGAAGAGATGGCTTTATGTAGGGTCAGTTGCACTGGCCCTATTCAGTGACTGCCCCGACCGTTCTCTGGAAAATTGCAAGGCGGAAGGCACTGACGTGCGCGAATGCCGTATCTTGCGCGATACCAACAAATAGATGGAGACGGAGGGCGTGACACATCTTGTTCATGCGAGCGATGCGGCTACTGATGGTGATTCGCACTAAAGCGTAAGGTAGCCAACTGGTTAGTTAGTTCCTCTACTTTCACAGCAAGGTGCGTGCTTGAACTGTCAGGTTCATCAAAGTGCTGCTGTAATAGGGGTCTTGTCGCTGCGGGCGCATTACAACAGACAACAGCGGTTATCACAGGATGGAAAAAATCCATAATCTAGTTTGCCATCGTCACTAAGTCTTCGACAGATGTCGTAGTAGGTCAGGCGCATTAAATCGTGCATACCTGGTTTGGTAGGAGCTGGAAGCAGAGCTCTCAAAGGATTTTCGAGTATGCTGATGATGGACTGATTCCCAGGAGTTGTGTACTGCGGCGAAACAGCTCAGTCGGTTTTCTGTCAACAAGCTCCTCCGATGAAAGTGGATTTGTGAATTACAGTAGGCTTTACAAGGCATTCGCCTTCACGTGTCTTTGGCAGCAGCTATGGACACCTGACAATTTTTTGATGGTCATGCTACTTCAGGGTATGCAGAGTGTACTTGTACATTTGGCCTGCTTGTGAGTTTCTACCTGCTCTTTACGAGTCCGTGATGACGGCGACATATTGTTCTCACTTTTCTGTCCCCCGCAGGGGCGTCTGCGCAAGCAGGCGTTTGGTGTGTTGCGACACCACGGACCCGAGCACACGAGGGTTGGACCCTCCCGCGTGTAGCCGTGCGCGGCTTAGCCGTGTCCGGGGAAAAGGGGATCCTGGGGGTTGAGCCAATGCCGGGTGTTTGGACCTTTACGGCCCCTCGGCGGCGGCAACACACCCCTTTGGCCTCGGCTTCACGTAGACGGCACCCCCGGACTGACCCACCCGGGGGAAATCGGCAGTCGCCTTTTCCTGTCCTCCTCTCCAATCTTCGTCTTTCTCTCTCGTCTTTTTCATCTTTCCTGTCTTCTCATTACTTCTCCTCACTTCCTAGTTTCCCGGCGGCAAGGGTTAACCCTGTGTAGCTAGCCAGCCTTGGTTATGCTGTATTTGGTTATAGCAGCGATGTACGGCTGGCGTTGGCAGGGTCTCTCTAGCAGGAACTCCTGTCACGTCCCCCTGTTGGGCTCCATGGTGGGTGGTCGGCATCGCGGCCGAAAACCCTACTGAACTTATGGAAAACGCTTTTCCCAAACTCCCTGATCGCCCTCACAAACGAGGGCGCACCGAAGATCTCTTTCAGTTTTTCGGACGACAAGTCCAGAACTTTCCTAAATATCATGTGATCCACTCAGAAAACCCAGACAAACTAGTGCGTAACGTCTCACCGTTCCTCGTTTCGAAGTCTTTAACTGAAGTTTTTGGAACAGGATATAAGGCGTCGAGAATGACAAGTGGTGATCTTCTCTTGGAGCTCCACGATAAGAAGCAGTACGAGAAACTGCCGAAACTTGTCTCGTTTGGCGAAACCCAAATAACAGTAACTCCGCATCGTACCATGAACACCACCCGCGGCGTTGTCTCGGACGATGACATGCTAGAGCTCACTGAAGCTGAACTCTTGGAGGGCTTCAGTGAACAGAATGTAATAAATGTTAAGCGAATTAAGATCAGGCGAGACGGTAAAGAGATCAACACGAAACACCTTATACTCACGTTCGGTTCAAGTGTCCTCCCCGAGTCCATCGAGGCCGGTTATATCAAACTTCGTGTTAGGCCATACGTGCCAAATCCTCTCAGATGTTTTAAGTGCCAAAGGTTCGGCCACAGTTCACAGAACTGTCGAGGCCGGCTGACATGTGCCAAGTGTAGTGACACTGAACATTCCTCCGAAACATGCCAGAAGACTCCACATTGTGTCAACTGTGATGGCGAGCACGCCGCATACTCGCGCGCCTGCCCGTCCTGGAAAAGAGAAAAAGAGATTGTGACAATCAAAGTCAAAGAAAATATATCTTTCAAGGAGGCACGTAGGCGGGCGTCATACCTGTCTAAGAGCAGCTTTGCCGATGTGGCGCGTAAGGGGGCAGCGTCGCAACGGCCTCCGGCGGCTGTCAGACCCACAGGCAGTGAGTCGGCAGTTACGCCATCTGCCCCCGCGGCGGTTGCAGCTAGCGCTGCTCCGTCAACCGAGGAGAAGGGACCATCCACCCCAAAGGTGGGTGCAGCCGAGGCTGCCCCAACCTCCGAGGCCCCTTCCAGCGCTGGCAACGTCCAGCGCAGCCAAATCCCTCAGGGAACCCCATCGACCTCCGGGCTGGTGGGCGCAGGGGTCTTGCCCTCCAAGGCGGGACTCCCTCTGAAAACCTCTCGCTCGCAAGAGCGCTTGTCCGGCGCCTCACACGAGGCAATGGACACTACACCTGACCCCAAGGCGCACCAAACGCCTAAGGAGCGTCGAGAATCGCTCGAACGCTTCAGAAAGAACAAAACACCTATTACAGGGCCTCGAAAGGGCTCTGTACTATAAGGCATCCACTCCGTCTCCGTAAACACAGCACCAATTCACCTTAAACATGGATACACAAATCATCCAATGGAACATCAGAGGTCTCCTTAGAAACCTTGATGATTTGCAAGAACTTATCCACAAACATAATCCAAAAGTGCTGTGTTTACAGGAAACTCACCTAAAATCTAAACACACAAACTTTCTCCGTACGTATCTGACGTTTCGCAAAGATCGCGATGATGCCGTCGCATCATCGGGTGGTGTTGCGATTCTTACTCATAGAAGTATTGCATGTCAACCTTTACAGCTACAAACGCCCCTTGAAGCAGTGGCGGTTCGAGTTGTCCTACTAAACAAACTCATCACCATCTGCTCCCTTTACATACCCCCGCATTACCAACTGAACAAACATGAATTTCACTCCTTGATCGATCAATTGCCAGAACCTTATGCTGTTCTTGGCGATTTCAATGCGCACAGCTCTCTGTGGGGCGACTCTCGTATAGATGCGCGAGGTCGCCTTGTTGAACAGTTCCTTTTCTCTTCTGGAGCGTGCCTTCTCAATAAAAAAGAGCCCACATATTACTCTCTTGCAAACCGATCCTTTTCGTCAATAGATCTCAGTATAGTCTCCCCGTCTGTACTGCCTGAACTTGAATGGGAAGTTACCGACAACCCTTACGGTAGCGATCACTTCCCTATACTGCTAAGATCATATAAAGAAAACGAATATCCACCATACGCTCCTAGGTGGAAGATTGAGACAGCTGATTGGGAGAAATTTCGATCTCTAACTAGTATCTCATGGGCTGACCTGTCTTCATTAGAAATTGACGCTGCAGTCGAGTTTTTTACAGCATTCATAATAGATATCGCATATAAATGCATATCAGAAGTAAAAGGCTTGGCCTGCAAACGGCGTGTCCCATGGTGGAACGACGATTGTAGGATCGCTCGTAAAAAACAGAACAGGGCGTGGGGGTTGCTACGCGCTTCTCCCACTGCAGAAAATCTAGTCAACTTTAAAAAAGTAAAATCCGAAGGCAGGCGAACCCGCCGACAGGCCAGACGAGAAAGTTGGCAGAAGTTTCTATCAAGTATTAACTCGTTCAGAGATGAGGCGAAAGCCTGGAACAGGGTCAATAGGATAAGAGGGCGACAAGCACATGCACTCCCTTTGGTAAACACAGAAGGTGATACCCTACAAGATCAGGCGGACTCACTTGGGGAGCACTTTGAGAGCGTGTCAAGTGCCAACCATTACTCGCAATCCTTTCTGAAATATAAAGAAATAGAAGAATCCAAGCCACTCATCAATAAATGCCGACAGAATGAACCATATAATTGTCCATTTAGTGCTGCCGAGTTGAAAGCGGCCTTGAGCGCATGCAAGAGTTCCGCACCAGGATCTGATAGAATCTTATATGAAATGCTCAAAAACTTACACAATGACACGCAACTTACACTACTTACACTTTTCAACACCATCTGGGATGCAGGGTACCTTCCAACCGCGTGGAAGGAAGCCATTGTAGTCCCTGTTTTGAAACAAGGCAAAGACCCTTCCTCAGTGGCAAGTTACCGCCCGATAGCCCTCACAAGTTGCCTTTGTAAGGTGTTCGAAAAAATGATAAATCGGCGACTCATCTTTTTCCTTGAACAGAGCAAAATTCTTGATCCTTATCAGTGCGGCTTCCGAGAAGGACGCTCCACAACTGACCACCTTGTACGTGTAGAAGCAAATATCCGGGACGCATTTGTACACAAACAATTCTTCTTATCCATATTCCTTGATATGGAGAAGGCGTACGATACGACGTGGCGTTACGGAATCTTAAGAGACTTGTCAGAAATGGGCATCCACGGTAATATGTTTAATATAATAAAAAGCTATCTGTCAAATCGTACCTTCCGGGTAAAAGTCGGCAATGCACTCTCACGTCCTTTTACGCAAGAAACGGGTGTACCCCAAGGAGGCGTGCTCAGCTGCACGCTATTTATCGTGAAGATGAATACGCTTCGTGCTTCACTACCACCCGCCATCTTTTACTCTGTCTACGTGGACGACATTCAAATAGCTTTCAAATCCTGTAACCTCGCAGTCAGCGAGAGACAGGTACAGCATGGCCTGAACAAAGTGTCAATGTGGGCAGACAAGAATGGGTTTAAGATCAATCCTAACAAAAGCTCTTGTGTTCTTTTTACAAGAAAGAGAGGACTTATCCCAGATCCTTGCATAGAACTGCGTGGACAACAGATCCCTGTAAACAAAGAACACAAATTTCTAGGTGTCATACTTGACTACAGACTCACCTTCGTCCCCCACATTAAACATCTCAAAGAAAAGTGTCTAAAAACAATGAACATAATCAAACTTCTATCCCAGACTACGTGGGGTAGTGACAGGAAGTGCTTAATGAATCTCTATAAAAGCCTCATTCGATCACGACTAGACTATGGCGCCGTGATTTACCACTCTGCCGCCCCAAGCGCACTAAGGATGCTAGACCCAGTCCACCATCTAGGAATCCGTCTGGCCACTGGCGCATTCAGAACGAGTCCTATACAAAGTTTATATGCAGAATCGAATGAGTGGTCTCTTCATATCCAGAGAACATACACCAGCCACACATATTTTCTGAAAGTCCACGCAAATCCTCAACATCCCTGTTTTAATACCATTCATGACATGACATATGCTACACTCTTTCGCAATCGTCCCTCCGTAAGACAGCCTTTCTCGCTGCGTGTGAGGGAGCTTAGTGAAGAAATGCACATTCCACTCCTCGAGCTTCGCCTAATGCATCCAGCCAAGCTGCTACCTCCTTGGGAGTGGCAGCTCATACAATGTGATATATCTTTCATGCAAGTTACAAAACACGCTCCAGAGATTGAAATCCTAATGCATTTCCGGGAACTCCAGCACAAATACTCCTGCACGGAGTTCTACACAGACGCATCAAAGTCACACGACGGGGTGTCCTATGCAGCCGTCGGTCTATCCTTCTCGGAATCCGACGTACTGCATCCGGAAACTAGTATCTTTACGGCTGAGGCCTACGCACTGCTGTCGGCCGTAAAGCATATAAATAAATCACAACTCCAGAAATCAGTTATATATACGGACTCCCTCAGTGTTGTGAAGGCCTTGATGTCATTTTCTAAGCACAAAAACCCAGTCATCAACGAACTCTATTCCGTCCTATGTAAAACGTATATATGTAACCAGCATGTCATCATATGCTGGGTGCCCGGTCATAGGGCCATTGAAGGCAATGTTCTGGCGGACCAGATGGCCACATCAGTTGTATCGTATTCTGTAAATCCTACCGCAGCAGTCCCTGTCACAGATCTGAGGCCCTACTTGCGCAGAAAACTGCGGAACTACTGGCAACGCTCGTGGGAGAGGGAAACAAACAATAAACTGCATGTAATCAAGCCACAATTAGGCTTCTGGCCTCCCGTAACAAAATCCCGCCGGACAGATGTCTTATTCTGCCGTCTAAGAATAGGACACACTTTCGGCACACATAACTTTTTACTCACTGGAAATGATCCTCCAACTTGCGGTAGATGCGGGGACAGGCTGACCGTCCTCCACGTCCTCTTGGAGTGTCGGGAAGCCGAATACGAAAGAAAGAAACATTTTCCCTTAGCATACCAGCAGCGCATCCCCCTTCATCCCGTTATGTTACTCGGCCCAGAACCTTTATTTGACACCAACGCAGTCCTAAGTTTTCTGAAAGATGTTGTTTTGCATGTTTTTAGCCCACATGTTCGTAGCGGGTCCTCTCTTCAGAGGATACCGCCGCGATAGCTCTTTAGTATAGCACATGCCTCTAGGCCCTTGTGTTTCAAGGGCTCTGGCGAGGCAGCAGTGCTTTAAGTAATTTTACCATCCTATATATTTTTATTGTGCATCATTCTTCTACGATGGAT